>NC_058083.1:522287559-522654640 GCF_014858855.1 Bufo gargarizans
TTAATTGCATTGGTTAAGTAAATTAGTAACATAGTATTGCAGTAAGGAGATTTGAAGGGATCTGTCACCATGAAAATCACAATTTCTAATATATTAATTTCATTTAATTCCTGTTAATTCTGCTAAGTCATGTGGGTGGTGATTTCAATTAGGCCTCTTTCACACGAACGATACGGATTGGCTCCGGATGCGTTATCCATATATACCATTATCTTTCATCACCCATACTTACAATTACCGATATGTAATGCCCCATTGAACGCCTCTTTGTGACCTCTCCGGACCGCCAAACTACTGATATTTAGTCTTTTACAGACTGTCCAAAGCTTCTCTTACAATAACGCACTGAAGGCGCACAATTACCGCACGTGCGTTTCTAAAGCGTTTTATGTTCCTCTATAGTTTTATATGATCTCTGTATGATTCTTATATTGCTGTGCATCTTTATTTACTTTTAGCATTACTTTTACTCCATGGCATGTATTCCCACAATCTCTAGCTCTCTTAACTATTCATTTTTGAGCCCGCGCAGACTGTCTAAAGTTTTTTGACAATAACGCACTGAAGGTGCATGCGCGTTTCTGGTGCGGTTTATGTTGTTTATACTGTTATGCAGCCCCATCTATTTTGCTGTCATGTGCAATGTTTCTTTTTGAATACTCCAACAAACGGATATATGGGCGATTGACTTCTGACCCGAACCTAAGATCCAGATCCACATATTTGCAAATCCCTTGCTGTCCCAAGCATACACCGTGCTCCCAGATACCATATAAAAGGAAGCCACTTGATTCACTGTTCAGCCACTGAAGAAGGAATAACGCTATCCCGAAACGCGTCTGGTATTTGAACAGTGAGGGATTCACCTAAAGATCTGAATGACATCTTACCGATCCGGGAGGACCTGTCAGCCACTGGCCCCCCTAAGATCAAACATAGACTGCGGTGGAATCCTTATTCCTAATACGGAACTCAGCGCCTCTCCGCTTCAAGAGTCGCATGAGAGACCTGCAGACCACGTGGGACGCCACACAGGTCCTTGCAGGGAAAAGCTGAGTGAAGTCCGGATCTCCTGCTCTACAGCCAACAGGCAATCTACGCTGAGATCGGAGAAAACCACAGAGCGGTAAAGTACCTCTTACTGCACATTACTGTTACTGTCTTTTCTTTGACTAGCCACCGATAACAACCATTGCAGCCACTTGTGATATTTAAGTGATGTGGCTATAATGGCACCTCCTGAGTCATACATGTTCTGTTGGGATCCACCAAACCACAGAGTGCACATATAGGAACTTAATATATCCATTTAGGAACATCCTTTTGCGTCCACACCACCTATAGGCGGATGTAGGTGGCACTACCTCAAATTCATCTAGAGGTACATCGGCCATCCCACATTACACATGACTTTGTGATCTACCTTTTTTCATTTATTTGACGCTTCGACCCTGTCACGCATGTAATAGGGGCGAACACCAAAAGACAACAAGAAAGAAGGGGAAAGACACTAGGCCTTACTGCTAGGGAAGGAAAAGGGTCACCACCTATAACACCCTGCTCCTGCGCCCAACTCCTATCCGTATAGGCACCTCTCAATGGTAGAGATGCCCATACACAGGACCCTAGAAAACCCTGGTGACCCTCGGATGCCCTAAAGGTAATGACAGGGCAGAGACAACCTGTTCCTTCCCTGGTGAAGGAACCAGCGTCTTGCTGAGGCCTAGTAAACAACCGGGGGGGGGGGGGGGGAATACAAAACACAACAAGTGGAACACTTAACTTCTGAGGATGATGGATGAACAGGACTTCAACACGAACTACACTCCAGCTCTTCCAAAACCAAATTAAGCTATCCAGAGCAAGGAGTGATGGGTAAAGTCAAACTAAATAGGGATGGGTAAAGGTTACATGATCCACACCTGAACATGAGGTGTGGACATACCAGCAACACACAGACAAAGTGAAACCAAAAGAGGCTGTCAGATCACTAATGTGCAGATAATCTTTCAGACCTTCTAAGACCTGTCACAGGAGTGACAGTACCCCCCCTTCTACGGGTGACCTCCGGGAACCCAGGACCGACCTTATCAGGATGAGCTCTGCGGAATGCTCTCACCAGACGACTAGCATTAACATCAGTCGCTGGAACCCACATTCTCTCCTCTGGTCCGTACCCTCTCCAATGAATGAGATACTGGAGGGATCTCCGGAGAACTCAGGAGTCCACAATCCTGCTGATCTGAAATTCTAAATTGCTGTCCACCATAACAGGAGCGGAAGGTAAGGAGGACGGCTCAACAGGTTCGACACCTTTCTTTAACGATATATGAAATACGTTATGGATTTTTAATGCCTGAGGAAGTTCAAGACGGAAGGCTACAGGGTTAACAATGGCAGTGATCTTATATGGACCAATAAATCTTGGGCCCAACTTCCAAGAAGGTACCTTAAGTTTAATGTTTCTTGTAGACAGCCACACAGAATCATCCACTCTCAGGCCCGGACCACTCATACCTCTCCTGTCAGCCGCACGCTTATACCTGTTGCCCATCTTTTTCAGGTTATTTTGGATTTTCTGCCAAATAGAAGACAAAGTCCTTCTCAGGAATGCCGGAATTTTGAGCACCAGAAAATGTACCAAACTGTGGATGGAACCCATATGCCCCAAAAAACTGCGACTTATCAGTGGATTACTGTCTACGATTATTTATAGCAAACTCTGCTAACGACAAAAATGAAGAACACTCTTCCTGATTCTCTGAAACAAAACATGTCTCCGGATTCCGATTAGTGCGCTCCGTCTGTCCGTTCGACTGAGGATGAAAAGCCGAAGAGAAGGACAATTGTACACCCAGACGAGTACAGAACGCTTTCCAGAATCTGGAAACAAACGGAGTCCCTCTATCGGACACCACATCAGAGGGAATGCCATGTAGTTTCCCGATGTTGTCGACAAACACCTGTGCAAGAGTTTTACCATTGGGTAGACTAGGTAATGCAATAAAGTGTGCCATTTTACTAAAACGATCGACAACCACCAGAATCACGTTTTTTTGTGATTTACATATATATAAAATCATTTTTTACACTCAATAAAACCACTCAGCGATATGGGTCAGGAATATTGCGGACATGCTAGCGGCGATCTAGCCCTCCATGTCCGAATCTCTGTAGGGTAAAAAGAGGTGACAGAATCCCTTTAAATGTCAGTTCTTTGTTCCTCTGTCCATGGCATCTAGGATTGCTCCAAACAACATTTCATTGTATTCTGCATTGTATTTATTGTATTGTACAGTGACAATAAAGGCATCTTATCTATCTTATCTCCGTCGTCAGCTGATTCCACATAGATGTCTACAGAACCTGTTCTATTAAACACTTATACAAGTAGAGCCCCGGACAGAGTGCAGAGGGGGTCAGCAGTAAGTTTGTGTTGACGTCACTGATTATTTTGCTCTTCCTCTGATCCGTCAGAACAATAACCCACAAAAAACGGATCCTGTCTGTGGAGCATCCGCCTTCACTCGGTCAGCATTTGGTCAGTAATCCATCAGTATTTCTAATGCCCAAAAAACCAGGAGTGGATACAAAACAGAGATGACTTGTGAATGGAATATTTCCATGTCTTCTGTGTTTTGTACCGACTCCTGCTTTTGGCTACCAAATCATAAGCCAATTCTGATGGAACCATACAGGCCTTACAGCTGCTACACAGACAGGATCCGTTGTGCGTCTCATTTTTCCTTCCTTCTGACAGATCATAAGAAAGGTCAAATAAATGATGATATCAGCCAGGCCGATAGGCAAAATAGTGGCCCAGTCATGAAGTGGGGAGGGTGGGAACAGCATGAGAAGTCCACAGAGTGGCCCTATGACATAGTGGTGAGGTGGAAGCAGCATCAGGAGGCCGCAGAGTGGCACAATGACAGAGTCTGAAGGTGGCTAGAAGAAACAGGTCTCTTTTGTCAAAGTGTTGGTGTGGCACCATGGATGATCTAGTCTGATCAGGCATTGGTGGGTTCAAATCCTGGCTCATCCACGCCTGATTCATCTTGACAAAAGTCAGTCTCTCCACATTTTGGGTGGACAGGCGAGTTCACCTTGGGGTAACTATGGCCGGCAAATATATATTTTTATTTTTAAGGTAATACAAGCCCAAAAATGCTTTATAACATATAACTGCACCGCACAAGAGCAAATAAGACGTAGAAATATTTCCTTGTAATAAACCCTGTTAATGGATGTATCAAACAGCACTTGCACCCCAATAACAAGAACGGTTTGCTGGAATTACAGAGCTGTATGATGGCAATTTGGATCCCCAGCCAGTGCAGCAAGGTGTAATAGGATTGTTCCTATCACCCAGGCTTTAACCTCCCCTATCCTTTCCCTACACCTTGAATAATCTTTCCATGAACTTGTAAATCATTTTTTAGCACAATTAAGTCTTTCCTATCACTGTCCCTAGCGCCTACTGACGTCTCTCCCTGCACTAAGCACACTGGAAAATGGCTGAATCCAAGATGGCTGATGCTATTTATAGGGCTGTGACATCACAGGGCTGGCTGGCTGCTGATTGGCTGCATGCATGGCATTATGGGTGATCCCGCCTTCCCAGAGTTCCTTTCTTCATGTCCTCACACATGCAGCCACCATTTTAGGAAAAAATACGATTCGTTACCACAAAGGGCGAGGAAATTCGGCTTCGGTGCGAATCAAATTTTTCCTGAAATTCGGATCGAATTCCACTTCGTCAACTTCGATTCGCTCACCTCTAATTATAATATGTCTACTCCAATTTCATTCCTAAATCAATGCACCTGATTGGAAGGATAAATCGATTGCTTGATTGTTAATAAAAAGATATGTCCACTTTCATTCAGAAATCAGTGTGCATAGTAGTTGATGTTAATAAATAACTTGGTCCAGATATAGCTGATCAATGTTCATAATTCATATTATATACATATTATCTTTCTTGTTCAGTGCAAGTGGTAATATAGTTGGTAGCTTAGGCTAGTTTCACACTAGCAGCAGACTTCTCCGGTAGGGCGATCACTGTAGGGTATAATTTACATGATATTTATGTTGTCCGGGTCGTTACGGACGCGGCAATACCAAACATATGGGGGAGATTTTTTTTTGCTATTTTTTGGTCAGTGCTTTTCTGACATTGACCAGCATGCTGCGCCAGAGAGGTGCAGCCTGCTGGAAACTAATTAAGGCAGGCTTGGGGCCTGCATAGACCCCAGCCAGCCTTCACACACATCGGCACCGGGCTGTTAGAGCAGCAGCTTTCATGTGAGAGCCGGGTCCCCGCTCCCCACTCCACAGGGGACCCATGCAGCACTTAGACTGGGCCTCCTTAAAAAAGTGGCAGCCCAGCCTAAGGCCCCTTAGTGACCGGCGTAAAAAGGCGTATGGGTGGTCACTAAGGGGTTAATCTAGTAATATGATACTGCAGTCACAATGATAGACTGATACTTTTTGAAAATGGGAAAAGATTTAAAAAAAATCATTATTTTTAAGTAAATTAAATGTTTTGATAAACTGGTAACGTAATATTGCTCTGAACGGTTTTTGCATTTTTTTTTCTGTTTATACATTTTTGTAGTGTATTATGATAGTATTCAGGGGTGGCTTTGGCATTCTTGGGGCCCTTATCAAAGTCAGGCTGCTAAACCCCACTCTCAGCAGGGCAGTCTGGGCACTTGCTCTACAGCTGGGAAGAGCACCCTCGGGCCCCTGTGCAGCTGAACCAGGTTCACAGGCCAGAGGCATAGGCTCATGGGCCCTGGTACAAGAGTTCCGCTTGGGCCCCCCTTCCCTCGGTGCTTTGTGGTTACGGGCAGGGAAGCACAAAGCCTTTGTGCTGCCTGAGGCAAAAATTTAAACTGCCCCCCAACCGCCATGCAAAATTCTTGACCTAACCCCTTCCTTTCAGACCAGCATGCACTTTCTATAATACCAGTGTCAGAAGGGTCTTTGGGCCCCCTCAGGCTCCTGGGCCCAGTAGTGACTGCTACCTCTGCACCCACTACAGCTACACCCCTGGCAAAGGCGCTTTGTATTCCTATTTAGGCCTCTTTCACACGGGCGTCATGGATTTAGGCCGGATAGGATGCGGGTGCGTCGCGGGAAAATGCGGGATTTTTCCGCGCGAGTGCAAAACATTTTAATGCATTTTGCACACGCGTGAGAAAAATCAGCATGTTTGGTACCCAGACCCGAACCCAGACTTCTTCACAGAAGTTCGGGTTTGGGATCGGTGTTGTGTAGATTTTATTATTTTCCCTTATAACATGGTTATAAGGGAAAATAATAGCATTCATAAAGGGAACCTGTCATCGGGATTTTGTGTATAGAGCTGAGGACATGGGTTGCTAGATCACCGCTAGCACATCTGCAATACCCAGTCCCCATAGCTCTGTGTGCTTTTATTGTGTAAAAATAACTATTTAATACATATGCAAATTAACCTGAGATGAGTCCTGTCCCTGACTCATCTCACATACAGGACTCCTCTCAGGTTAATTTTCATATGTATCAACGTTTTTTTTACACAATAAAAGCACACAGAGCTATGGGGACTGGGTATTACGGATGTGCTAGCTGCCATCTAGCAACCCATGTCCTCAGCTCTATACACAAAACAGGTACCCTTTAATACAGAATGCTTAGTAAAATAGCGCTGGAGGGGTTAAAAAAAAATTAAAAAAATTATTTTACTCACCTTAATCCACTTGATCGCGCAGCCCGGCTTCTCTTCTGTCTTCTTCTTTGCTGCCCAGGAGGAAAAGGAGCTGTGGTGACGTCACTGCTCTCATCACATGGTCCATTACCATAGTGATGGATCATGTGACGGACCATGTGATAAGCGCAGTGACATCACCACAGCTCCTTTTCCTCCCGGACAGCAAAGAATAAAACAGAAGAGAAGCCGGGCTGCGCGAACAAGAGGATGAGGGGAGTTAAATTATTATTTTTAATTTTTTTAACTCCTCCAGCGCTATTTTACTAAGCATTCTGTATTAAGAATGCTATTATTTTCCCTTATAACCATGTTGTAAGGGAAAATAATATAATGATTGGGTCCCCATCCCGATCGTCACCTAGCAACCATGTGTGAAAATCGCACCGCATCCGCACTTGATTGCGGATGCTTGCAATTTTCATGCAGCTCCATTCATTTCTATGGGGCCTGCGTTGCGTGAAAAACGCACAATATAGAGCATGCTGCGATTTTCAAGCAACGCACAAGTGATGCGTGAAAATCACCGCTCATGTGCACAGCCCCATATAAATGAATGGGTCCGGATTCAGTGCAGGTGCAATGCGTTCAACTCGCGCATCGCATCCGCGCGGAAAACTCGCCCATGTGAAAGAGGCCTTAGTCTTTTTTTGTCTGCCAATCACTTGTGGTCCGTAGGGGTCCCACTGATCTCCGGCGACCAAGGCATTTGCTTGGTTTTCATTGCGGCAAAGTCGACCGCTGATTATATTGTCTATCATATTGATATGGCAGATATCATACATTACGCAGACTTGGGAGCAGCGCCCAGAAACCCAGCGCCGTTTAGAATAAGAGTAAAATGTTACTTTAATTGTAAGACTATGTAATATGTAACAAACTGAATTAAAGGGGCTCTCTAGAGAATTGTTCTTCTGGGGTCCTGCTGCTTGAAACCCCGGCATTTATTAATATCAATTATCATATCACCGCTGCCAAAGAATCTGCACGTGCCCATCACGTTACAGTGTGTCAGCGCAGGCAGCAGCATAAAGTTCTTTCCTGCCCTGGACTATAGGCTGATAGCTGTTATCTGCGCTGACACATTGTAACGGACCTGGCAGCTGTAAGAAATAACAGAGCTCTGCAAAGGTTGTCAGCCTCTGAATGTAAATATTGAATGTTCTCCTCCATGACTAGCGAGCAGAGATAATAACTAGAGATGAATTTCGTATTTTGAAGCACCCCATCACATCTTTGGCTGGAATACTCCTTTAACCTCCCTGACGGTATTCCCGAGCAGGGTTAATTTTCGCTGCTAGGAGCGGTAACCCAGAGTCACGCTCGGGGTAACATTGCAGAGTCCCTTCACCTTCTGCCGATGCCACTGAGAGCGCCGCTGTTCTGCCAGATCTCTATACATTGCGAAAAGTCTACACCAGAAGTGACGCGGCCGTACAGGAATCAGCTGGAGGAGGGTGTGCGCGGCGCTGCGCAAGCGCACATCCAGTGGCTTAGGAAAGAATCGTTGCAGCGCCGAAATAGAAGTACTTCGTGCACCGCGAGTGCGCACTTAGGGGTATAGAGATTTTGCAGCGCACAATGTTGCATCAGATCTGCCTACCCCTGAGTGCGCACGCACGTGCTATTCAGCAGTTGCAGTTCATCCCGATTTGATCTGAGGATTTGTGCGCGCGTGCGCACTCAGGGGTAGGCGGATCTGATGCCACATTTTGCACTGCAAAATCTCTATACTCTTAAGTGCGCACGCGCGGTGCACGAAGTACTTCTATCGTGGCGCTGCAATGATTCTTTCCTAAGCCAGTGGATGTGCGCTTGCGCAGCGCCGCGCACACCCTCCTCCAGCTGAATCCTGTGCGGCTGCGTCACTTCCGGTATAGACTTTTCGCACGGTATAGAGATCTGGCAGAATTTGACTTCCTGGTTCCGTTCCCTGCGAGCAGCAGCTGCGCATAGGAGCGGAACTGGGCGGGAAATTCTAATAAATAAAAACATAAAAAGTGACAAACACACATAAAAGAGGTTATACATTGTAATTGGAGAGGATTACACTGTATACCCTCAGATCTGACATTTGATGACTGTACAGTGCCCCTTGCCTGCCATTTTACCGTCATTTGTGCCCATAAAATATTTATGCAAAAAATTGTACCACTTTTGGTACAAAATTCCTGACATAATCATACCGCCAGGGAGGTTAATATAGGTTATATGCAGTACTGCGTATGGCCAGTAGGTGGCATGTAGACCTTTCTGTCCTACAGTGTACACTAACCAGGACAGGAATCGTATACACTATGACCTGGTTCCACTTCGCCCTGTTCCCCTTTGCTTTTCAAGGTTTGGAGCTTTGAATTTCCTTCTGCCTTTTTTTTATTCATTTTTTTTATTGTTTTTCAGGTTATTGAGAAAAATGCTGATCCTAAGATGACTTTATTAACTTACCTTCGAAGGAAATGTATCCACCTTGGGTTTTTAGTCTCAGCGCACATATATATCTACCAAGCGACTAGGAAGGAGCTACGGAATTAAGACTGAACCAGCCACATGACAGGCCACGTACCATGCGGGTTCTCGGGAAGTGTGCCATGGGATTAAACATTTGGCACTTCAAACCCCCTGAGGCAAATGACATGGTTTGTTTGGTTTGCAAAACCTATTTTGAAATACAGTAATAGAGAATGTACTAGTTAAAGGGGTATTTCCCTCGTTAGATATTGACCTGTCCCCTGGATAGATCATCAATATTAGATAAGTGGGGGGTCTGACACCTTGCCCCCTGCAATCAGCTGTTTTTGGCAGCCACATTGGGTGGAGCAGAAAGAGAAAGCTTCATCTACTTCACATCTAACTAAAGACCGGAATACCCCTTTAATAATAAGGAGGTTTCTGTTCATCTGTTGGCTAGAGCCTAGAGTGGCTACAAAATGCATTACACAGACATGTAATGCTTCCCATGTCCTGCGGGGGTGCTGCAGGGGAAGTTAACACTTTTTGCCAGATTTCTCTGATTTGGCATAGACCAGCTTATCATTGCGAAGACAACAAAAAAAAAAGGATTTTCCAAAGCAGAGGACCCCTTTAAACCCTCTTTGAGTCATTAGGCCCTATGTCATATCCAAGATTTCTGATTACGTTCTGAGCTTTAAGGGTTTCTCCTGAACTTTAGTATTGAAGGTGGGGGTCTCATCCATTCATGACCTTACCAAACCTTATCCCCTTCCGGACATCCGCCTTAGAAGTACGGCAGATATCTGCACTTTAAAGATGGCGCCCTGAGAAGGCGCCATAATCGTCAGGGTTCTGAACACCTTGGGCTAATGTCTGCGATCGGAGATAATGCAGATTGCAGATATTTAACCCTTCAGATGCTGTGACCCTGGCATCTGAGGCGGCTTTGCCCATGAGTGCTGCGCTCCCGGGGCCCAAACGACTACCCCGACAAAGCTGTTGGTTCCTTGTAGTAGCCTGAAGCCTTGGGAAGGATCCAAGCTAATACAGCAATACAGGGCCCCATAGGAATGTATTGAATCTTCCATAGACTGCAATGGTGATTCAATGCAGTCTATGGGAGAAGTGATCTGAAGATTGCATATTGAAGTCCCCTAGGGGGACTTAAAAAAAAAAGTTCAACTTTAAATCAACCCTTTCCCTATAATAAATAAATAAATAAATATAATTTGCACCCTTGCATGCATCCCAAAACACCCTTACTATTAAAATCTAAATGTATTTATCCCGTATGGAGAACGCCCTACCCCCTAAAGAATCTAAATGGCCGATTCGATGCTCTTCAAAGTTTCACCTTCCAAAAAAATAGAATAAAAAGTTATCAAAAGCTCCTGCACATTCCAATATGGTATCAATAAAAACTACAGATTGCCCCCAAAAATTAACTCTAACACAGCGCGGTAGATGCAAAAATAAAAAAGTTATGGGGGTCAGAATGCAAAGAAAAAATACATTTTTTCCAAAGTTTATATATATTTTTTTAAGTATTAAAACACAAGAAAACCCATACTATATAACTAACTATAAATGGGGTATTTCTGTGATTTTACAGACTAGGAGAATGAATTTATCAGTTTACATTATCAGGGAATGCCATAAAAAGGAAACCCATAAAGCTATGGTGGAATTGCATTTATTTCCCTAATTTCTCCCTGTTTGGGATTTTTTCCAGCTTCTCACTGCAACAAATGCAAAATTAAATGGAACAATTAGAAAGTACAACTTGTCCAGCAGAAAACGTGCCCTCATATACGGCTATGTGAACGGAAAAATAAAAAAGTTATGGCCCCTGGATGACAGGGAGTAAAAAGCAAAAATGGAAAATTCTCTGATCCTGAAGGGGTTAATGGCCCATCCTTAAAAATTCCCAGAGAACCCTTTTAACCCCTTTTACACCATGGATTCTCTTGCCTAAAGGCTGCATGAAATACAGTTTCATCAAAATGACATTAAATGATAGGAAGGGTTAAAGGCGCCAATATTTTTGCAAAGTTTGCTTGCTTTGGTTATCACCTTAACTTTGCCTTCTCCAGTGCGGTTAACTGGGACCAAGCTGGGCTGTGGTGAGGGCGGCTGCGGAGCGTGCACCGTGATGATCTCCAGATATTGCACATTCCAGCAGAAGATCCTGTATCCTTTAAAAGTTTGTAATCATGTTGCTAAAAATGGTGCCTGTCTCTTTAAGGCAGATTCTCAGGCCCCTCCCCTTTATAGAGGCTCCTCCCCTTCCATCTGTGTGCAGCAGTTCCTGGTAATATAGGAGCTTTTAGTTCACCAAGCACAGCAGCCAGTCTGAATATGCAGAGCTGCAGGGTAAAGCATGGGGAGAGATGGAGCAGCAGGCTGGGATGAGGCAAATTAAAATAAAAAATATAAAACATTTTAGTCACTGAGTCCTTTTTATATGAAAAATATTCTATTCAGCAGTTACCTATGGGTAGCTGGTTCATAGACATCTCTCTCAGCCGGTACAGTGGCCACTGTGGTTTTCATCCAGCTTTTCACAGACCCTGAATGACATATGGCACATGGAATAGAGCTGTTAATCTGCTGGTGTCAGTATTCACTGTGGTTCATAGCATTCTGTTCATGAACCAGGAGGATCAGGCTGAATGTTGCTTATAGGTTACTCCTGATTTTTGAAGTGTGATCCTTTACCCAGTCCTCGCAGACATTATGCGGTGAACGCCTGCCTCGCTCCCGTCTGCTCGCTGCACTCTGCGTCTGTCACCACGGTGGAAGGGATCGGCAGCACGAAAACGCGGCTGCACCCCATCCAGGTAAGAAGGAAGCCTGCAATACCTGGAATATCTCTCTCTATATATATTGGTGGTCCCATAAGGAAAACATATGAAATGGGGGCACTCCTGACGCTGGTTTGTGCCACAGTGACCCCATAATAAAGAAAAAAGTGACCCCATGATGAAGACAAAGTGACCCCATAATAGACACAGTCATGGTGACCCCATAATAGACACAGTCACGGTGACCCCATAATAGACACAGTCACGGTGACCCCATAATAGTCACAGTCACGGTGACCCCATAATAGACACAGTCACGGTGACCCCATAATAGACACAGTCACGGTGACCCCATAATAGACACAGTCACAGTGACCCCATAATAGAGACAGTCATAGTGACCCCATAATAGAGACAGTCACAGTGACCCCATAATAGACACAGTCACAGTGACCCCATAATAGAGACAGTCACAGTGACCCCATAATAGACACAGTCACAGTGACCCCATAATAGACACAGTCACGGTGACCCCATAATAGAGACAGTCACAGTGACCCCATAATAGACAAAGTCACAGTGACCCCATAATAGAGACAGTCACAGTGACCCCATAATAGACACAGTCACGGTGACCCCATAATAGACACAGTCATAGTGACCCCATAAAAAGGACAAAGTGACCCCATAATAGAGACAGTCATAGTGACCCCATAATAGAGACAGTCATAGTGACCCCATAATAGAGACTCAGTGACAGACAGGTGACCCTTCACCATTGTGGACAGTGATTGGCTGCAGCGGTTTTACAGTCAACCGGGAGCTGCAGAGCAAGTGGTGGAGAGAAGTCACACACAGTGCGGTGCGGACTCGGGAGCCGAAGCCAAGTCATAGTGACCCCATAATAGACACAGTCACGGTGACCCCATAATAGACACAGTCACGGTGACCCCATAATAGACACAGTCACAGTGACCCCATAATAGAGACAGTCACGGTGACCCCATAATAGAGACAGTCACGGTGACCCCATAATAGACACAGTCACGGTGACCCCATAATAGAGACAGTCACGGTGACCCCATAATAGACACAGTCACGATGACCCCATAATAGACACAGTCACAGTGACCCCATAATAGACACAGTCACAGTGACCCCATAATAGACACAGTCACAGTGACCCCATAATAGACACAGTCACGGTGACCCCATAATAGAGACAGTCACAGTGACCCCATAATAGACACAGTCACGGTGACCCCATAATAGACACAGTCATAGTGACCCCATAAAAAGGACAAAGTGACCCCATAATAGAGACAGTCATAGTGACCCCATAATAGAGACAGTCATAGTGACCCCATAATAGACACAGTCACAGTGACCCCATAATAGAGAAAGTCACAGTGACCCCATAATAGAGAAAGTCATAGTGACCCCATAAAAAGGACAAAGTGACCCCATAATAGAGACTCAGTGACAGACAGGTCACACTTCACCACTGTGGACAGTGATTGGCTGCAGCGGTTTTACAGTCAACCGGGAGCTGCAGAGCAAGTGGTGGAGAGAAGTCACACACAGTGCTGTGCGGACTCGGGAGCCGAAGCCAAGTCATAGTGACCCCATAATAGACACAGTCACAGTGACCCCATAATAGACACAGTCACGGTGACCCCATAATAGACACAGTCACAGTGACCCCATAATAGACACAGTCACAGTGACCCCATAATAGACACAGTCACAGTGACCCCATAATAGACACAGTCACGGTGACCCCATAATAGAGACAGTCACGGTGACCCCATAATAGAGACAGTCACGGTGACCCCATAATAGACACAGTCACGGTGACCCCATAATAGAGACAGTCACAGTGACCCCGTAATAGACACAGTCACGGTGACCCCATAATAGACACAGTCACGGTGACCCCATAATAGACACAGTCACGGTGACCCCATAATAGAGACAGTCACGGTGACCCCATAATAGAGACAGTCACGGTGACCCCATAATAGAGACAGTCACAGTGACCCCATAATAGACACAGTCACGGTGACCCCATAATAGACACAGTCACGGTGACCCCATAATAGTCACAGTCACCCCATAATAGACACAGTCACGGTGACCCCATAATAGACACAGTCACCCCATAATAGACACAGTCACAGTGACCCCATAATAGACACAGTCACGGTGACCCCATAATAGACACAGTCACAGTGACCCCATAATAGAGACAGTCACGGTGACCCCATAATAGACACAGTCACGGTGACCCCATAATAGAGACAGTCACGGTGACCCCATAATAGACACAGTCACGGTGACCCCATAATAGACACAGTCACAGTGACCCCATAATAGACACAGTCACAGTGACCCCATAATAGACACAGTCACGGTGACCCCATAATAGAGACAGTCACAGTGACCCCATAATAGACACAGTCACGGTGACCCCATAATAGACACAGTCATAGTGACCCCATAAAAAGGACAAA
Organism: Bufo gargarizans; assembly: GCF_014858855.1. Classification (NCBI taxonomy): domain Eukaryota; kingdom Metazoa; phylum Chordata; class Amphibia; order Anura; family Bufonidae; genus Bufo; species Bufo gargarizans. The sequence continues at coordinate 522,302,082 of NC_058083.1, forward strand.
GTGACCCCATAATAGAGACAGTCATAGTGACCCCATAATAGAGACAGTCATAGTGACCCCATAATAGAGAAAGTCACAGTGACCCCATAATAGACACAGTCATAGTGACCCCATAATAGAGACAGTCATAGTGACCCCATAATAGAGACTCAGTGACAGACAGGTGACCCTTCACCATTGTGGACAGTGATTGGCTGCAGCGGTTTTACAGTCAACCGGGAGCTGCAGAGCAAGTGGTGGAGAGAAGTCACACACAGTGCGGTGCGGACTCGGGAGCCGAAGCCAAGTCATAGTGACCCCATAATAGACACAGTCACGGTGACCCCATAATAGAGACAGTCACAGTGACCCCATAATAGACACAGTCACGGTGACCCCATAATAGACACAGTCACGGTGACCCCATAATAGACACAGTCACAGTGACCCCATAATAGACACAGTCACAGTGACCCCATAATAGACACAGTCACAGTGACCCCATAATAGAGACAGTCACAGTGACCCCATAATAGAGACAGTCACAGTGACCCCATAATAGAGACAGTCACAGTGACCCCATAATAGAGACAGTCACAGTGACCCCATAATAGAGAAAGTCATAGTGACCCCATAATAGACACAGTCACTGTGACCCCATAATAGACACAGTCACGGTGACCCCATAATAGACACAGTCACGGTGACCCCATAATAGACACAGTCACGGTGACCCCATAATAGACACAGTCACAGTGACCCCATAATAGAGAAAGTCATAGTGACCCCATAATAGACACAGTCACGGTGACCCCATAATAGACACAGTCACAGTGACCCCATAATAGAGAAAGTCATAGTGACCCCATAATAGAGACAGTCACAGTGACCCCATAATAGACACAGTCACAGTGACCCCATAATAGACACAGTCACGGTGACCCCATAATAGACACAGTCACGGTGACCCCATAATAGACACAGTCACGGTGACCCCATAATAGACACAGTCACAGTGACCCCATAATAGAGAAAGTCATAGTGACCCCATAATAGAGACAGTCACAGTGACCCCATAATAGACACAGTCACAGTGACCCCATAATAGAGAAAGTCATAGTGACCCCATAATAGACACAGTCACGGTGACCCCATAATAGAGACAGTCACGGTGACCCCCTTAATAGACACAGTCACAGTGACCCCATAATAGAGAAAGTCATAGTGACCCCATAATAGACACAGTCACAGTGACCCCATAATAGAGAAAGTCATAGTGACCCCATAATAGACACAGTCACGGTGACCCCATAATAGAGACAGTCACAGTGACCCCATAATAGACACAGTCACGGTGACCCCATAATAGAGACAGTCACAGTGACCCCATAATAGACACAGTCACGGTGACCCCATAATAGACACAGTCACAGTGACCCCATAATAGACACAGTCACAGTGACCCCATAATAGAGACAGTCACAGTGACCCCATAATAGAGACAGTCACAGTGACCCCATAATAGAGACAGTCACAGTGACCCCATAATAGACACAGTCACAGTGACCCCATAATAGAGACAGTCACAGTGACCCCATAATAGACACAGTCACAGTGACCCCATAATAGAGACAGTCACAGTGACCCCATAATAGACACAGTCACAGTGACCCCATAATAGACACAGTCACAGTGACCCCATAATAGAGACAGTCATAGTGACCCCATAATAGAGACAGTCACAGTGACCCCATAATAGACACAGTCACAGTGACCCCATAATAGAGACAGTCATAGTGACCCCATAAAAAGGACAAAGTGACCCCATAATAGAGAAAGTCACAGTGACCCCATAATAGAGACAGTCATAGTGACCCTATTATAAAGACATTTATCGTGACCCTATAATAAAAACATCCCCAGTGACCCCACAATCCCTGAATGACCCCAGTATCAGGACAGCTCCAGTGAAGACCAGTTAGAGAACCCACCGATCAGATACTTTCAGCTGTGGTTCCCCCATAGCAGGGTCTCCTCTTCCTTTACATCTTGCACATGTTAGAATGGGCCACGACTGCCCCTATGACTGACCCGTGGGTCACGTGGCTTTAGACTCTGGTGACGTGGAAGCACTGGCGTGGCCTGCAGTCTCACCGTGACCAGGAGTCTCGGCCTCACAAACCCCTGTCTGATTTGTCACTTGACAGGAAAGAATCGCGAAGAGTCACGGCTCACAGTGCGGCTTCTGCACGCCCGGCATCGTCATGTCTCTGTATGCATTACTGCGCAATACCCCGCAGCCCAGCATGGAGGAGATCGAAGACGCCTTCCAAGGTGACCGACACTGCAAATGTGCAACCAGTGGCGTAGCGTGGGTTGCCAGCACCCGGGGCAAGCCAAAAATTGCGCCCCCCCCCCCCCCCCGCGCCTACCCCAGGCACGCCACTTTTAACAGATACTGTAGTAGATCACTAGCAGTCCTATGTTACACCTCAGATAACACAGAGATAACTCTCTGAGTACAGATAATGTAGTAGATGGGTGTGAGGCCCCAGAATTCTGAACACGTACAGTGTGACCTGAAGTCTGGGGCCAGAATGCGGCAGTATGGGCCAAATTCTCAATCTTCTCCCCCAACCCTACCATGAAACAGATATGTGGATGGACATTATTATTACAGTAGAATACCGCACCATACCTGTTACATCCAGTGACGTCTCCTGTGATGTAGACTCTCCTCGACGTCTTCATTCAGAGATAAGACCGCCATGATAACTTCTTTCAGCCGCTTCTCGTCTCTGCAGAGTTTCACAGAAAAAAATTTAGGTTCCTCACTTTACTATCATGCTCTCCTTCCTTCAACACTGTCATCCTGCTGCCCCCCAATACTGAGCTAGAGCCAGACAGATAGCTTTCATTCCCCCTGTATATTATAATGGCCCCCTCTTTATTATTAATGTACTGGCCCCCTCTTTAATAACAAAGAGGGGGCCATTATATTAGCAAAGAGGGGGCCATTATATTAGCAAAGAGGGGGTCATTACATTAATAACAAAGAGGGGGTCATTATATTAGCAAAGAGGGGGCCATTATATTAGCAAAGAGGGGGTCATTACATTAATAACAAAGAGGGGGTCATTACATTAATAATGAAGAGGGGGTCATTACATTAATAATAATAATGTAATGGCCCCCTCTTTATTATTAATATAATGGCCCCCTTTTTATTATTAATGTACTGGCCCCCCTCTTTGCTAATATAATGTCCCCCTCTTTGTTATTAATGTAATGGCCCCTCTGTTATTAATGTACTGGCCCCCCTCTTTGCTAATATAATCGCCCCTCTTATTGCTGTGCCAATCATGCCACTGAAGCCTTTCTGCTCCAGTCCTCTCCTCTCCTCTCCCACCCCCCATACTGCCGCCAGAGCCTCTGCAATTAGGTAAGTTAACATAAAAAAAAAATACTTACCTATCTCCATCCCCGCTTGTTCCCGCCGCAGGCGGTCACGAACGCCTCACTGTGCCTTCCTGCGCCGCGTCATCGCGTCATCTCGCGAGACCCGACGCAGGAGGTCACAGTGAGGTTATCGTGACCGAGTCCTGCGTCGCTCGCCTCTACTGCCTTATAGGCTTCAGGACTAGGCCTGAAGCCTATGGGGCATAACGGAGGGGACGGGAGCCATAGGCTCCCGTAGCCCTCATTGACATTTCGGATGCCTGGCGCCCCCTGCAATTTGGCGCCCGGGGCAACGGCCCCTCCGGCCCCCCCCACGCTACGCCCCTGTGTGCAACCTGTATCACCAGGGATAGCACACCATGGAACATCAGGAAGTGAGGACGGAAAGAGCAGCACAGAGGATTTCAGGAGAGCAGTGTGCTGATCTTGTGGGAGGACAGAGACTGAGAGTTACATAGTGGAAGGACCAGGGTCCCCAGCAGCGCAGAGTATTTCAGGAAAATAATGTGTTGATCTAATCCTATCATTATAGAAGCAGGATCCTCCCAGAAGCACAGAGTATTTCAGGAGAGGAATGTGCTGATCTTGTGGGAGGTCACAGACTGACAGTTACATAGTGGAACGAGCAGAGTCCCCAGCAGCACAGAGTTTTTCAGTAGAGGACTGTGCTGATCTTATGGGAGGTCACAGACTGACAGTTACATAATGGAAGGAGCAGAGTCCCCAGCAGCACAGAGTATTTCAGGAACGGAAAGAGCAGCACAGAGGATTTCAGGAGAGGAGTCTGCTGATCTTGTGGGAGGACAGAGACTGAGAGTTACATAGTGGAAGGACCAGGGTCCTCAGCAGCGCAGAGTATTTCAGGAAAATAATGTGTTGATCTAATCCTATCATAATAGAAGCAGGATCCTCCCAGAAGCACAGAGTATTTCAGGAGAGGAATGTGCTGATCTTGTGGGAGGTCACAGACTGACAGTTACATAGTGGAAGGAGCAGAGTCCCCAGCAGCACAGAGTATTTCAGGAGAGGAATGTGTTGATCTAATCCTATTTTAACAGAAGCAGGATCCTCCCAGCAGCACAGAGTATTTCAGGAGAGGAGTGTGCCGATCTAATCCTATCGTAATAGAAGCAGGATCCTCCCAGCAGCACAGAGTAATTCAGGAGAGGACTGTGCTGATCTTGTGGGAGGTCACAGACTGACAGTTACATAGTGGAACGAGCAGAGTCCCCAGCAGCACAGAGTTTTTCAGTAGAGGACTGTGCTGATCTTATGGGAGGTCACAGACTGACAGTTACATAGTGGAAGGAGCAGAGTCCCCAGCAGCACAGAGTATTTCAGGAAAATAATGTGTTGATCTAATCCTATTTTAACAGAAGCAGGATCCTCCCAGCAGCACTGAGTATTTCAGGAGAGGAGTGTGCTGATCTAATCCTATCGTAATTGAAGCAGGATCCTCCCAGCAGCACAGAGTATTTCAGGAGAGGAGTGTGCTGATCTTGTGGGAGGTCAAAGACTGATAGTTACATGGAGGATGGAGCAGAGGCCCCAGCAGCACAGAGTATTTCAGGAAAAGAATGTGTTGATCTAATCCTATTTTAACAGAAGCAGGATCCTCCCAGCAGCACAGAGTATTTCAGGAGAGAATGAGCTGATCTTGTGGGAGGTCACAGACTGACAGTTACATAGTGGAAGCAGAGTCTACCAATGATGCAGATGGGTAAATTTGGGGTTCTGATCCGGTCCAGAAACAAATTAAAAAATGGGGAGCACGGCTCCTGGTGTACACTATTCCTTACAATTTTTTAAGCTGCTTGCTGTCAGTGAGTGAATGGAGACATTCTTGTTTGCATTCAGAGGCTGAATCCTGTTCTGCCCACATGCCGGTGCTTTGTTGTCAGTCTACAGAATGTACCTGTGTGAGCAGGACTGGATCAGGAGGTGTTTTCTATACACTAATAGCAAGCACAGATCCCGAAATGGCAATGAATTGAAACAAAAAGTTCTAAAACATATAGGATAGAAAAACATGGCTGCTTTCTTAGAAACCTAGAATGTGTCGGCAGATAAGAACCATTTGGCCCATCTAGTCTGCCCAATATACTGAATACTATGGATAGCCCCCGGCCCTATCTTATATGAAGGATGGCCTTATGCCTATCCCATGCATGCTTAAGCTCCTCCACTGTATTTGCAGCTGCCACTTCTGCAGGAAGGCTATTCCATGCATCCACTACTCTCTCAGTAAAGTAATACTTCCTGATATTACTCTTAACCCTTTGCCCCTCTAATTTAAAACTATGTCCTCTTGTAGCAGTTTTTCTTCTTTTAAATATTCTCTCCTCTTTTACCTTGTTGATTCCCTTTATGTATTTAGCAGTTTCTCTCATATCCCCTCTGTCTCGTCTTTCTTCCAAGCTATACATGTTAACCCTTTCATGACCAAAGGTCAAAATTTACAAATCTGACATGCGTCACTTTATGTGGTAATAGCTTTGGAACACTTTGGCCTCTTTCACACGGGCGTGAGTTTTTTTGCCCGGATAAGAGCCGGGTGCGTTGCGGGAAAATGCGCAATTTTTTTCTGCGCAAGTGCAAAACATTGTCATGCGTTGCACTCGCGTGAGAAAAATCACGCATGTTTGGTACCCAAACCCGAACTTCTTCATAGAAGTTCGGGCTTGGGATTGATGTTCTGAAGATTGTATTATTTTCCCTTATAACATGGTTATAAGGGAAAATAATAGCATTCTGAATACAGAATGCATAGTAAACCAGCTTCGCGAGCAAGTGGACTAAGGTGAGTTAAAAAATTTTTTATTTTTTTTTAACCCCTCTAGCGCTGGTTTACTATGCATTCTGTATTCAGAATGCTATTATTTTCCCTTATAAGCATGTTATAAGGGAAAATAATAATGATCGGGTCTCCATCCCGATGGTCTCCTAGCAACCATGCGTGCAAATCGCACGGCATCCGTACTTGCTTGCGGATGCCATCCGATTTTCACACACCCTATTCACTTCTATGGGGCCTGCGTCACGTCAAAATCGGAAAATATAGAGCATGCTGCGATTTCAACTGAACGCACAAGTGATGCGTTAAAAACATCGCTCATGTGCACAGCCCCATAGAAATGAATGGGTCAGGATTTAGTGCGGGTGCCATACGTTCGCCGCACGGATCGCACCCGCACGGAAAACTCGCCCGTGTGAAAGGGGCCTTTTACTTATCCAAGCCATTCTGAGATTGTTTTCTCGTGACACATTGTACTTCATGACAGTCATAAATTTGAGTCAATATATATCACCTTTATTTATGAAAAAATCCCAAATTTACCAAAAATTAAAAAAAATTGCAATTTTCTAAATTTCAATTTCTCTGCTTCTAAAACAGAAAGTGATACCTCATAAAATATTTATTACATAACATTCCCCATATGTCTACTTTATGTTGGCATCATTTTGTAAATGCTATTTTATTTTTTTAGGACGTTAGAAGTTTAGAAGCAATTCTTAAAATTTTTAAGAATATTTCCAAAACCCACTTTTTAAGGACCAGTTCAGGTCTGAAGTCACTTTGTGGGGCTTACATAGTGGAAACCCCCCATAAATGACCCCATTGTAGAAACTACACCCCTCAAGTTACTTTAAACCAATTTTACAAACGTTATTAACCCTTTAGGTGTTCCACAAGAATTAAAGGAAAATGGAGATGAAATTTCAAAATTTCCCTTTTTAGCAGATTTTCTATTTTATTACATTTTTTTCTTTAACACATTAAGGGTTAACAGCCAAACAAAACTCAAATATTTATTACTATGATTGTGCGGTTTACAGAGACACCCCACATGTGGTCGTAAACTGATGTAAGGGCGCACGGCAGGGCGCAGAAGGAAAGGAACACCGTATGGTTTTTGGAAGGCAGGTTTTGCTGGATTGGTTTTCTGAACGCCATATGTTTTTTATTTTTCTACCGATCGTCTTGTGCAGGGGCTCGTTTTTTGCAGAAAGAGTTGAGGTTTTTATTGGTACAATTTTTGGGTACATATGATTTTTTTTTTTTACAGCGTTCATCTGAGGGGTTAGGTCATGTGACAATTTTATAGAGCAGATCGTTACGGACGTGGCAAAACCCAGTATGTATACTTTTTCTTATTTATTTAAGTTTTACACAATAATAGCATTTTTGAAACCAAAAAAATGATGTTTTAGTGTCTCCATAGTCTGAGAGCCATACCTTTTTTTTTGTCTTAAATATGGGCTAATTTTTTGCGGGATGAGATAACGGTTTGATTGGTACTACTTTGGGGTATATACGCCTTTTTGATCGCTTGGTGTTGCAATTTTTGTGATGCAAGGTGACAAAAATGGCTTATTTTTTTTTTACATTTTTATTTATTTATTTTTACTTTTATTATTTTCACTTTTTTTTTTTATCAGTTCCCTCTTGGATCTTGAAGATCCAGTGGGGCTGATGGTTGTACTATACTTTGCAATGCTCTTGCATTGCAAAGTATAATACAATCAGATGCCCTGTAGGTGGCAGCAACGGACACCTATGCCATGGCAACCGGACGCCATGGCAACCATCGTGCGCTGCGATCGCAGCAGCCCTGATGGTTGAGAGAGGGAGCCCCCTCCCTCTATTAACCCCATGGATGCCGCTACTGCGGCATCTATGGGGTTACAGCAGTGTCAGCATAGAGCTGACACACGCTGCTGATGGCGGCGGCTCAGGAATGGAGCCGCCGCCATCACACACAGAAAGGGGACCGATCGGGGGCAGCGCTGGAAAGGGGGGGGGCAGCATTTTACAAATTACAGATCGGGGCAGGAGGGGGCGGACCGCATCGGGGCAGGATAAGAAGAAGGACAAGGACAAGAAGGGGGCACAGATCGGGGGCTTTAAGAAGGGGGCACAGATCGGGGGCTTCAAGAAGGGGGCACAGATCGGGGGCTTCAAGAAGGGGGCACAGATCGGGGTCTTCAAGAAGGGGGCACAGATCGGGGGCTTCAAGAAGGGGGCACAGATCGGGGGGCTTCAAGAAGGGGGCACAGATCGGGGGCTTCAGGACACATTACCGATTTCAGGCTCTGATCTGCAGAGCGCAGATCAGAGCCTGAAACCGGCATTTTAATACTGCCGCGATCCGATTGGTTAGTCTGCACAGACTAACCAATCGGATCGATTGCCGGCAAGGGGCCACTCTGATTTGTCCCCTGCCGGCATTACTGCACTGTATGCTGTCCGTGACAGCATACAGGGCAGGGGCAGAAGCTTTAATCCAAGCGCTTTGCAGCGCTTGGATTAAAGAGCTGCCAGAACGTATATATACGTGGTAGCTGCACGGGGTATGTGCAGCTATCACGTACAGTATATATATACGAATTGCAGTCGTGAAAGGGTTAAGGTCCTTTAATCTTTCCTGGAAAGTTTTATCCTGCAATCCATGTACCAGTTTAGTAACTCTTCTCTGAACTCTCTCCAAAGTATCAATATCCTTCTGGAGATATGGTCTCCAGTACTGAGCACAATACTCCAGATGAGGTCTCACTAGTGCTCTGTAGAGCGGCATGAGTACCCCCCTCTGTCTACTGGTAATTCCTCTCCCTATACACCCAAGTATTCTGCTAGCATTTCCTGCTGCTCTGTGACATTGTCTGCCTACCTTTAAGTCTTCTGAAATAATGACCCCTAAATCCCTTTCCTCAGATACTGAGGTTAGGACTGTATCACTGATTGTATATCCTGCTCTTGGGTTTTTACGCCCCAGGTGCATTATCTTGCACTTATCAACATTAAATTTTAGTTGCCAGATTTTTGACCATTCCTCTAGTTTTCCTAAATCCTTTTCCATTTGGTGTATTCCTCCAGGAACATCAACCCTGTTACAAATCTTTGTGTCCTCAGCAAAAAGACACAGCTTACCATCGAGGCCTTCTGCAATTTCGCTGATAAAGATATTAAACAATATGGGTCCCAGAACAGATCCCTGAGGTACCCCACTGGTAACAAGACCTTGGTCTGAATATACTCCATTGACTACAACCCTCTGTTGTCTGTCCCTCAGCCACTGCCTAATCCATTCAACAATATGGGAGTCCAAGCCCAAAGACTGCAATTTATTGATAAGCCTTCTATGTGGGACAGTATCAAAAGCCTTACTAAAGTTTAGATAAGCGATGTCTACTGCACCTCCGCCATCTATTATTTTAGTCACCCAATCAAAAAAATCTATAAGATGAGTTTGACATGATCTCCCTGAAGTAAACCCATGCTGTTTTTCATCTTTCAATCCATGGGATTTTAGATGTTCCACAATCCTCTCCTTGAGTATGGTTTCCATTCATGTCAGGCTTACTGGCCTATAGTTGCCCGATTCCTCCTTACTACCTTTCTTGTGAATGGGCACAACATTTGCTAATTTCCAATCTTCTGGGACGACTCCTGTTACCAGTGATTGGTTAAATAAATCTGTTAATGGTTTTGCTAGTTCACCGTTGAGCTCATTTAATAGCTTTGGGTGTATCCCATCCGGCCCCTGTGACTTATTTGTATTGATTTTAGACAGCTGACTTAGAACCTCTTCCTCTGTAAAGACACATGCGTCAAAAGATTCATTAGTCTTCCTCCCTAACAGAGGTCCTTTTCCTTCATTTTCCTTTGTAAAAACTGAACAGAAGTATTTATTGAGGCAGTCAGCTAGTTCTTTATCTTCTTCCATATACCTTCCTTCTTTTGATTTTAATTTGGTAATTCCTTGTTTTAGTTTCCTTTTTTCATTTATGTATCTGAAGAATGTCTTATCGCCTTTTTTCACTGACTGAGCTAATTTCTCTTCTGCCTGTGCTTTAGAAGCTCTTATAACTTGTTTGGCCTCTCTCTGCCTAATCTTATAAATTTGCCTGTCATCCTCGTTTTTTTTTTTTTTTTAATAATTCCTAAATGCTATCTCTTTGTTTTTAATGATTTTGGCCACTTCTGCTGAGTACCACAGTGGTCTCTTCCTTTTTTTGCTTTTACTGACAAGCCTAATGCAATTTTCTCTTCTGCCTGTGCTTTAGAAGCTCTTATAACTTGTTTGGCCTCTCTCTGCCTAATCTTATAAATTTGCCTGTCATCCTCGTTTTTTTTTTTTTTTATAATTCCTAAATGCTATCTTTTTGTTTTTAATGATTTTGGCCACTTCTGCTGAGTACCACAGTGGTCTCTTCCTTTTTTTGCTTTTACTGACAAGCCTAATGCAATTTTCTGTTGCCTTCAATAGTGCCACTTTTAAGTAGTCCCATTTCTCCTGGACTCCATTGAAACTGTTCCAGTCTGATAGGGACTCGTATACCACTAATCTAATTTAAGAAAAGTCAGTTTTTCTAAAATCTAAAACTTTTGTTTTTGTGTGGTGTGACTCAGTCACTGTACTTATAGTAAACCACACTGACTGGTGATCACTAGATCCCAAGCTTTCCCCTACAGTAATACCAGATACCAAATTCCCATTTGTGAATACTAAATCTAAAATGGCCTCCTTCCGGGTTGGCTCCTCCACTACTTGCTGTAGAGATAACCCCAGTAGGGAATTTAGAATATCTGTACTCCTGGCAGAACTAGCTATTTTGGTTTTCCAGTTTACATCAGGAAGATTAAAGTCTCCCATAATGATAACTTCCCCCTTCAATGTCATTTTAGCTATTTCCTCAACTAGTAGATCATCTAATTCTTTGACTTGGTTAGGTGGTCTATATATCACACCTACACGAGTTACCTTATGATTATCAAGCTGCAAGGTAACCCAAACTGACTCTAAATTGTTCTCGCTAACTTGTATCAAATTAGATTTCATGCTATCTTTCACATACAGGGCCACCCCTCCCCCTTCCTGCCTTCTCTGTCTTTCCTGTATAGAGAGAACCCTGGTATTGTTATGTCCCAGTCATTACTCTCATTGAACCACGTCTCAATTACAGCCACTACATCTATATTCTCAGATGCCATTATAGCCTCAAGTTCATTGATCGTATTCCCTAAACTGCGAGCATTTGTAGACAAGAATCTGAACTTGTCATTTCTTAACCTTTGTGCTACTGGCATCTTCTGACATTGTTCCGGGGGGCAGTTGGACTGCTGGATTGTCACTCTTTTGCCCCCCTTTCCTAGTTTAAATGATCCTTAGCAAATACTTGGAACTGTTCACTTTGGACATTCGTTCCCTTGAGAGAAAGATGCAAACCATCTTTCTTGTACAGTTCTTGCAAAGACAACAGCGCCACCCCTGTCCACAGGTTGTGTATGGTATTGCAGCACAGTCTCGTTCACTAGATTATGTGTACAGGGGTGGCACTGTTTCAGGAAGAAGGCAGCCATGTGTTTTGGAAAGCTTTTGTGATGCAGATTTTTCTTTTGAAAAGCTCCATTTCTAGACTCATAAAAAACGTAAAAAAAAGAAAATGCCTCTGAATCGATGTCTTTCTGTCTCTGCTACAGGGAATCTGTGCCGCTGTACAGGGTATCGACCTATTCTGCAGGGCTTCAGGACGTTCGCCAAAGTGAGTACCCCAGTGCCTGCCTGGAGTCCTCGTGTGGTAACGTACTTGTGACTACTCCCATCATCCTCAATGCTGCTCTGTTTTAAATTGCAATGCAATGAGTTTACGCTATGTGAACAGAAGATTTGGGAAAGGGGCGGAGTTTAGGACGATCTGTCATTGGCTGTGAAGTATTGGAAAACTCCTCCCTCCTGCTCTGAGTGCAAAGCTAAGCCCCACCTCTTTATGTAAGCCCCTCCCTTTCCAATGCATCAACTGAGATGTGTTGACCACTCTTTAATAAGGAGGAAACCGTATTGCTGCTCCCTACTGGTAACTAGGCTGTCTCCTTGATCAACATTCTCTGTGTCCAGCCATGGGGACACTGTAACATTTGGGACAGCTGTGTCACCCCCCCCCCCACCCCACCCCCCCCCCGAGAAATGGTCTAATGGCCGCCCAGCCTCTTATCGGGGTTTTATATCCTCAGGATGGATGCTGCGGCAGAAAGACAGAGAAAGGCTGCTGTATGGAGGTGACGGAGGAAAACCAGGTAAGACGTCTAGTGATTGTGCTATGTTATAGGAGGCAAGTAACAGTGCCATACAGTGCCCACATAACAATGCCATACAGTGCCCAACTAATACCATACAGTGCCCAAATAACAATGCCATACAGTGCCAAAATAACAATGCCATATAGTGCCCAACTAATACCATACAGTGCCCAAATAACAATGCCATATAGTGCCCAACTAATACCATACAGTGCCCAAATAACAATGCCATATAGTGCCCAAATAACAATACCATACAGTGCCCAAATAACAATGCCATATAGTGCCCAAATAACATTACCATATAGTGCCCAAATAACAATGCCATACAGTGCACAAATAACAATGCCATACAGTGCACAAATAACAATGCCATACAGTGCCCAAATAACAATGCCATACAGTGCACAAATAACAATGCCATACAGTGCCCAAATAACATTACCATATAGTGCCCAAATAACAATGCCCATATTGTGCCCAAATAAAATTGCCATATAGTGCCCAAATAATAGCATACAGTGCCCAAATAACAATGCCATACAGTGCCCAAAACATTGCCATAGAGTGCCCAAATAACAATGCTATATAGTGCCCAACTAATACCATACAGTGCCCAAATAACAATTCGATATAGTGCCCAAATAACAATACCATACAGTGCCCAAATAACATTACCATATAGTGCCCAAATAACAATGCCATACAGTGCCCAAATAACAATGCCATACAGTGCCCAAATAACAATGCCATACAGTGCCCAAATAACATTACCATATAGTGCCCAAATAACAATGCCCATATTGTGCCCAAATAAAATTGCCATATAGTGCCCAAATAATAGCATACAGTGCCCAAATAACAATGCCATACAGTGCTCAAAACATTGCCATAGAGTGCCCAAATAACAATGCTATATAGTGCCCAACTAATACCATACAGTGCCCAAATAACAATTCGATATAGTGCCCAAATAACAATGCCATACAGTGCCCAAATAACAATGCCATACAGTGCCCAAATAACATTACCATATAGTGCCCAAATAACAATGCCCATATTGTGCCCAAATAAAATTGCCATATAGTGCCCAAATAATAGCATACAGTGCCCAAATAACAATGCCATACAGTGCCCAAAACATTGCCATAGAGTGCCCAAATAACAATGCTATATAGTGCCCAACTAATACCATACAGTGCCCAAATAACAATTCGATATAGTGCCCAAATAACATTAGCATATAGCACCCAAATAACAATACTATAAAGTGTCGAAATAATACTATGCATTATCCAAATATGAACACCATATAGTGCCCAAAAACAATGCCACACACTGACCAAAAAAATGCTATGTGCAAATATCATTGCCATGTAGTGCCTAAATAACAATACCAGAGATTATCCAAATAATGCCACTCAGTGCCCAAATATCAGTGTCATAGAGTGGTGAAATACCAATTCCATACAGTGCCCGAACAGCAATTCCATACACTACCTACATACCAATGCCATACATTGTCCAATAATTAGTGCCCAAATAATGCCATACAGTGTACAAATAACTGCCATATAGTGAAGACAGGGTAATGTGGATAAATGGAGTCCACAGATTTCGATACCTCCTGGCGCAAATACACGACCTCAGAAGGTTGGAGACAATTCTTTTTATTTAACTATAGGATGACGACGCGTTTCGGAGCTGCAACACTCCTTTTTCAAGTCTAAAAAATGATGATCAATTTCACAAGATAGATAAAATTAGAATTGAAGCCATAAAGGAAAATTTATAAAATGAGGTGGTTCTCAAGTTCATAATAATAAAATAAAAAATCCATAAAGTGATAATTGATGATATTAATTGTAGCGAAAATATAATATCATCTAAAAATAATAATAATAGAGATAAAAAGAGTCACCCTAATGTTTGTTGAGTGAGTAAGGATAATAAATGTAATAAATAATGAGATAAATAGTATATATAATAAATTAGATAATATAATAAAGAAAATATTATCCATTCACAATGTAGCTTTTTACCCATCTGCAGCTGCCATAATGTAACGAGCCTCATTTATTACTGCTCCCTGCAGAGTAATTCTCTCTCATGGGTATGATAATACCACTATGATTGCAGTACACGTAGTCTGGATTCCATATGTTCCGTATGCATTGGATCTCTGTACAACTTGTCCAATATCCTCTTTTTTGCTCCTCATCTGGAATCTTTTATGAATTGATAATATTTTCTTTATTATATTATCTAATTTATTATATATACTATTTATCTCATTATTTATTACATTTATTATCCTTACTCACTCAACAAACATTAGGGTGACTCTTTTTATCTCTATTATTATTATTTTTAGATGATATTATATTTTCGCTACAATTAATGTCATCAATTATCAATTTATGGATTTTTTATTTTATTATCAACTTGAGAAATACCTAATTTTATAAATTTTCATTTATGGCTTTGATTCTAATTTTATTTATCTTGTGAAATTGATCATCATTTTTTAGACTTGAAAAAGGAGTGTTGCAGCTCCGAAACGCATCGTCATCCTATAGTTAAATAAAACTAATTGTCTCCAACCTACTGAGGTCGTGTATTTGCGCCAGGAGGTATCGAAATCTGTGGACTCCATTTATCCACATTACCCTGTCTTCTATTATGTCACTCCTCTGGAGGACTGGCAACTCCAAAAGTGAGGACTGAACTATACCGACGACACCGACCACACATACCTTCACCAAAAGGTGAGCAAATAACAATTTTTGTCTTTTAACCAACCGAGTAAAACGCACTACTACCCTGTGAGCGCCTCTCCCCTTTTTGCCACATATACACACGGGTTATGCTCACAGTTCTATGCACAGGACACAGGGGGCAGCCTCAGCTGCTGAGGCACCTGTTTGGTGTTTGCCTCATGAACTCTGCTGCTATTATTACACTGGATTTAGAGTGAATTTGCAAATGTTTTCAACCCCATAAATTGCATACTTTTGCAAGACACTGTATCATCTGTGCAGACTAATACGTTGTTTGTCAACCAAAAAGTGAAAGAACCCAAGAGCCCTCTCCGCCATCAGCAGGGTCCTCCTGAGGATCCCCTCATGGGTCGAGGATGCCTTGTAGAGATGATCTCTATATCTATTTCTTCTAGATCTTTTCTAATATTTCTTGTAGGCACCAACATCTTCAGCTTTGTTTGACCCGTCAGACTTCAGACCCTTGGATCAAACACAAGAACCGATCTTTCCTCCAGAGTTGCTGGTAGGTGCACATTTTGGGCTATTCCAGTGGTAGATACAGAGGGAGAATGAGGCATCCTGTAATAATCACAGGCTTTGCAGCAGCTGCCTGGCACTGGCTGCTGGTATCCATAAACCATTTTTCCATCTTTTTCAATCCGATCCGAGCAGCTGTTCTCATGCCTTTTCCTTACAGCTGGGCAGGGACGCGCCTCGAAGGCAGCTGGTGTTTAAAGGGGAAGATGTCACCTGGTATCAGCCATCCTACCTCAGTGACCTATTAAACCTGAAGGCTCAGTATCCCAATGCTAAACTGGTGGTGGGAAACACGGAAGTGGGTGAGTAATGGGATGGCGTGCTGAATATAACGTCAGCAATCAGTTGGGGGTGAACAATTGTATATTTTGCTGGTGCCACTTTTATGTGCTCAGGGTGGTTGTCAGGTCCCTCCCCCCACTCATATTGCACAGTGCATTAAGAATGCCATACAACCATCTAATGGGAATGGGATGTCCTTACTTTCCATGGGGGCAGAAGAAGGGTTCGGCATGCTGGATCATATGGAGATAAGCCATCACCAGTGGGGCCTGGCAGCAGCTTATTCCCCACCCATTCTATTTATGAAAACAAGCAAGGATCTGTAATGGAGCAGATTCCAACTTATTTGCACAAATCAAAAATTAACAAGAATTCGTTATCTGTTGAAGACAAGATGGAAACAATTGTATACAAAATATATGTATTTATTTATAAACAACATAATAATACAATATATAATTGGTGACAAAGATTAATAATGATCAACTAAGTTCAATCAATTTGAGAACTTAGGTATAAAGGCAACTAATAAAATAACTTTTCAAATGCAAGTTATCAGTGGTTCATAGAATAAGGAAACAAAAGGCTCAGAATTGACACGTGACTTCTCCCAGCCAACAGATATTATTCAAATTAAAGATAAACTTCTATCAATTTAATATATATATATTGATATTGATTTGAGATAATTTTAACTGCAGTATGTCGGTCAATCTTGGGAGATGAATATATATATTTTCTTTCGAAATGTTTTTATTGGGTTTTTTCAAAGTGTGAGTACACTTATACTTTTATACAAATTATAAGTATGAACATGGAATTTAATACTTTTACATGTTGTTACATATTATTTTGTATAATCTCCATAAAACTGATTTCAGTTTTAGCTAATGGTCTGTCTAACATATATATATAAAATGCCCATATACCAATCTATAAAGCAAGATGTATAGGCCTTTTCAATATTGATTATTTTCTGCCCATAGCTATCATCTAAAGTATTGTTTGTCTGCTGTTTCACACCAAGTACCCCCAAGACAGTGTCAGAAAGATAAGGCTATTCTGACATCTCTGTCAGCAGTTCCTTCAGATTTGACGGAAAGAACAGCGCAGCATGCAGCACTTATCCTCCTGACAATTTTTTTATTTTTTTTTATTCGTTCAGCACTACCAAACATACAGGATAATACAGCACTACATACATCTTGCATCAGTGACATCTCATCTGATTACACACATTCTCTTTTCCTCATCGTCTCCATTACAATCAGTCATGATATTCCAGAGCTGCACTCACTATTCTGCTGGTGGAATCACTGTGTACATACATTACTTATCCTGTACTGATCCTGAGTTACATCCTGTATTATACTCCAGAGCTGCACTCACTATTCTGCTGGTGCAGTCACTGTGTACATACATTACATTACTTATCCTGTACTGATCCTGAGTTACATCCTGTATTATACTCCAGAGCTGCACTCACTATTCTGCTGGTGCAGTCACTGTGTACATACATTACATATCCTGTACTGATCCTGAGTTACATTCTGTATTATACTCCAGAGCTGCGCTCACTATTCTGCTGGTGCAGTGACTGTGTACATACATTACATTACTTATCCTGTACTGATCCTGAGTTACATCCTGTATTATACTCCAGAGCTGCACTCACTGTTCTGCTGGTGCAGTCACTGTGTACATACATTACTTATCCTGTACTGATCCTGAGTTACATCCTGTATTATACTCCAGAGCTGCACTCACTATTCTGCTGGTGCAGTCACTGTGTACATACATTACATTACTTATCCTGTACTGATCCTGAGTTACATCCTGTATTATACTCCAGAGCTGCACTCACTATTCTGCTGGTGGAGTCACTGTGTACATACATTACATTACTTATCCTGTACTGATCCTGAGTTACATCCTGTATTATACTCCAGAGCTGCACTCACTATTCTGCTGGTGCAGTCACTGTGTACATACATTACATTACTTATCCTGTACTGATCCTGAGTTACATCCTGTATTATACTCCAGAGCTGCACTCACTATTCTGCTGGTGCAGTCACTGTGTACATACATTACATTACTTATCCTGTACTGATCCTGAGTTACATCCTGTATTATACTCCAGAGCTGCACTCACTATTCTGCTGGTGTAGTCACTGTGCACATACATTACATTACTTATCCTGTACTGATCCTGAGTTACATCCTGTATTATACTCCAGAGCTGCACTCACTATTCTGCTGGTGGAGTCACTGTGTACATACATTACATTACTTATCCTGTACTGATCCTGAGTTACATCCTGTATTATACTCCAGAGCAGCACTCACTATTCTGCTGGTGCAGTCACTGTGTACATACATTACATTACTTATCCTGTACTGATCCTGAGTTACATCCTGTATTATACTCCAGAGCTGCACTCACTATTCTGCTGGTGTAGTCACTGTGCACATACATTACATTACTTATCCTGTACTGATCCTGAGTTACATCCTGTATTATACTCCAGAGCTGCACTCACTATTCTGCTGGTGGAGTCACTGTGTACATACATTACATTACTTATCCTGTACTGATCCTGAGTTACATCCTGTATTATACTCCAGAGCAGCACTCACTATTCTGCTGGTGCAGTCACTGTGTACATACATTACATTATACGATACAGACATTAAATCTTTCTCGTTATCTTCCAGGAATTGAGATAAAATTTAAGAACATGTTGTATCCGGTGATTATTGCCCCGAGCTCGGTTGCAGAATTAAATGCTGTTGCGCACACTGGAGAAGGTGAGATATGAAATATAATGGCTCTGCTGATCTTGTGGTTGTCGATATCATGGTGTTGATACATTTGTTGTCAGGGATTCGGTTTGGAGCGGCGTGCAGTTTGACCACACTTGGTGACGTTCTCCAGAAAGCGGTGTCTGACCTTCCTCTATACAAGACTGAAGTGTTCCGGGCCGTTCTAGAGCAGCTGAGGTGGTTTGCAGGACAACAGATCCGTAATGTGGCTGTAAGGAAGGCTCCCTGTATGTCTATCTATCTATCTATCTATCTATCTATCAACACTACTCTAGAATAGTTCACAAACTACAATAATAAGTGAATGGACTTTGATGGTCCTGATTTCACATTCACTCTGCAATGTCTATGATGGTGTCTTCCAGGCCATTGGTGGGAATATCATGACGGCCAGTCCGATATCTGACCTGAACCCGGTCTTCATGGCGAGTGGCAGCAAACTGCACATCATCTCTCACGGTAACAAAACTTGATTTCCTAGTAATGTATATGGATAGGTCTGTGGTGCAGCGGTGTGTGCCCTGTTCTCATATGAGGCAGGGGGTGCTATAGGCATGCTGGACCTAGGCACCCAACTACAATAACTGCCCCTACAATCCCTGTTGCTGTATATTACCGTAGTTGCATGGCAGATTACTATAATTAATTCAGTGAAAACCTGTTGGAACTTCCCTCTGCTTGAAGTCACCACTAGGGGGATCCCCGGAGCCATATACTATTTATTATTCAATTCAAGTTTATCTGTATGCAGTAATCTCCTGAGCCCCCGCTAGTAGTGGCTGTATATATCTGTATGCAGTAATCTCCTGAGCTCCCTCTAGTGATGGCTGTATATATCTGTATGTAGTAATCTCCTGAGCTCCCTCTAGTGGTGGCTGTATATATCTGTATGCAGTAATCTCCTGAGCTCCCTCTAGTGATGGCTGTATATATCTGTATGTAATCATCTCCTGAGCTCCCTCTAGTGGTGGCTGTATATATCTGTATGTAGTAATCTCCTGAGCTCCCTCTAGTGGTGGCAGTATATATCTGTATGCAGTAATCTCCTGAGCTCCCTCTAGTGATGGCTGTATATATCTGTATGTAGTAATCTCCTGAGCTCCCTCTAGTAGTGGCTGTATATATCTGTATGTAGTAATCTCCTGAGCTCCCTCTAGTGGTGGCTGTATATAGCTGTATGCAGTAATCTCCTGAGCTCCCTCTAGTGGTGGCTGTATATATCTGTATGCAGTAATCTCCTGAGCTCCCTCTAGTGGTGGCTGTATATATCTGTATGCAGTAAGCTCCTGAGCTCCCTCTAGTGGTGGCTGTATATATCTGTATGCAGTAATCTCCTGAGCTCCCTCTAGTGGTGGCTGTATATATCTGTATGCAGTAATCTCCTGAGCTCCCTCTAGTGGTGTCTGTATATATCTGTATGCAGTAATCTCCTGAGCTCCCTCTAGTGGTGGCTGTATATATCTGTATGCAGTAATCTCCTGAGCTCCCTATAGTTGTGGCTGTATATAGCTGTATGCAGTAATCTCCTGAGCGCCTCCTAGTGGTGACTGTATATATCTGTATGCAGTAAGCTCCTGAGCTCCCTCTAGTGGTGGCTGTATATATCTGTATGCAGTAATCTCCTGAGCTCCCTCTAGTGGTGGCTGTATATATCTGTATGCAGTAATCTCCTGAGCTCCCTCTAGTGGTGGCTGTATATATCTGTATGCAGTACGCTCCTGAGCTCCCTCTAGTGGTGGCTGTATATATCTGTATGCAGTAATCTCCTGAGCTCCCTCTAGTGATGGCTGTATATATCTGTATGCAGTAAGCTCCTGAGCTCCCTCTAGTGGTGGTTGTATATATCTGTATGCACTAATCTCCTGAGCTTTTTCTAGTGATGGCTGTATGTATCTGTATGCAGTAAGCTCCTGAGCTCCCTCTAGTGGTGGCTGTATATATCTGTATGCAGTAATCTCCTGAGCGCCCTCTAGTGGCAGCTGTTTAGAGTTAGGTTTGTGTAATGTAACAATGTCAACAAAGGAGATGTGAAGCTCTCTATTAGGAACCCCCCCCCCCCCCCCATCACTTTAAAGCTGTAAGAGTCAGCACAGCCTTTTGGATCTATTTTCAATTAAAATTAATAAATAAATGGCTTGCCAGGATGGACATTCCCTTTGTTTGTCAGGTTGATAACTTTTGCACTGTACTTATTAAAATTTTAGATTTCCAACATTCCAGCTGTCATAAAACTACAGTTCCCAGCATGCTCTGTTCACTTGTACAGGAGTTCTGAGAATAGCCAGGGAGCTGGGAGTTGTAGTTTCACAACAGCTGGAGTGCCATGGGCCCCTGATCTAAGCATTGCTGTAATGCTCTTCAGCTCTTTTAAAACTACAACTCCCAGAATGCCTTCACAGATGCAAGATGTTTGAGCATGCTGAGAGTTGTAGTTTTTCTGTAGTGGACATACAGTGTGCTTGAAGGGGTAATCTCAATATGTGCCTTACCATTTGTGGTCTGCTCCCTGAAACCTATCACAAAAATGGGGGTCCTGGGTCCATGACTGTCAAGCATATGTGTTATGGGATTGCTGGAGATAGCCGATACAGTCCTTGGCTATCACCGGTAGTCCCATAGAGAATATGGAGCTTCATACTGGAGGAGTGGTAGACACAGGACTCCTGCTCTCATGATGTGGGGTCCTTATCTCCTGTCCTGTGGATAAATTAACATTTTGGGACAATCCCTGTAACAATGACCCTCCGGCTTCATCCGACCGTTCAATAATCCACTTACAGAGAATAAAAGGACGGTCCTGATGGATGAGAATTTCTTCACTGGATACAGGAAAACCATCCTAAAGCCGCATGAAATTCTCCTCTCTGTTGAGATTCCTTACTCCGAAAAGGTGAGAAATGTAAATTGGTATAATGTTGTATGACTCTGCAAACAGCTCCTTATATCTCAGCTTCCTGGACCCTCAGGGGTGGGGTCTACTGGACCCTCGGGGGTGGGGTTAAATGCAGTTACATCTAACTGCATACAATTGTAACAAACTCTAAGGCCTCATTTACACGAGCGTGGTGTGTGAGGGCCCGATAAGATGCGGGTGCGTTGCGGTAAAATGCACAATTTTTTCGCGCGAGTGCAAAGCGTTTTTATGCTTTTTGCACGAGCGTGAGAAAAATCGGCATATTTGGTACCCAGACCCAAACCCGGACTTCATCACTAAAGTTAAGGTTTGGGTTAGGTGTTGTGTAGATTTTATTATTTTCCCTTATAACATGGTTATAAGGGAAAATAATTGCATTCTGAATACAGAATGCAAAGTAAATTAAGGATGGAGGGGTTAAAAAAATAATAAGTTAACTTACCTGCTCCATAGCTGCCGGTCTCTGTCTATCTTCAGGACCTGGCAAAAGACCTGTGGTGACATCACTGTGCTCATCACATGGTCCAATCACATGGTTCATCACCATGGTGAGGGACCATGTGACATCACCACAGGTCCTTAGCCCGTAGCTCAACATTACAGAAGAAGACAGAGATCCGCGCGGTGAGTTAATTTTTTTTCATTTTTAACCCCTCCATCACTATTTTACTTTGCATTCTGTATTCAGAATGCTATTATTTTATTTATTATGTTATTAGGGAAAATAATACAGATCGGGTCCCCAGCCCGATCGTCACCTAGCAACCGTTCATGAAAATCGCACCGCATCCGCACTTGCTTGCGGATGCTTGCGATTTTCACGCGGCCCCATTCACTTCTATGGGGCCTGCGTTGCGTGAAAAATACAGAATATAGAGCATGCTGCGATTTTCACGCAACGCACAAGTGATGCGTGAATATCACCGCTCGTGTGCACAGCCCCATAGAAATGAATGGGTCCGGATTCTGCATTGCACCCGTGCGTAATACTCACCCGTGTGAAAGGGGCCTAAGTCTTCAGTTTTCTTTGGGCCGAGATCTTGAAAATGGTGAGAAATTGAAAGACAAAAGGGGGTCATTTACGTACAGATATGAGCCACATTTTGGCGTATATCAGTCGCAGATTGCAGTGCAGTGCAAAGGCAATCTGCGACTTTTTCCCCTTTTCCGCCGCTCACGCCAGGTCTAAAAAAAGGGGGCATGATGTGGGGAGGGAAAAAAGTTGCAGAACTTTTCAGTGCACAATAATTAAACTTTATTGCAGAGAACTGCAATTTGACTTTTTTCTTTGATGTGACAGCAAGAATATTTATCCGCCTACAAACAAGCGTCGCGGCGGGAGGATGACATCGCCATCGTCACCAGTGGGATGAAAGTCGTTTTCCAGCCTGACAGTCATCAGGTAGAGAAGATCCAGCTCAGCTATGGAGGCATGGCCCCCATCACCGTCATGGCCAAAGACACCTGCACAGCTCTAACTGGGAGGTAACTCACGCCCGTTTGACCCAATAACGCGGGGGCAGAATTAGTCCATATATTACTGTATCGCTAATACATGACTTCTCATCTAGTCACACCCAAAGCTGCATTCAAAAAAATCTGGAACCATAGAGCAGTGCATTCTGGGGATAAGATTACCCTTCTGTCTTATTACAGAGTATATAGAGATACCACCATCTCGTTTTCAGGGCAAATTCTGAATGCAGCTCTGGATGTAACTGGAGTATGGTATTATTCCTAGATAACCTAAAGGCAAAATTCCTGAAAATTTACTAGATTTTATGTAAAAATGTTTATTTATAATAACTTTCTTATCTTGAAAACTACATTTTAGATTTTATTTTTATTATGATTTATTATATTTCGGATTTTAATCACGGCAAGGCATGCAAAAATATATAAGGAGATGCAGTTTTCACGTTTGCCACTAGATGTCAGCACAACACTCATTACGATTCTGTAGTTTTCTATTGATCCCCTCATTCTCTCCACCCAGGGAATGGAATGACCACTTACTACAGGACGCCTGCCGGCTGCTGGCCAAGGAGATGTCACTGTCCCCGGGCGCTCCTGGAGGAATGGTTGAATTTCGTCAGACCCTGACTCTCAGCTTCTTCTTTAAATTTTATCTCACTGTTCTAAAGAAACTGGAAATGGATTTAAGTGGAAATGTAAGAACTTTGGCTGTATGTTTCCTTCTTTCACCTTCTTATTTCGCCTACTTTCCAACCTTATTTCGCCGCTTCTAGAGAGTGATCTGTAGGCAGCAGTTTACAGCTCATTTTTAAATACACAGACTGCCCTCTAGTGGTGGCACCGGGCAGCTAAAAATATTACAAGCAGGTTGCTCTCTGAAATAAAGATTTGCTGATCAGTCCCTCTCCATTTTCAACATCTCTGCTTGCTGACAGTCATTTTTTGTTACAGTTAGAGACCTGAAAATCCCTCCTTAGTCTTGTTTACACAATGACAGTTTGTTACAATGTATTAGTGAAGCGAGAATCATGAAACTATTGAGAGATTTGTGCTACAGCTCTATTTAGTACTCAATATTGTGTATACCGATACATTGTAACAAAGCCTGAGTTATGTAGAAAGAACTGTCAGCACAGTTTCTTTTCTCTGTCTATCTATATTCACTGACAGCAAGCGGAAATCTGCAAAACTGTAGTATATTACAAAGTTGCAGAACGGTTCACTATCCGATCCTATTCATATTTTCTCATTTTGATTTCCTAAGAATAATTTCCATGAGTCAGTCCTTCCGGAATATGAGAGCGCCACTGAGCTGTTTCACAAGCCTCCTACATCCAGTGTACAGCTCTTTCAGGTAAGTAGTTCCCATAATCGCTGTGTATTCAACTCGGCTCGAAATGTTGCCTTTGTTATATAAATATATACGGTATTTATTCTTCATTTTGCTAAAAATAAAATTCTGCAGATGAGTAGATTTTCTGAAAAAAAAAAAGTTGTTCCTAATATGGCCACCAGGTGGCAGTGTTGTAAATATCATTAGATGATCAGATTTTGGACCTGAATCGGCCCGACGCTCCCATGAAGCGTCATCAGCACGAATGGCTGAACCCTCTGTTTTCCAGCGGCCAGCATCAGAAAGCCGAGGGGCTAGGCCCCCGGCCCTCATTTCCATTTTCAGGAGTGGCACAACTGATTTTCACTGGACAGGTATCATTTTATTCATCAAGATCAACCCTACCATTCAATATGCTAGACTTTTTGGGGTTGATCCTGCTGACAGGTTCTCTTTAAAGGGAATGCAAGACTAGAGGGAGGTCACATACTACATTACAGATACATGCAAGACATGTCTTCATTTGCAGGAGGTTCCTGCCGGCCAGGACCCGGAAGACTTTGTCGGTCGCCCCATCATGCACTTGGCAGCCATGAAGCAGGCCACAGGAGAAGCCGTGTACTGTGACGATATCCCCCATTATGAAAACGAGCTTTATCTAGCGTTAATAACCAGCACCAAGGCTCACGCTAAAATAATGTAAGTTTAATAAATTTTGGAGTCGAGACCACTGAGTAGAGGCTTGTCATATATCACAAAGGTAGATCCTGAGGCTTCTATGGGGCCCCCAACTCATGTTGGTCCTTTCCCACTTCCTAAGGGGGTCATGAACATGCAGAAGACTTCCACACCTCCAAGGCAATTATCCTGACGCTCAATGTTTCCATACATGCCAACATTTTATTTACATAAGACATTTTAAGCCCTGCCCCTGCATTGTCTGGGACACCCCTTTTGATGCAAATTAGCACAAAGCCCACCCCTGCGGTACAGTTTTTAGGATTTGGAAATTATGTACTGCTCTTCAGTGATGCAAAGTATGGAGAAGGGGTGAGCGGTCTCCAATAAAGGTGGGGTGCAGTGATCTACAACAGAAGGGGAACCCTGTTAGGGCCCGGATGTCACTTCAAGGACAATCTAACTGCATATCAGGCACAAGGGTGTGCCTAGCAAAGCCTAGGGGCCAACAGAAAGAGGGGCTCAGGATAGCCTCTTCCCATTTTCTTACTTCGTGGACTTTGCAGGCCTTCACAGGACTCCTTATGCATGGGGCCCTATTTGAATGTAGGCTATGGGGCCCTCCACATCTTCTATATAGACCCCTGATCTGACATATCATGTCTGATCCCCTACAGATCCATTGATAGATCCAAGGCTGATGCCGCTCCTGGATTTGTCTGTTTCCTTTCTGCTAAAGATGTTCCAGGAAGCAACATCATCGGGATCAGAAATGATGAGCAGATATTTGCGGAAGATACAGTAAGTGCAACCATCATTTTGGAAGTACTTGGAAATAGTGGGCTTCTTCTGACAATACAAGCCCAGTCCACCCTGACGCCTGGATGTGAATATTTCCGGTTTCTACCCTGCAGGTGACTTGTGTCGGACACATTATTGGTGCCGTTGTTGCAGATACACAAGAACACGCACAACATGCAGCGAAGGCCGTGAAGATCACGTATGAGGAGCTGGAGCCCATTATAACAATACAGGTACATGGATATGTTATGAATTGAAGGAGCGCTCCATCCTATAGTTACTTTGTGTTTACTGGGAGCTTATGGTTTAATGCCTAAAACCTCTGGAGGACTCTCATGATAAAATGCTTTCTGCCTGCGGCCACCACTAGGGGGAGCTTACTGCATTGAGATTTCTACAGCTAGGGGGAGCTCAGTGCATATACATTTATACAGCCACCACTAGAGGGAGGTTACTACGTATAGATTTATACAGCCACCACTAGGGGGAGCTCACTGCAGTGCTCAGCGCATACAAGTAATGGGTTATCTGTTAACTTATCCAAACATTTCTAGATCTTCTCCATCCTGGTGCTATTGTCTGGTGGGATTATCCTCTGCTGAACCTCATGGGCTGGGTCGTGATATCACACCAGAACCTGGGCTCAGTGGAGGATCCTCTGTTGGACCCAATCTCACCTCTTCAGCTCTATCATATTTCTCATTCTTTTCCCAGGACGCGATTGACAAAGAGTCCTTTTTCCCGCCCATCAAGAAGATTGCAAACGGGGACATAGAGAAAGGTTTCCAGGAGGCCGATCACACTTTGGAAGGTGAGGGTGACCACTGCCAATGTCCAGAAGGCCTGAAATTTGGAGATTTGGTTCTGGACCTTGGCACGAGGCGCCACCAGACAACCAATCAGTGCTTGTCCTCTGCTAATACAGGCTTTGCCAAGGGTCCGGGGACTCAAGAATCTGGCATGGGTGCAGGTTCCAGAGGTGAGCCCCCTTAAGAAGCTGTGTGGAAGCAAACCACACAACTACTGTTGTGCCCAGGGTAGGGTTAGACCGGTGCTGAACTCCAATATAAAACAATGGTTATTTACAGCAACCACAACTACGGGGAGATCAGTGCAAAGAGATAATTATTTTACAGTTTCCATTATTTTCTTTTCAAAGTTTTTTTTATTGTTATATACTGTGTATATATATATATATATATATATATTTTAATGCCCCCATTTTTAATAATGCCCCCAGCTAAATAAATTTTCCCCACGGTATATAGAATTTTTTAACCGCCCATAGCTTTAATAATGCCCCCAATGTAAGGCCCCAGCTTTATAATGTCCCCCGTGGTTTGTATAATGCCCCCATAGAGTCCCACAGCAAAAAAAAAAACTCACCTTATCCACTTGCTCGCGCTGCAGCAGTCTCTTCTCTCTTCACAGAACGGGACCTGCCGAAGGTGCGCAATGACGTCACTGCGCGCTCCCACGTGCTCACGTCACCACGCAGATCGCAGGTCCTGCTCAATGAAGAGAGAAGAGACTGCCGCACCGCGAGCAAGTGGTTGAGGTGAGTTTTTTTTTTAACCCCTACTCCACCATCTATTATAACCAGGGAAGCAGCAGCTTGAATCAAGCCGAACCGCGCGATTATCCTGCGCGACGCGGCAGCCGTCTTCACAACTCCCCATAGACTTGTATGTAATTCATCTGTCCTAATGGCCTGTGTACCCGTTTTTAACGGCCGTTAGACGGGTGCACTCCTGTCAATCGGCTGTCCAATTTTTGGACTGACGCTATTCACTGGCCGTTAAAAGAACGGCCATGTGAATAGCCATATAGACTTTGACTGGTGCTAAAAATGGCTGTGTGATCGACGTTACTTAGACGGCCGTCACACGGCCATTTTTAGTCGTGTGCATGAGGCCTAAGTATCACTTCCTATGTTTAAATGACTAATCAGCTCTAGGAAGAGAAGTGTCTACATTTTGCCCAGGGATACCAGATCTTCTGAAAAGAGGAGTAAGTCCTAGACTCCCAGCTCCTCCAAACTCTCCGAGCGTTGGCGGAGAGTCCGACTTCCAATAAGTGGGAACTAATATCCTGGCAGCAGCAAGAAGGTGTTTTATTAGTTTCAACGTATGTTTGGGGATTCTCTCGGGAAAAAATCTCCGGAAGCAAGGAGAGATTCGTACCTGCCTCTAAATTAATCTGGGGAAGGACTGATGACCAATATGTAGCAATGAGTGGGCAAGTCCACCACATATGGAAGTATGTGCCCGTCTGCTGTCCACCTCTCCAACAATTGGGGTTGTAATTATAGTTATATTTGTTCAATGTTGCTGGGGTTAGAAGCCATCTAGTTAAAATGTTGTATCCGGACGCCTGCATTCTTATGCATTTAGAAGATTGTTTAGGGGCTAGGAAAATTTTTACGTAGGTCCTCCTCTAAAAATTCCTTATCTAGGTCCTTTTCCCATGCTTTAATGAAGGGGAGTTTCAAATTAGCGGGGGGAGCGAGCAAGAGTTTACTAAGGGTTGATATTACCTTTTTCGGTGTTTTAAGTTGGGATAGCATAGTTTCAAATTTTACTGTTACTGATCTCCGAGAGTCATTTTTCTGTATGAGCTATTTGAGGGTGAGAAATAGTTTATTATATAATAGAGGTGATAGGAGCGGGCAGCCGAGTCGCTCGGACAAAGCCGTGAAAGTGGCGTCCCATCCTCTAAAATAGAATCAATAGTAGAAGAATACATTTTTTTGTCTCTTTTAGTATAGTGTTATTGTATTCAGCATCAGTGCTGGGGGGATGGAAAAGAGGAGCACAATGCACGCACCTCCTTTAAATTCCATATTCTCCGGGTTTCAGAAATTAAACTGTTACAGGTGAAACTTGAAAAATTTGAATATCGTGCAAAAATCCATTGATTTGAGTAATACAACTTAAAAGGAATTACATTAATGCAACTTAAAATTAGAATTTTGTGAAAAGGTTCAATATTCCAGACTCTAGTCCGCTAATTACTCCATACCCCCTGAGCAAAGGGGACCTGAGATGGTGACTTTGGGGTTTCATAAACTGTACTGTAAGCCATAATCATCCAAATTATAACAAATAAAGGCTCGGAATATCTCGCTTTGCAGGTAATGAGTCTCATATGTAAGTTGCATTACTGAAATAAATGAACTTTGTACGAAATTCAAATTTTTCGAGTTTTACCTGTAGATGTTGCGCAGGGTGCTGGAGTGGCTGGGTCAGTAAAGAGAACGTGACGGAGCGGGTAACGCAAAATATTTAGAACCTGTGACTTGCTCATGTTCACTTTAAAGTTTGATATCTTGCCAAAAGCTCAATCATTGGAAGTGAGACAGATGGATTTGTCAGTATCAACAATAGATCATCCGCACATGCTGCCGCCTTGTGTTCCCTACCGCCACACCTGGTCCCCTCTAAACGGGAATCTTGTCTAATTTTCTGCAGTAAAGTTTCCATTGTCGGCTCAAATAGCAAGGGGGACAATGGGCACCCCTGCCGAGTGCCATTAGAAATAGAGACCACAGGTGAGAGCACATCATTTACCATCACCCTGGCAGTGGGTTCTTGATACATAGTGAATATAGCACCGGCAAAGGTGGATGGAATACAGAATGCCGGTAAGGAGGATCTCAGATACATCCAATCCACTCGGTCGAATGCTTTTTCTGCTTCTGTACTTAATAGAATTGGTGGTTTAGTGGATAGCTTAGCATACGTGATTAAGGCCTCATGCACATGACAGTGTTTTTTCACTGTCAGTGATTTGGCTTCAGTGGTCCGTGTCTGATTTTGCTTCAGTTGTGTTTCCTTCTGTCTTCCTTTTTTTTGTCTGACATGGGAAAAAAAAAGGAAGGTTAATGAAAAGTGTAATTTTATTGCACCAAGGTCTTGTAGAAAAAAACGGACACGGACGCGGACACGGATGACATACCAGTTGTACATCAGTTTTTTTGACGGACCCATTGACTTGAATGGGTCCGTCCTCTGTTTTCCACTGACCAGAATAGCACAGGTTATATTTTTTTTGACGGACTGGAATCACGGATCACGGACACAGAGAAAAAACGGAGGACTATCAGTTTTTTTTAACAGCTCCATAGAAATGAATGGGACCTCTGCTAAACTGTGAAAAATTACGGAACGGACACGGATGCACACAACGGTCGTGTGCATGAGGCCTAACTGTAGTACTCTGTAAATATTTTCTTTACCCTCTCTGCCCGGCACAAATCCCACTTGATCTGGGGAGATAAGGGAAGGAAGGATCGTTTGCAATCTATGGGGCAATATTTTCGCGAACAATTTGAGATCAACGTTGAGTACAGATATGGGCTGGTAATTGGTACATAAAGCTAGGTCCTTCCCTTCCCTTCCTTATGGATAATAGAGATTTGGGCCATCAGGGTTTGTTTATTAAAGGGAGTGCCAGTTAGTGCAGCGTTGTATAAATTACTGAGATGTTTGAACAAGACATCTGAAACAGACCATCCGGGGGCCAGGGCATTTATTTTTGGGTGTTGTAGTGATTGCATCTTTTATTTCTTGATGGGAGATATTGGAGCACAGCATTTGGGAATGAGCAGAGCTGATTTGTGGGAGAGACAGTGAGGAGAGGAGGTTAGATATTAAGTCTTTTTAAAGAAGAGGATCTACCGTTTCCTGAGATGTTTGCAGATTATACACTCACCTAAAGAATTATTAGGAACACCATACTAATACGGTGTTAGACCCCCGATTTGCCTTCAGAACTGCCTTAATTCTACGTGGCATTGATGCAACAAGGTGCTGATAGCATTCTTTAGAAATGTTGGCCCATATTGATAGGATAGCATCTTGCAGTTGATGGAGATTTGAGGGATGCACATCCAGGGCACGAAGCTCCCGTTCCACCACATCCCAAAGATGCTCTATTGGGTTGAGATCTGGTGACTGTGGGGCCATTTTAGTACAGTGAACTCATTGTCATGTTCAAGAAACCAATTTGAAATGATTGGAGCTTTGTGACATGGTGCATTATCCTGCTGGAAGTAGCCATCAGAGGATGGGTACATGGTGGTCATGAAGGGATGGACATGGTCAGAAACAATGCTCAGGTAACCGTGGCATTTAAACGATGGCCAATTGGCACTGAGGGGCCTAAAGTGTGCCCAGAAAACATCCTCCACGCCATTACACCACCACCACCAGCCTGCACAGTGGTAACAAGGCATGATGGATACATGTTCTCATTCTGTTTACGCCAAATTCGGACTCTACCATTTGAATGTCTCAACAGAAATCGAGACTCATCAGACCAGGCAACATTTTTCTAGTCTTCAAAAGTCCAATTTTGGTGAGCTCGTGCAAATTGTAGCCTCTTTTTCCTATTTGTAGTGGAGATGAGTGGTACCCGGTGGGGTCTTCTGCTGTTGTAGCCCATCCGCCTCAAGGTTGTGCGTGTTGTGGCTTCACAAATGCTTTGCTGCAGACCTCGGATGTAACGAGTGGTTATTTCAGTCAACGTTGCTCTTCTATCAGCTTGAATCAGTCGCCCATTCTCCTCTGACCTCCAGCATCAACAAGGCATTTTCGCCCACAGGACGGCCGCATACTGGATGCTTTTCCCTTTTCACACCATTCTTTGTAAACCCTAGAAATGGTTGTGCGTGAAAATCCCAGTAACTGAGCATATTGTGAAATACTCAGACCGGCCCGTCTGGCACCAACAACCATGCCACGCTCAAAACTGCTTAAATCACCTTTCTTTCCCATTCTGACATTCAGTTTGGAGTTCAGGAGATTGTCTTGACCAGGACCACAACCCTACATGCATTGAAGCAACTGCCATGTGATTGGTTGACTAGATAATCACATTAATGAGAAATAGAACAGGTGTTCCTAATAATTCTTTAGGTCAGTCTATAGTTTTGTATAGAAATTGCTAAATTCTTTTGCTATGTCCTCTGTTTTATATAATAAAGCACCAGAAGAGCCCTTAAGGCTGGAAACGAATGATTTATTTTTCCTAGCCTTAAAGGGTTTCTACCACTTCGGTGTCACATATTTAGCTGTCAGACACTAGCGATCCGCTAGTGTCTGCTCTGCCCAACCATCCTAATATAATTGCTTTTGGGGCAGCCGTTTTGCTAAAAAAAAAACTTTTATTAATATGCTAATGAGCCTCTAGGTGCTATGGGGGCGTCATTAGCACCTAGAGGCTCCGTCTACCTTCAGAAACTGCCGCCGCCCAGCGCGTCCCTCCAGCCCGCCCATCTCCTCCTGAATGCGATCCTCCTTGTGAGCGTATGTATTCTGCGCATGCGCAGTGAATGTCTGACAGCTTCCCTGCTCAGACATCTCCACTGCGCCTGTTCCTCGGAGCACTATGGCGTCATCGCGCAGGTGCAGTGGAGATGTCTGAGCAAGGAAGCGGTCAGACATTCACTGCGCATGCGCAGAATACATACGCTCACAAGGAGGATCGCATTCAGGAGGAGATGGGCGGGCTGGAGGGACGCGCTGGGCGGCGGCAGTTTCTGAAGGTAGACGGAGCCTCTAGGTGCTAATGACGCCCCCATAGCACCTAGAGGCTCATTAGCATATTAATAAAAGTTCTTTTTTTAGCAAAACGGCTGCCCCAAAAGCAATTATATTAGGATGGTTGGGCAGAGCAGACACTAGCGGATCGCTAGTGTCTGACAGCCAAATATGTGCAGCGAAGTGGTAGAAACCCTTTAATCTGAGCCAGCGTAAATCTAGTTGGCTTATCGCCATGAGCGTAGTGTTTACACTTCGCATAGAGGTAAGCTTTGGCCGAGCAAAGATGAAGGATATTTACGTACAGGACTCATCTCACGTACAGGACTCATCTCACGTACAGGACACATCTCACGTACAGGACACATCTCACGTACAGGACACATCTCACGTACAGGACACATCTCACGTACAGGACACATCTCACGTACAGGACACATCTCACGTACAGGACTCATCTCACGTACAGGACTCCTCTCACGTACAGGACACATCTCACGTACAGGACACATCTCACGTACAGGACTCATCTCACGTACAGGACACATCTCACGTACAGGACACATCTCACGTACAGGACACATCTCACGTACAGGACTCATCTCACGTACAGGACACATCTCACGTACAGGACACATCTCACGTACAGGACACATCTCACGTACAGGACACATCTCACGTACAGGACTCCTCTCACGTACAGGACTCCTCTCACGTACAGGACTCATGTCACGTACAGGACACATCTCACGTACAGGACTCATCTCACGTACAGGACACATCTCACGTACAGGACACATCTCACGTACAGGACACATCTCACGTACAGGACACATCTCACGTACAGGACTCATCTCACGTACAGGACACATCTCACGTACAGGACACATCTCACGTACAGGACTCATCTCACGTACAGGACTCATCTCACGTACAGGACTCATCTCACGTACAGGAAACATCTCACGTACAGGACACATCTCACGTACAGGACTCATCTCACGAACAGGACACATCTCACGTACAGGACACATCTCACGTACAGGACACATCTCACGTACAGGACACATCTCACGTACAGGACACATCTCACGTACAGGACTCATGTCACGTACAGGACTCATGTCACGTACAGGACTCATGTCACGTACAGGACTCATGTCACGTACAGGACTCATCTCACGTACAGGACTCATCTCACGTACAGGACTCATCTCACGTACAGGACTCATCTAACGTACAGGACTCATCTCACGTTAATTTGCATATGGATCAAATAGTTTTTTTTACATAATAAAAGCACACAGAGCTATGGGGACTGGGTATTGCGGATGTGCTAGCGGCCATCTAGCAACCCATGTCCTCAGCTCTATACACAAAATCCCGGTGACAGGTTCCCTTTAAGGCATGCCAGACACCGCAAGGGCGTACAGCCGAAGGCCGAAGGCATTTCGACCTCAGGAGCTTCGGCTAATGAGACCCAACTAGTCTGGTATACATGCTGTACAAAAAGTAAGAAGAAAAAGAGTGGAAAAATGCGGAAAGGATATCTGGAAAGAGTATAATAGAGCTACATGGAGTAACGATAGTTGAGAGATAGAGATAGCGCTAATTAGTAGAATATTGGATGCCCAGTAGGAGCTTTTGCTCCTTTTGATTGTGATGTATAAGAAAGAATTAGGCCTCTTTCACACGGGCGAGATTTCCGCGCAGGTGCAATGAGTGAGGTGAACACATTGCACCCACACTGAATCCGGACCCATTCATTTCTATGGGGCTGTGCACATGAGCGGTGATTTTCACGCATCACTTGTGCGTTGTGTGAAAATCACAGCAAGCTCTATATTGTGCGTTTTTCACAGAACGCAGGCCCCATAGAAGTGAATGGAGCTGCGTAAAAATCGCAAGCATCCGCTAGCAAGTGCGGATGCGGTGCAATTTTCACGCACGGTTGCTAGGAGACGATTGGGATGGGAACCTAATCATTATTATTTTCCCTTATAACATGGTTATAAGGGAAAATAATAGCATTTGTCATACAGAATGCATAGTACAATAGGGCTGGAGGGGTTAAAAAAATAAAATAAAATTTAACTCACCTCATCCACTTGTTCGCGCAGCCCGGCTTCTCTTCTGTCTTCTTCTTTGCTGTCTAGGAGGAAAAGGACCTGTGGTGACATCACTGCACTCACCACATGGTCCGTCACATGATCCATCACCGTGGTGACAGATCATGTGATGAGCGCAGTGACGTCACCACAGGTCCTTTTCCTCAAAGAAGAAGGAAGAAGAGAAGCCGGGCTGCACGAACAAGTGGATTAAGGTGAGTTAAATTATTATTTTTTTAACCCCTCCATCCCTATTGCACTATGCATTTTGTATTAAGAATGCTATTATTTTCCCTTATAACCATGTTATAAGAGAAAATAATAAAATCTACACAACACCTACCCCAAACCCGAACTTCTATGAAGAAGTCCAGGTTCGGGTCTGGCTACCAAATATGCCGATTTTTCTCACGCGCGTGCAAAACACATTAAAACGCTTTGCACTCGCGGGGAAAAATTGTGCATGTTCCCACAACGCACCCGCAACGCCTGTGTGAACCCAGCCTTAGAGATAAAGTAGGAATATGAAATATAGTTTAGGTATAAAGAACCTTGGCCACTTATGGCCTTAGGTCCACGTAGGTGGACTTTTTGGTAGAGAGGACAAAGACAAGGGGTTCAGTGTGCCAGAGACCAGAAAGGAATATAGATAATTAGAAGAGATAAGAAGACAGTTAGTCTACAAAACTATGCTGGCAAAAGTACCACAGTGTCAGGGTATCATGGAAAAGAGGAGAGAATCTTTTACTAATGTAGCAGTTCAGGTATTATCCGAGATGACATTGTTTGGTGGCAGTCTTCCAGCTTTCTTCTTGGATTTTGCAGAACATCCGTGTATCACTTCCTTCCAAGGGTTGGGTGATTAAACTCATGGCAAATCCTCCAGGTCTTTCACTACTGCCCAGTCCGGAATTTGTAGCTCTAATGCTTTTTAAATTCCCGGAAGATCCGACACTGTTCATATCAGGTACTGTTTGTGAACATAAGACCAAAAGGAAATTTCCAGCTTTATTGGATGTTCTTAGCCCTGAGGGCTTCTGTTAATGGTTTGAGGGTCCTTCTCTTTTGTAATGTTTGTGGGGATAAGTCCTGGTAAATATATACTTGGGCGTCCTCATAATCAATCTGAGTAGTTGACCTAGTGCGTTGCAGTATTTCTTCTTTCACTTTATAATTAAGGAGACGACAGATAACGTCTCTAGGTGGTTCTGAGTCTTTAGGCTTCCTCCGCAACGCCCTATGCACTCGTTCTATAATGATGTCCTCTGTATAAGAGCCTCCCAGGATAGAGCGAAACATTTGTAGGACTGTCGGATGTAGCGCCGTTGGCGCCACAGACTCTGGAAGACCTTTGATTCTCAGATTATTTCTGCGGCTTCTATTTTCCTGGTCTTCTATGTCATCAAAGGCCGCGTTAAGATAGTTTTGGCAGGACAACATTTTAGCCGTGACAGCAGTACTGTAGTCACATATAGCTGTGTGTGACATCTCCAGTTGCTCCACTCTGGCCCCCATATGTTTCATATCTTGCTTAATATCATGTAAGTCTTTGGAAAGGGGGTCCAGAACTTTTGCAAGTGCTTTATCCAAGGACTTTTGTAGAAAGGAGCAAGAAATAGGGAGGGAGTCTTGGCTATCTGGGACATCCATTTCACTATCAGACTCTTCTCCAATATCAACTTGGTCTCTAGGAAGAGCGTCTTTGGATGGTGTAGCCATCTTCTGAAAAGCGGCATTAGTATTATTTTTTGTCATGTATTTGTCCATCTCTCCGTGTGAGGAGGCGTATTTTTGGGAATTATTGGGATCTTTGGAAGCAGCGTTCCCTATCTTCATGATGGTGTCTACGACTGAAGCTATAAAGAGCCAACCACGCGGGAGTCCTCCGGGCAGGCCAATCTGCCGGGTGTCGGTGTTTCTAAGTAGGTACTGGTCAGGACGTGTTTGGGCGGCCAATCTCTCCCACTCAAGTGACTTTTAATAGGCGCTTGGCAAGGGACCGAAGTCTGGCTGGCAGCAAGGTTACCGGAAATCTCTGCGTGGTTGGAGCAGGCGCTAAGGCCTTGCAGACTCCAGGTTTCTTCAGATAGATCCTCAGCCGTGAGAGGCCCAGTAAAGGTAAGGCCGGATGGTAAGGCCGCGAAGATGTTATCTTTCGTGGAACTTGAGTATGTGTTGACGCGATGCAGATTATGGCCGGTATCTCACGTGAGTCCTGGTCCTGGCAAGATGGCGGAGCTGCCGAGGCACACGTCGGAGCCCGCAGGGCCAGCGATAAGCCAGACAGGTCCTACAGGATTCCCACCCGTAGTCCCGAGGAAGTTAGTATGGCTAGACCACACCGGGAGTAGTCAGTTCGATTTACCAGCAGGCTCGCGCAATACTTTAGGTCGCAGTCTTCGTGATTGCTAGGCCCAAACTGTAACTTCAATTCACTTGATATCGGGTTCAAACTGTAGCTGGAGAGATAAAAAGTTTGCTCCGAGGGTTTTGGTGACCACCTGTGCTCTGAGGTATAGTGGATGATGGTGGATTTAATTCCCCAGTCAGAGCACCGTAGAAACCAGCCATTCTCCTCAACTTCCGGTCACGCCCCCCCCCCAGGTTTCCATTATTATTTTCTATGGTAACTATATATATTCCTAGGCACTGAGCCCCCCCTAGTGGTGGCTGCTGGTAGCCAGTTTTATAATACATTGTGTAAGAGGAAAAAGGGGACACAGAGAAGAATATTTATCAGTGTATGGATGCCAGTTATCAGGTGTAAATGCTTTGAGCAAAATGGTCCTCAGAATGAGCGTCTTATTTAAGAAGAACCTTTTTTTCGACTTAACAGGGCCAGGTTCCTCCATAGTCATCTTGGCTGGCCTAGTCAATCAGAAAGGAGAGGGAGGGGCTGGGAGAGGAAGCAGGAAGAGAACGGGTTCACCGAGTGATTGGGGCCCGTCCTCAGAGCACTTAAAGGGGTTCAGCAAGTGTCAATTAATATAGAGAAAGTTAATACAAGGCACTTACCAATGTATTGTGATTCTCCATATTGCCTCCTTTGCTGCCTGGATTCATCTTTTCATCACATTATACACTGCTCATTTCCATGGTTACGACCACCCTGCAATCCATCAGTGGCGGCTGTGCTTTCACCCTTATAGGAAAAAGTGCCGCCCTCTCTGGTGGCCAGGACTTGGGAGCGCACATAGGCTGGTGCTTTTTTTCTATAAGCACGGATGGCTTGCAGGGTGGTCGCAACCATAGAAACGAGCAGTGCATAATGTGATGAAAAAATGAATCCAGCCAGCAAAGGAGGCAATATGGAGAGTCACAATACATAAGTAAGTGCCTTGTATTAACTTTCTCTACATGATAAATGCCATTTGCTGAAGTGAGATAGCCCCTTTAACTGCTCATTCACATATGGCTTTTCCTCCAAAATGAAGTAACGACTTGCTAGTTAAAGGTATCATTACATTCAGATGAGCTAGCCCTGCAAGGCATCGGTAACAGACTCCCTATCCTGAGAATAGAACGCCAATTGTGAAAAAAAAACTGGAATACCTCTTTAAGAACCCATAGCTTACTGCGTGTGGATTTCCCCTCTTGTCATCTGATGCCGCAGTTACGTTGCTCGGCTCCTTCTGCCTCTTCTCCCTCCGTTTGTAGGCTCCTAAGATTATTTGTAACTGTCATATTTTTATTTTATTTGCTAGTTTATTAGAGCTCGGCATGTATACCTGAGTTAGTCTGTCAATGATTGTCAAAAGATCTGTAACTACCTTATAATAACAGCTTTCATTAATGTCCTCTGTCCCTTTCCACTGCTCCCTTAAAAGGCCTTTGCTAGGGCTTGTCTGTCTTCCCTTGAGTATAAACAGAAGGCGGAGGGGCGGTCCTTCACACTGCACGCCTACATTAGGCTTCAGAGTGAGGAGGCGTGTCTCTCAGTAATCCAATCTGATTGGCTGGCAGGGAGCTGCTGGCTACAGTAAGTGCATATGAGAAGTGAGGGAAAGCAGTTTTGGCCTCAGAGACCTGGCAGGGAAAACTCAAGGAAAACAGTGGTATGTAAAGAAACTAAAGAGTGCTTTATGCATAATGCTGCTGCTGCAGTAACACATGCCTCAAATTTACTTTAAAGTTGCACAAGATTTGTTTGTAGTCTGTAACCATAGATCAAGCAAAGTTGCTTCCTTTTTTCCCTTAGAAAGGTGAACTTACCTGTCCATTGACTTACAGTAGACTGTTGCTCCACAGGGGAGATCTACATTGGCGGTCAAGAACATTTCTATTTGGAGACCAATTGCTGCATCGCGGTGCCAAAGGGTGAGGATGGAGAGATGGAGCTGTTTGCTTCCACGCAGAATACGACAGAGAATCAGGTAAGACCACCGGAGGTCAAACAAAAACAATGGCGTCCATTGCAGCCAATCAGAAACCAGCGCACGATGCAAGCACGTTATAAGTCGCAAATGGGAAATACCACCGCAATACGACATGACTTCAGTGACCTCAGTTCTTAGCCAAGTGACACATTTGCCTTTTTCCTTAGCACATTGCTGCACATGCTCTGGGGGTCCCTGCTAATCGAATCGTGGTCCGCGTGAAGAGATTGGGGGGAGGCTTTGGCGGAAAAGAATCCAGAACCGTCCTCTTGTCTACAGCCGTGGCAGTGGCAGCGTACAGGTAGTCCTCACATTCTGGCTCTGCGATTCACTCTCCTGAATGCCTTCATGCAACTCTGTATCAAAATGTTATACAAAATGTATAAATGTATAGTCTGAGCCAAGAGACAGACGGCACCTCCTAAAAGCAGAAGTGTGCGGCAGGCATTTTGGCAGTAAAAGGGTTAATGAACGTCGCTACGCCAGTTCTTGTCTTGATGGTCCAGGTAGTAATTGGGAACCTTTCACATAGGACGGGTCGCCCTGTGAGATGCATGCTGGACAGAGATGAGGACATGCTGATAACTGGCGGCAGACATCCCTATTTGGGGCGTTATAAGGTATTTTTTTCAGATTTTTTTAAATTGCAAATATCTAATTAGTGAGAAATAAAAAAATAAATAAATTAATTAATTAAAAAACAACACAATTTATTTGCTTCTGGTCTGCCCGTTATGGAGGAGTTTTGCTGCTGGGTGAAGGACAGTGACAAGTGTTTGTAAAGCTTCGAAAAATCTGTCTAATGACTACAACAATACCACCATACAGTGTACCATAATGACCTAATGATAGCGCCATACAGTGTAATACAATACAACAACAAAACTTCCCAGTAATAGCGCTATATAGTGCCAACATAATACTACAACACAACACCCCAATAACAGCACCATACAGTGCCAACATAATACTACAACACAACACCCCAATAACAGCACCATACACTGCCAACATAATACTACAACACAACAGCCCAATAACAGCACCATACAGTGCCAACATAATACTACAACACAACACCTCAATAACAGCACCATACAGTGCCAATATAATACTACAACACAACACCCCAATAACAGCACCATACAGTGCCAACATAATACTACAACACAACACCTCAATAACAGCACCATACAGTGCCAACATAATACTACAACACAACACCTCAATAACAGCACCATACAGTGCCAACATAATACTACAACACAACACCCCAATAACAGCACCATACAGTGCCAACATAATACCACAACACAACACCCCAATAACAGCACCATACAGTGCCAACATAATACCACAACACAACACCTCAATAACAGCACCATACAGTGCCAATATAAATACTACAACACAACACCTCAATAATAGCACCTTATAGTGTCAACATAATACTACAACACAACAGCCCAATAACAGCACCATACAGTGCCAACATAATACTACAACACAACACCCCAATAACAGCACCATACAGTGCCAACATAATACTACAACACAACACCTCAATAACAGCACCATACAGTGCCAACATAATACTACAACCCAACACCTCAATAACAGCACCATACAGTGCCAACATAATACTACAACACAACACCCCAATAACAGCACCATACAGTGCCAACATAATACCACAACACAACACCCCAATAACAGCACCATACAGTGCCAACATAATACCACAACACAACACCCCAATAACAGCACCATACAGTGCCAATATAAATACTACAACACAACACCTCAATAATAGCACCTTATAGTGTCAACATAATACAACAAAAAAACTCCCTGATAACAGCGCCATACAGTGCCAGCATGATACTACATCACTGCCCAATGATAGCGCTTCAGTGTCAACATAATACAACACACTGCACCAATAATAGTGCCATACAGTGCCAATGTAATAGCACAACACAATGTCCATGCAATAGTGTCATGCTGTGTCAATATAATACAACACAAGTAAATTAGTCACACAGAGCCCACATAATAATCACAATCATAGTGCCATACAGTGCCAACATAACACGACAATGCAATGCCCTGTGATAGTACCATACAGTGCCGCAGTAATACTATCACACGGAGCCCAAATAATAAGACCATGCAGTGCCCAGTTAGTGCCATATGCTCCTGGTCTGCTGATTTCTTGTACTGAATGCTGCCTCTCCGTGTAATCAGAGTTTCGGTTCCGTCTGTCCATTACCCCATCATACAAGGTGCACAGCAATAGTGGACCTCAATATACAACTTTCAATGACCTAAAGACTACCCCTTGACTAATGTACTACTTTGGGTTCTTAGGTTGGCTTTAAGAAAACAGGACAGATAACTGCACTAGAAGTTACATATTATGCAAATGCTGGAAACTCATATGACCTGTCACATGCGGTAAGTACTGTATGACCTGCATGAGAGCCCCCTACTGACCACATCAGTGAACTGGAATCTGCACTCACTGTTCTGCTGGTGCAGTCACTGTGTACATACATTATATTACTTATCCTGTACTGATCCTGAGTTACATCCTGTATTATACTCCAGAGCTGCACTCACTATTCTGCTGGTGCAGTCACTGTGTACATACATTACATTACTTATCCTGTACTGATCCTGAGTTACATCCTGTATTATACTCCAGAGCTGCACTCACTATTCTGCTGGTGGAGTCCCTGTGTACATACATTACATTACTTATCCTGTACTGATCCTGAGTTACATCCTGTATTATACTCCAGAGCTGTACTCACTATTCTGCTGGTGCAGTCACTGTGTACATACATTACATTACTTATCCTGTACTGATCCTGAGTTACATCCTGTATTATGGTCCAGAGCTGCACTCACTATTCTGCTGGTGGAGTCACTATGTACATACATTACATTACTTATCCTGTACTGATCCTGAGTTACATCCTGTATTATACTCCAGAGCTGCACTCACTATTCTGCTGGTGCAGTCACTGTGTACATACATTACTTATGCTGTACTGATCCTGAGTTACACCCTGTATTATACTCCAGAGCTGCACTCACTATTCTGCTGGTGCAGTCACTGAGTACATACATTACATTACTTATCCTGTACTGATCCTGAGTTACACCCTGTATTATACTCCAGAGCTGCACTCACTATTCTGCTGGTGGAGTCACTGTGTACATACATTACTTATCCTGTACTGATCCTGAGTTACACCCTGTATTATACTCCAGAGCTGCACTCACTATTCTGCTGGTGCAGTCACTGTGTACATACATTACATTACTTATCCTGTACTAATCCTGAGTTACATCCTGTATTATGCTGCAGAGCTGCACTCACTATTCTGCTGGTGGAGTCACTGTGTGCATACATTACATTACTTATCCTGTACTGATCCTGAGTTACATCCTGTATTATACTCCAGAGCTGTAATCACTATTCTGCTGGTGCAGTCACTGTGTACATACATTACATTACTTATCCTGTACTGATCCTGAGTTACATCCTGTATTATGGTCCAGAGCTGCACTCACTATTCTGCTGGTGGAGTCACTATGTACATACATTACATTACTTATCCTGTACTGATCCTGAGTTACATCCTGTATTATACTCCAGAGCTGCACTCACTATTCTGCTGGTGCAGTCACTGTGTACATACATTACATTACTTATCCTGTACTAATCCTGAGTTACATCCTGTATTATGCTGCAGAGCTGCACTCACTATTCTGCTGGTGGAGTCACTGTGTGCATACATTACATTACTTATCCTGTACTGATCCTGAGTTACATCCTGTATTAAGAGAAATTATATCACCAGTAGGTGATAAAAGACACAAGCGCTGGTGCACAGTAACAATCAGCTAGTCCTTTTGAGTTTGCACTGTTATCTGGTATCCGACTGAATCACCAGGTAATGTGCTGTTATGGTGGTAAAGATAATAGTGGTGTGGGTGGTTAATCAATGGTTAGTTCTGCTGTGGTCCCTCCCCTCTGTACCTTGCTTGTTCGTTCTTTACTTCAAACTGGTCCCGCCGTCGATGCTGG
This sequence comes from Bufo gargarizans, assembly GCF_014858855.1. Taxonomy (NCBI): domain Eukaryota; kingdom Metazoa; phylum Chordata; class Amphibia; order Anura; family Bufonidae; genus Bufo; species Bufo gargarizans. The sequence goes on from NC_058083.1 coordinate 522,345,333, forward strand.
GCTTTGCTCCTTCTTCTGGGTACCTTTTGTGTTGATGTTGGTATCCTTATAGGGTTGTGGCACTGTTCTTATTCTCCTGTTCTTCTTCTCCCGTCAGAACGGCAGCGCGGCCCCGGCCGGAAGCACGCGCGGCGTGAGGGAGCTTGGTTCGTTGCCCGGGAAACCTGCCTGCGGTGACGTCACCTGGTACGAGTATAGTGGCCTCCGTAGGACAAAAGACCTTAACCTACGCGTTTCAGAGCCAAAGCGGGCTCCTTCGTCAGGGTAACCCTGACGAAGGAGCCCGCTTTGGCTCTGAAACGCGTAGGTTAAGGTCTTTTGTCCTACGGAGGCCACTATACTCGTACCAGGTGACGTCACCGCAGGCAGGTTTCCCGGGCAACGAACCAAGCTCCCTCACGCCGCGCGTGCTTCCGGCCGGGGCCGCGCTGCCGTTCTGACGGGAGAAGAAGAACAGGAGAATAAGAACAGTGCCACAACCCTATAAGGATACCAACATCAACACAAAAGGTACCCAGAAGAAGGAGCAAAGCCCAGCATCGACGGCGGGACCAGTTTGAAGTAAAGAACGAACAAGCAAGGTACAGAGGGGAGGGACCACAGCAGAACTAACCATTGATTAACCACCCACACCACTATTATCTTTACCACCATAACAGCACATTACCTGGTGATTCAGTCGGATACCAGATAACAGTGCAAACTCAAAAGGACTAGCTGATTGTTACTGTGCACCAGCGCTTGTGTCTTTTATCACCTACTGGTGATATAATTTCTCTTTATATATTAAACTAGGGAGAACGGTAGCTCCCTTTCAGACACCTAGCAGCAGATTCTCCTTATACAGGCAGACTGTCACATAGCAATCTAATAGGAGCGCAGGGGGATCCTCTTTTTATCTTTACATCCTGTATTATGCTCCAGAGCTGCACTCACTATTCTGCATTTTCAGCAGTTGTTTCCCAGCATTCCTCGCTTGCCCAGTGTCTGCACAGGCATTTATTTCTGGTTATGAAGATACTTTAGTCCTCGCTTACTCTCTGAATTTGCTGAATTTGACAGATAATTGACAGAAGTTTATTCCACATGGACAATGCTTACAGAATCCCCAACATCAGAGGCACAGGATACGTGTGTAAGACCAACCTACCCTCTAACACAGCTTTCCGAGGCTTTGGTGGCCCACAAGGAATGATGGTGGCGGAAGCCTGGATGAGCGACGTAGCGGAGGCGTGCGGACTGCCGCCAGAACATGTAAGTTCTGCAAATATTCTGTAAGGCATAATAAACAGATGAAAGTCAAGGGGCGAAGTTCAGACTGCAGTGAACTAGCCTGACTGTGGCAGGAAGAGGTTGATTACATTTTGTTCATAAACATAAAAAGTAAAAAAAATAATCAATAAATAAAAAAATACCTAAAAAATAAAATAAAGAGAATAAATAAATTAAAAAGTTATAACTATAGTTACTACCTTATTTTTCAGACTATAAGACGCACCTAGGATTTGGAGGAGAAAATAAGAAAAAAAAGATTTTCCATCAGACCTCAGAGCAGGACTCAAATCAGACCCCCGTTCTTCATCAGACCTCAGATTAGACCCTCATCAGTTCCCCATTCTTCACCAGACCAACAGCCATTAGCCTCAGTCAGACCCGTTAACCGTCATCAGCCTCGGATCACACCCCCAACCTCCATCAGACACTACAGCCTCCATTAGCCTCAGAGTCAGATCATACTCAGATCAGACCCCCATCATACTCAGATCAGACCCCCAATCAACCTCAGATTGAAACTCCCAGCTCCAATTAGCCTCATATGGGACCCCACAGCCCCCATCAGCCTCAGATCTGCCCCCATCAGCCCCCAGCTCCCATCAGACTCAGATCAGACCCCTAATCAGACCCTATCAGTCTCAAATCAGAACCCCCCAGCCCGAATCAGCCTCAGATCGGACCCTCCCAGCCCCTTAGATCAGCCCCCCCCCCAGCCCCCATAAGACTCAGATCGGACCCTCCCAGCCCCCTATCAGCCCCTCAGATCAACCCCCCCCCCCAGCTTCCATCAGACTCAGATCAGACCCCAAATCAGATCCTATCAGCCTCTGATTGCCTCCCCCCCAGCCCCCATCAGATCTCAGATAAGACATTTAAAAAATAAAAAATGAACTTACTTGGCTTGCTCTGGACAGCAGGGCATATCGAGGACTTACTGCGCCGCTTCTTCTGGGTCCCGCTGTGCAGTGCGCGCCTATGTGCACTGAGTCCTGCCGCTGTGAGCAATCAGGACACCACAGCAGGCGCCGCTCTTATACCATGGCCATTTCTGGTATTGCAGCTCTGGTATTGAGAGCACAAGAGTGAAGAAGGCAGCCATGTTTTTTTTTTTTTTTTTTTATCCCAATACAAATTCCCTGTTCTTACATTCTGATCTCAAAGCACATCTTTCCGCACGCAGGTCCGGAAGCTGAACATGTACCGGGAGGGAGACCTCACGCATTTCAGTCAGAAGCTGGAATCCTTCAATGTCCACCGCTGCTGGGACGAATGTCTGAAGAACTCTGCATACCACGAAAGGAGGACCGCCATTGCAAAGTTTAACAAGTGAGGAACAGAAACATCTCCAGAGACACCTGTATCCATCTCATATCTATCTATCTATCTATCTATCTATCTATCTATCTATCTATCTCATATCTATCTATCTACCTACCTTCTATCTATCTATCTATCTATCTATCTATCTATCTATCTATCTACCTACCTTCTATCTATCTATCTATCTATCTATCTCATATCTATCTATCTACCTACCTTCTATCTATCTATCTCATATCTATCTATCTCATATCTATCTATCTATCTCATATCTATCTATCTATCTATCTATCTATCTATCTTCTATCTATCCAGTGGCGTACATAGAGAAGTAAGGCCCCCATAGCAAGGATCAAACCAGGCCCCCCACACAGGACAGAAGGGTTTCCACCTAAACCCCTTTCAATGACCGTTCGGCCATTTTTCCACTGCCTCATTTTCTAAAAGTTGTTCCTTTATGGGGTAGAGTCCTAACAAAGTTTCCCCTCCAGTAGAAGAAGCGATAATCCCAACTTAGACTGGGCCCCCTCTTACCCTGGGCCCCGTAGCAGTCGCACGGTCTTCCGCTATGGTAGTTACGTCCTCGTATCTATCTCATCTCTATCTATCTCATATCTATCTTATGTGCGATGCCCATATCTTGTGCCCTCTCACAGGCAGCATCGCTGGAAGAAGAGGGGCATCTCAATCATCCCGACTAAGTTTGGGATCAGCTTCACACTGATGTTCCTCAATCAGGTTCTTGCTCTTTTATTCTGCATTCTTCTCCGGCACATTGTATTTCTTCACATTCCCTTCATTTCAATATATTTCTTATAGGCTGGTGCCCTGGTCCACGTGTACACTGACGGGTCGGTCCTACTGACTCATGGGGGAACAGAAATGGGTCAAGGGCTTCATACAAAGATGGTACAGGTAATGGCACACAGGATATTAGAATATTCAGCATATTTAGTATACAGCTTCTGGGCAGACCTATGTGTCTCCATGGTTACAGACTACAAATAAACCCTGTGTAGTCTGATCCTGCAATCATATTACCTTCCATCTGTATGTAAGGGAACAGAAGGAGAGACCCTCCTGACCTCATGCCGTTACGTCTATATGTAGCATTCTCATACTAGATCTAATTTCTTTTTCACAGGTCGCCAGTAAAGCTTTAGGAATACCAACCTCAAAAATCCATATCAGTGAAACCAGCACCAACACCGTTCCCAATGCGTCTGCGACGGCTGCCTCAGCCAGTTCGGACCTCAATGGAATGGCCATATATGTAAGAATCTTCTCCACATCTATACAGAAAGCATGGGGTGTACTACGTCTCCTTCATTGTCCACTGTTCCATGTGTTAGGTTAATGTAATAATATATCTATAGGAGGCTTTGTTTGCATTATATAATTCTGGCTGCCTGCAGCCACCACTAGAGGGAGCTCACTGCATATAGACTTATACAGCCACCACTAGAGGGAGCTCACTGCATATAGACTTATACAGCCACCACTAGAGGGAGCTCACTGTATATGGATTTATACAGCCACCACTAGAGGGAGCTCACTGCATATAGACTTATACAGCTACCACTAGAGGGAGCTCACTGCATATAGACTTATACAGCCACCACTAGAGGGAGCTCACTGCATATAGACTTATACAGCTACCACTAGAGGGAGCTCACTGCATATAGACTTATACAGCTGCCACTAGAGGGAGCTCACTGCATATAGACTTATACAGCCGCCACTAGAGGGAGCTCACTGCATATGGATTTATGCAGCCACCACTAGGGGGAGCTCACTGCATATGGATTTATACAACCACCACTAGGGGGAGCTCACTGCATATGGATTTATACAACCATCACTAGAGGGAGCTCACTGTATATGGATTTATACAGCCACCACTAGGGGGAGCTCACTGCATATAGACTTATACAGCCACCACTAGAGGGAGCTCACTGTATATGGATTTATACAGCCACCACTAGGGGGAGCTCACTGCATATAGACTTATACATCCACTACAAACGGGGATCTCACTGCATATGGATTTATACAGCCACCACTAGGGGGAGCTCACTGCATATGGACTTATACAGCCACCACTAGAGGGAGCTCACTGCATATGGATTTATACAACCATCACTAGAGGGAGCTCACTGTATATGGATTTATACAGCCACCACTAGGGGGAGCTCACTGCATATAGACTTATACAGCCACCACTAGAGGGAGCTCACTGTATATGGATTTATACAGCCACCACTAGGGGGAGCTCACTGCATATAGACTTATACATCCACTACAAACGGGGATCTCACTGCATATGGATTTATACAGCCACCACTAGGGGGAGCTCACTGCATATGGATTTATACAGCCACCACTAGGGGGAGCTCACTGCATATAGACTTATACAGCCACCACTAGAGGGAGCTCACTGCATATAGACTTATACAGCCACTACAAAGAGGGATCTCACTGCATATGGATTTATACAGCCACCACTAGAGGGAGCTCACTGTATATGGATTTATACAGCCACCACTAGAGGGAGCTCACTGTATATGGATTTATACAGCCACCACTAGAGGTAGCTCACTGTATATGGATTTATACAGTCACCACTAGAGGTAGCTCACTGTATATGGATTTATACAGCCACCACTAGAGGAAACTCACTGTATATGGATTTATGCAGTCACCACTAGGGGGAGCTCACTGCATATGGATTTATACAGCCACCACTAGAGGAAACTCACTGTATATGGATTTATACAGTCACCACTAGAGGGAGCTCACTGTATATGGATTTATACAGTCACCACTAGAGGGAGCTCACTGTATATGGATTTATACAGCCACCACTAGAGGGAGCTCACTGTATATGGATTTATACAGCCACCACTAGAGGGAGCTCACTGTATATGGATTTATACAGTCACCACTAGAGGTAGCTCACTGTATATGGATTTATACAGCCACCACTAGAGGAAACTCACTGTATATATGGATTTATGCAGTCACCACTAGGGGGAGCTCACTGCATATGGATTTATACAGCCACCACTAGAGGAAACTCACTGTATATGGATTTATACAGCCACCACTAGAGGGAGCTCACTGCATATGGATTTATACAGCCACCACTAGGGGGAGCTCACTGCATATAAATTTATACAGCCACCACTAGGGGGTGCTCACTGCATATGGATTTATACAGTCACCACTAGGGGGAACTCACTGCATATGGATTTATACAGCCACCACCAGGGGATGCCCACAGCATATGGATTTATGCAGCCACCACTGGGGGTGCTCAATACATATGGTATTTACAGCCACCACAAGGGGGAGCTCAATGCATATGAATTTATACAGTCACCAGTAGGGGGAGATCACTGCATATGGATTTATACAACCACCACTAGGGGGAGCTCATTTTATATGGATTTATACAACCACCACTAGAGGGTGCTCAATACATATGGATTTATACAGTCACCACTAGATGGACCTCACTGTATTTGGATTTATACAACCACCACTAGAGGAAACTCACTGTATATGGATTTATACAGTCACCACTAGGGGGAGCTCACTGCATATGGATTTATACAGCCACCACTAGGGGGAGCTCATTGTATATGGATTTATACAACCACCACTAGATGGACCTCACTGTATATGGATTTGTACAGCTATGTCTAGGGGGAGATCACTGCATTTAGATGTATACAGCCACCACTAGGGGGATCTCACTGCATATCGTTTTTTACAACTAATATTGAACTCATTGGGAGCTGTATAAAGCCATATGCTGTGAGCTCCTCCTAGTGGAGGCTACAGGTAGCACATTAAATAGGGGAAGCATTTAAGTGCAGGACAATCACAAGCCACGTGATCCGTGGTCACGTACCCTGCTTTCGTGGTAGATGCTGCATTAGGTATAAGCATTGCGGTTGTATCCTCTCTACATGCAGGAACTTAAAACCAATGCAAATGAATGCAGTCACATCCTAACTAATTTTCGTAGCAGGACCTAGAGTGGGCGCTGCGCATTTCATGTGTCATGTGTCTAGATTGGGGCCTTTTATAGATTTGCTATGGACCAAGAAATGTCTATACATTATTTATGCTTTATCTCACTACAACTGTGCTTACTCATGGCCGCAGGAATTGCCAGACACCAGATTGTGCGGGGGCGGCTGATATTGAAACGCAGCCTGGTCGGAAAAAAAAAATAAACTGAAAATGGTAAAATGCTAATAATATATTCAGTCTAATAAGTAGAATATATTGAATGATATGACTTATCATTACTTTAAAGTGAAAAAAAAAATCATTAAATAGTCATCTGCTGCCTCCACCAGGGGGTGATTTGTATACAACTGTCTATATATAGTATATATATATATATATATATATATATATATATATATATATATATATACTGTATAGATAACCTCCTGGTGGTTGCAACAGGAACAGCCCCCATTGAACCCAATGACATTTATTTTTATCAACCTGGATGCAGTGAGCTCCCCCTAGTGGTGGCTACAAAAATAAAATAAAAATTATGGGCTCATATTCAGAGCCCTATACAAGTTTCTAGGTGGCCCCGAGGTTCCCTGGTCTCTCAGACCGTGCTCAGTTGCCCAAATGGCTCACATACATGGTTTACATGTCCATGATCTTCTCATCTGTTGTAGAATGCATGTCAGACGTTACTGCAGAGGTTGGAGCCGTACAAAAAATCAAACCCCACCGGGACATGGGAAAGCTGGGTATGTATCCATAATAATTATTATTCACACAGCAAGGGGGGCAACCTCTTCTCTAAAGCAAGACACTTAGTCCTACCCGGGATATCCTTTGGCTGAAATCACAGCAGCTGTAAATTGACTGATTCCAGATTTACAAACGAAAATGCCTGCAATTGATAGTCTGACACCTAGTGGCCAAAATGAAAACTGCAATATTTAAATTTCGTCCCAGTGAAATCTAAAATATGATAAAAGTTTTCACTTGTTTTCTGTCCCAGATCAGATCTGCTTACGAGGACAGAGTCAGCCTCTCAGCCACCGGGTTCTACAGGTACGCCATATATGTTGGGATCCAGTATTTTTCTGTAAGTGAACGTGTATCCATGTTTCCACTTTTCTTCATTAAACTTCATTAAAGTAATATTTTTATTATATGCAAGGACTGAAGGCATCGGTTATGACCTGCAGACCTATCATGGGAACCCCAGCCACTACTTCAGCTACGGGGTGGCTTGTTCTGAAGTTGAAATTGACTGTTTAACTGGTGATCACAAGGTAAGACAGGATGTAATATAATAAGTCAATTAATATTGTATAATACATTTTAATATTATATAAAAAATAAAAAGTAGATACAAATCCATTAATCTAGAACTTGAAATTTTGGAAAATCCGGCATCTAACCAGTTTTTCTGCAGGAATACAGAAAGGGGTTATCCTTTAATAACAGCATACAAATCCCTTTACAGTGTATTCTTGACTACCTGCAGTCACCTCTAGGGGGAGCTCACTTCCTAGGGATTTATACTACTCCTAATGAATTCAATAATAAATCTGTATGCATGATGCTTGGGAGCTCCCTCTGGAGGTGGCTGATGGGAGCAAGATTATTATTTTTTGTCTATGCAGGGGATTTGGAGCTCCGTATCAGAAAATGAAGCTCTGGATGTTATGAAGATATATTTGGAAAATAAAGGGGGTCGTGTCATCTCAGACTTTGGCGGCAGCATATCGCTGCGATATGCCATTAAGATCAGATAGGTGCGGGTCCCAACTCCTGTAGCCAGAACGGGCCGCGAAAGTGCAGGAGAGTGCACCGTGCATGCATGGCGGCTTGCTCTCTATTCATTACTATGGGAGTTCTGAAAATAACCGTGCGGCCACTTCTCCATTCACTTCTCCGCTTTATTCGGCAGCCCCTATAGAAATGAATGGAGGACGGCCACTCTACTCTCGCTTCTTGGTCCTGTTCTGGAGATGGGTGCGGGTTCCAGAGGTGGCATCCCTACCTAGTGATCCATCCTAACTATATGCCGCCAGTGTCTAACATTAGACAACCCCTTTAATTAATGCAAAATTTTGGATCAATTTAATTTAATCAAATCTGAAATGATCAGAACACTTTAAACGTCTGTCTCACTTTTTCTTTTTCAGAACCTGCGTACAGATATCGTAATGGATGTTGGTAGAAGCCTTAACCCGGCAATAGATATAGGGCAGGTGAGTAATATAAAAGTCTTACAATCCATGGCTGACGCTACTGCTATGTCCTCCATAGGGTTTATGCAAAACCTGGTGATGCAACTTCAAAAACTTATGATTACATATGGATTTCTCCTTTTTCTGCTGCAGTCATGTGACTATTGCGCTTGCTCTGGGGTTGCTATGGTAGCATCAGCTAGTTAGCTCTTCTGTGCATAAACTTCCTGTCCTTTTGGTTTACATTTTTATCAATGTGTTCCTGTTACATAACAGGAAGTCCATCTACTGAAGGGTTAATCTGCCGAGGTTACTAGCAGAGCAAGCACAATAGTCCTAGAGCAAGCGCGATATTCCCAGAGCAAGCGCAATATTCCCAGAGCAAGCGCAATATTCCCAGAGCAAGCATTACTACAGTAGTCGGGAGAGGAAGTATAATAGAAAATGGCTTTATTTTCAATTCAAAAGTAGAATATCCCTTTAAGGATGCAGTTACCTTTCAGTATACATGATTACAGCAGCCATAGTCAGCTCATTAGGATAAAATCAAATATATATATATAATCTGTCCTGCTCTTAGGTTGAAGGTGCATTTGTGCAAGGAATGGGCCTTTTCACATTAGAAGAGTTAAAGTATTCCCCCGATGGTAACTTGTACACACGAGGCCCCGGGATGTACAAGATCCCAGCGTTTGGCGACATCCCAGCGGAATTCAATGTGTCCCTTCTTCGGGACTGTCCAAACAGCAAAGCCATCTATTCTTCCAAGGTAAGAGAGTAAAAGCTTATAGAAAGCTGGGACATCCAAAAACTGGCCAAGTCCTTTATTGAGAGCCCTGGAAAATGTACTACTTTTAGCAGCCACCACTAGGGGGAGCTCATTACACATGGATTTACACATCTAGTATTGAACTCATTGGGCTATGTAAAAAATCTCCATAGATTGAGCTCCCCCTGGTGGTGGCTGCGGGAAAATCGGATAACCATGTGTTGGGAAGTAGGAGAAGCTGTTCAAATCCAGGCCTCATGTGGGAACAGGGGCGGATTTGGCCATCACAATGTGTGGCGACCCAGAGATCAGGGGGGCACCCTGGCAGCCAGGTCCACCTGGCAGCAGCACCACTTTCAAATGCCAACATGTCCTCAGGTTGCAGATACAGTTGAATATAGGGGTGAAGCAGGGAGCCGTCACTGCTGCCAGACAGAACGGAGAAGATCTGCATTGTTGGTTGTGAGAACGTGGGGATTCATTTTGGAGACACTAAAAGGGACACCATATTGTGTTGGGGACATATAAGGGGGAATTATGTGTTGGGGGCACATAAGAGGGCATTATATTTTGTTGGGGTCACCATATTGTCTTGGAAACACATACGGGGGCACCATATTGTGTAAGAGGCATCATAAGGGGCAGTTTTCTGTGTTGTGGTACATAAGGGGGGCACATAACAGGGAATGCTATTGTGGGCACACTGGGGGCACCATATTGTATTGGGGGCCTTATCCTGTGCTGGGGGTGGCACATAAGGCCCCTTTCAGACGGGCGAGTTTTCCGCGCGGGTGCAATGCGTGATGTAAACGCATTGCACCCGTGCGGAATCTGGACCCATTCATTTCAATAGGGCTGTGTACATGAGCGTTGCTTTTCATGCATCACTTATACGTTGCGTGAAAATCACAGCATGTTCTATATTCTGCATTTTTCACGCAGTCCTGGCCCCATAGAAGTGAATGGGACTGCGTGAAAAATGCATCGCATCCGCAAGGAAGTGCGGATGCGATGCGTTTTTCACTGATGGTTGCTAAGAGATGTTGTTTGTAAACATTCAGTTTTCTATCACGCGTGTGAAAAAAACACATCAAAACGCATTTCACCCGTGGGATAAAAACTGAACCACCGAACGCTATTGCGCATTTTTCACTGAACGCATCCGGACCGCGCTCGTCTGCAAGGGGCCTAAGGGTCACCACCTTAGCAGTGTGATGGGAGTGGAGCTTAGCAACTTAAGTAACTTTGCTTGGGCCACAGAAATGCCAAATCCTCCCCTGTATGGGCGATACGCCGCTGGTCGCAGTCTGGCCCTCTAAGGGTGCTGATCACATGACACAGATGATACAATGTTGCATTTTCACCATTTCATTATTACATTGTGTTCTATTTCCTATCCAGGCTGTTGGCGAGCCTCCGCTCTTCCTGTCGGCCTCCATATTTTACGCCATTAAAGATGCCATCAAGTCGGCCAGAGCGGAGTCCGGCATCACCGGGATATTCAGACTGGACAGTCCAGCCACACCGGAGAGGATCCGTAACGCTTGTGCGGATCAGCTCACCAAACTGGTAGGGGCCGATGAAGAGATGCGCTTTTTTATGCTCATTGATTTTAACCCCTTCCTGACCAATGCCTTTAGTTCTCATGCGAGTCGAAAAGGTTTGCAGCTTTCTAATAGGCTTTGTGTTTTAATTCCTCAGCATTTTCAAGATCTCTGCTTGCTGTTTGTAAATAGGAAAATTTATTTTTACACACAGTGGTAGAAAACCAGCACTACACCTCATACTTCTCACAGCTGAGAGTTTGTTACAATCGAATTCGGTCTAGACAACGCTCTGTGAGCTAAACAGACTGGACTCCAAGGCTGATACATTTTACCTGCACTGATACATTGTAGCAAACTGTCAGGACAGGAAAAAAGTGCTGTTTATATCTCACAGGGGATCGTTCAGACTGCAATACAATCATAGCAAAACCCTCAGCTGTGAGAAGTATTAGGTCTGTACAGATTTGGATGTGAATAAGAATGTTCCTGTTTGCTGACAGCAAGCAGAGATCTTAAAAATAATGATTTATTTAAAGAGGACCTTTCATGCGATTTTATTAAGGGAGATATATACCTGTACTTGCTACCACCCTGCTTGGTTTTTTTAAATATGCTTGCTGCGCCCCGCCGGATTTCTCCCGCTCAGTATGCTAATACTGAGCATCGGAACAGGGAGGAGGAGACTGAGTCTTTCTCTGTGGGCGTCTCCTTCTCCCTCCAATCGCAGCGCAGAGCATCACAGGCAGGGAGAAGGAGACGCCCACAGAGAAAGACTCAGTCTCCTCCTCCCTGTTCCGATGCTCAGTATTAGCATACTGAGCGGGAGAAATCCGGCGGGGCGCAGCAAGCATATTTAAAAAACCAAGCAGGGTGGCAGTATCAGCGGGGGATACCCCACAAGAGCAGGTATATTTCTCCCTTAATAAAATCGCATGAAAGGTCCTCTTTAAACACAAAGGGGGTTATTTATTAATGTTTTTATGACACTTTTTGGCGTATTTATGTTGCAGATTTTGTCACAAAGGCGTTTGGCGGCTAAATCTGCCACTTTTCCTCGCTCACGCCATTTTTGTAAAGTGGCCAAAAAAGAGGGCATGGCGTGGATGGAGAAGAGGGCCGTACGCATCTTTTGCAGCCCTATTGAAGTGAATGGGTCCGCATCCGAGCCGCAAAAACTGCGACTCGGATGCGGACCATAACTACGGTCGTGTGCATGAGGCTTTTGTCTGTGATTGCGTTCAGTTGTTCAGTTTTTTCCGCGCGGATGCAACGCGCTTTGATGCGTTTTTCCTGCGTGTGATAAAAAACTAAGGCCCCTTTCACACGAGCGAGTTTTCCGCGCGGGTGCAATGCGTGATGTGAACGCATAGCACCCACACTGAATCCTGACCCACTCATTTCAATGGGTCTGTGTACATGAGCGTTGTTTTTCACGCATCAGTTCTGCGTCGCGTGAAAATCACAGCATGTTCTATATTCTGCGTTTTTCAAGCAGCCCTGGCCCCATAGAAGTGAATGGGGCTGCGTGAAAAACGCATTGCATCCGCAAGCAAGTGCGGGTGCGATGCGTTTTTCACTGATGGTTGCTAAGGCCTCTTTCACACGGGCGTCATGTTTTTTGCCCGGAAAAGAGGCGGGTGCGTTGCGGGAAAATGCGCGATTTTTCCGCGCGAGTGCAAAACATTGTCATGCGTTTTGCACTCGCGTGAGAAAAATCGCGCATGTTTGGTACCCAAACCCGAACTTCTTCACAGAAGTTCGGGCTTGGGATTGATGTTCTGAAGATTGTATTATTTTCCCTTATAACATGGTTATAAGGGAAAATAATAGCATTCTGAATACAGAATGCATAGTACAATAGCGCTGGAAGGGTTAAAAAAAATAAAATAATTTAACTCACCTAGTCCACTTGATCGCGTAGCCCGGCATCTCTTCTGTCTCCTTTGCTGAACAGGACCTGTGGTGAGCATTCATTGCAGGAGCAGGACCTGTGGTGACGTCACTCCGGTCATCACATGATCCATCACCATGGTAAAAGATCATGTGATGGATCATGTGATGACCGGAGTGACGTCACCACAGGTCCTGTTCAGCAAAGGAGACAGACGAGATGCCGGGCAGCGCGATCAAGTGGACTAAGGTGAGTTTAATTATTTTTATTTATTTTTTAACCCCTCCAGCGCTATTTTACTATGCAATCTATATTCAGAATGCTATTATTTTCCCTTATAACCATGTTATAAGGGAAAATAATAATGATCGGGTCTCCATCCCGATCGTCTCCTAGCAACCGTGCGTGAAAATCGCACCGCATCCACACTTGCTTGCGGATGCTTGCGATTTTCACGCAACCCCATTCATTTCTATGGGGCCTGCGTTACGTGAAAAACGCACAAAATAGAGCATGCTGCGATTTTCACTCAACGCATAAGTGATCCGTGAAAATCACTGCTCATGTGCACAGCCCCATAGAAATGAATGGGTCGGTATTCAGAGCGGGTGCAATGCGTTCAACTCACGCATCGCATCCGCGCTGAATACTCGCCCGTGTGAAAGGGGCCTTAGTGTCCAGTAATAAATGTCCCCTGCGTTGTTTTCCTGCAGTGTCCGGTTCCTGAACCCGGAACGTTTAAGCCGTGGTCTGTAAGAGTCTAGAACTGTAATATCCGGATTCCCAGGAACATCTACACGAAGACAGAGCGAATGCAGGAGCTGCTGTCAGATACTCTTCAAGAATTCAATCAGGATCTCGAAAGGAGACAAAATTACAAAATGGCACTACGAATATATTTATATGTAGCTGAACAATAAATCGTTTACTGGTTCAATGTAATGTAACATTTTTGTAATTAAATCATTTGGAATCATAACCGGTGGTCACCGTCTCTCTACATTTCTGGTCATTCAAGAACATTGATGGTGAATGCCTTCCCTGATTTTTTTCCAGCTTCTTCCTCCCAGGCTACCATAGAGCAGACACTAAATTAAACAGATTGGATGAAGAGCGTTTTCCTGGCGATATGCCACCCTTTATGAGATCGGGTACCCCTTCAAAGTCACAATGACTCCATAGGCAGCTCTAAAGAGGTGTGTCATTCATTCTACTCTGAGACAATCAGATGTCTCCTCCCGGGTGCGCCTTCTCCCCTCTCACAGCATGCAGTCTCAGAGACAGAAAAAGGGAAATTGCAGCTGCATCTCCCTCCTCTCCCCTCCTCTCCCCTCCTCCTGTCTTCTATACACGGTATTAGTCTAAGCACATTGTTTGGTGACTGAGGAGGTCTCTAAACATTTACAGAGAGCCTTCAAACAGGGAAAGTGCTACAGGCGGCTGGAAGATCAGCTTGATACCACTAACCTCTAAAAAAAATACAGTGCAACGGTCAGTTTACACGACTGTGTCTGTTTTGCGGACATGTGCTGTTGGGCTTGTGCGGCTGCGCAGCAAAGGATGAGCCATGTCCTATTCTTTGCTGCATCTTGCTGATCGTGGTCCCATTGAAGTCAATAGTTTTGCACCGCGATGTGGTTGGTGTGCACACGAAACAGACACGGTCATATGAATGGACCCTAATGATGAACTCAACTTAGTAGGTGCAAGGACACAATGGTAATTACTAGGTAGACATGGTGTCATAGGGTGATGTGATGCAGTGAAATGTCCTGTTTAATGGTCAGTCCGGTAACCAGGGGGCGCCAATGAGCTTTGGTTTCAGCTTGGCAAACAGAACATGCTCACCCCTAATCACATTGGGTCCTGGCACCTGCATGGGTGTACCTAGTGCTGATGATAACCCTACTCCAGTGTGCCACTGACCTGAAGACAGGCAAATTACTCACCGACACCTTAATCTGGAGTCACATCCATAACCCATGTATTACATCGTCAATATATCGCACACTTATGAGTCATGCTTGTACCTGGGTTGTTTATGCATCAGTCACACCTCAGCTATGCTCTCATGTGACACAGACTCATTTGTACAGTACAGGTGAGAAAGCCCTGACACATCATTCTACCATGTACCGCACAACTCCAAGGGTACAAAGGGTATTTCCAGCTAGGTGCAACATTTTATTACAGATTTTCTAATATAGTTTCACTTTTCTGAAACAGAGCTCCAAATCTCCTGCTGCCACAAAGTTAAAATGATAAACTTCTGTCTGTTTGCAGCCACCACCAGGGGGAGCTCCCTGCCCTTTGATTTAATGTTGAGTTCTCTATACACCTTGAAAACCATTGTTTAATTGTTACAATGTATCTGAAGCAACTGCGCATTTCTTCTAGATTAGAAAAAAATCTTACCGTATTGTGTATGCTTCTGCTATACAGATCTATATGTTTCGATGATTGCACACTACAAACCAATGACAAACCCCAATTAGTCTGATCCTGCAGTCATATGTTACTCCTCTCCCTCCTCTTGATAATCTACAGAGACTAGAAGTGTAAGGTTCATCAGAACTATCTGCCAGATGTGTTCAATTTTCATTTGAGATCCACTGGAGCAATAAAAAGGGGGTAGCAAAAGTATTCACCCCCTAGTGATATGATTATGGATAAAACCATTATGGAGAAAAAAAATGGCTATCAAAAAACGACATCACAAAAAAATCCTGATTATGATTGCGACACAATTTGGTGCATTGTCCTGTTCCCAACTAATGGGAAAGCAGCAAAGTCCCAAGAGTAGAGCTTAGAGAGCTGCTCGAGCTGTTCCTGGTCGAGACCACGGAGCAAGTTTTCCAAGAGCCACTTTGATGTCATCTTGATCTTCCGGTCTATTGGTGGCGGCGGCTTCACCGACTCTGGCAAACCGATTCTCCTCAGTAGATGAGGTAGTTCCACCTGGAGGAAATCGAGCAGCACTATGTAGTCATATCGGACAAAGCAAGGGTAGCACAAACTGATGACAGAGCTGGATGAGATGCCCTCCTCACTGGCCTCTGTCGAGAGAATGTCCTCAATGAACTCTTCGAAGGAGACCTCTCCAGCGTTGCCTTGCATGTAGGTGGTTATGAGCCTTTCATATGGATCCACAACAAAGAGAACCTTGGAGTAAGTCCGAAGCATTTTGGCCAGCATGGTTGGGTTGTACTTGGCCAACTGGTCTGGAACTGTGTCATTGTCATCTACAGGTAGGGGGTTCCTTAGTGTAACATCAGATCTTCTCTCCGCAGCTTGTACAAGCTCTTCCCAACCATCAATGGTCACATCGGCTGGTTTGCAGTAAAGCGTCATGAGCTTGTGGCTTACAGTCATGCTGGACAGAAGATGTTCTGCTGAGCCCGATGCGGTCAAAGCTCGCAAATGTGGAAACCGGTTACAGAAATGTCTTAGTTGCCTCTTCCTTAGTTGTTGGACATGAAGGAAGGAGTCTAAGGTTACGGATGTCCTCCTCGGTTCTTCTCTGAGTCCTGCTGAAAGAGTTTGAAAATAAGGAGGGGAAGATGATGCTGCCGTTGTAGGACGGCTTTAGAAACAAAACATTACACTGCTGCTCTGCCCCCAAAACACCCAGGAAAATAGGGTCCTCTGACCCCCCCCCCACACACACATGTAGGAAGCAACCAAATGGAGGGGTGGCTGCACTTATCCACGCTAGCTCGTATGTTTTTGTAACTCTCAGACTTTAGCGGTGATAGACAATCACCTTCGTGGCCACCGTTGCATGTGGCATATCGTAGTGCAACACCATCGACTACCATTACATAAAATGTTGCACAACATTAGTACGACACGAATGTCGCCGTCTAGTTGGACCCTTTTTGTCGCGCGACGCACTTTGCTATGTAGCCCTAGCCGAAGAATGGAAGTCAAGTGACCTTCATTGAGCAAGCCAAACACCCCCCCCCCCCGCGTCCCCCATTTATGGCGCGTCCCTATGGCAAATCCCCAGTCACTCACTGCAGATCTGTTGCAGAAATTCTGCAATGAAAATCAGTTCTCTTTATCTGAATGGGGTTGTATCTGCAGGAGGACCTGGGATTTCCGAAAGATCCATTCAGATGAATGAAACGGCTAACGTAGCTAACCACGCCCACTTTCCAGAAGCGTATGAAAGCGTTGTGACATCACAAAAAGTTGCAAATTTCCGTGCAAACGGTGTGTGCCTTGCACCTTATTATATGTGCCATAAAATTGGCGCAAATGAAATGATAAATTAACCTCTTGACGTTTCAATTCGTCAACATTTTCAAGATCTCTGCTTGCTGTTAGAGAATACATTAATTTATGCTTAGAGGTTGAAAACTTATACGGACAAAAAACCTCTCACAGCTGCTCCCTTAAAGGGAACCTGTCACCGGGATTTTGTGTATAGAGCTGAGGACATGGGTTGCTAGATGGCCGCTAGCACATCCGCAATACCCAGTCCCCATAGCTCTGTGTGCTTTTATTATGTCAAAAAACTGATTTGATACATATGCAAATTAACCTGAGATGAGTCCTGTACAGGACTCATCTCACGTTAATTTGCATATGTATCAAATCGTTTTTTTGACACAATAAAAGCACACAGAGCTATGTGGACTGGGTATTGCGGATGTGCTAGCGGCCATCTAGCAACCCATGTACTCAACCCTATACACAAAATCCCGGTGACAGGTTCCCTCTAAGTACCCAGTCTACACAATCCTCTCCGCACTGGACTGATCCATTTTATCTGCACTGATACATTGTAGCAAACGATCAGGACGGGAGAGAGATTTTTGCTGTTGGTTATTGAGGCTTTTCCACTGGATACAACTGTTGCAAAGCCTCACATGTGAGAAGCATTAGGTCATCAGAGTTCCGGATGCTCTCATTCACTGACAGCAAGCTGAAAGCATATTAGAAGTGAAATATTGTAATACTTTTCTTTTAGGAAATGATTGTATGAATGATGTCATATTTTTGCTCTTTCTTCTTTTTTAATTTTACTTATGTTTAAAAAAACAAACAAGATTTTAGGGTACTTTCACACTTGCGTTTTTGTTTTCCGGTATTGAGTTCCGTCCTCGGGGCTCAATACCGGAAAAGAACTGATCTGTTTTATCCTAATGCATTCTGAATGGAGAGCAATCTGTTCAGGATGCATCAGTTCATTCCCGCTTACGTTTTTTTGGACGCTGCAGTTTTCTCTCCGGCCAAAAATACTGATCACTTACCGGCATTAATTTACATTGAAGTCTATTAGTACCGGATCCGGCATTAAGTGTTCCGGCAAAACGGATCCGCCTTTGCATGCGCAGACATAAAAAAATGCCCCAAAAATTTAATACCGGATCCGTTTTTCCGGATGACGCCGGAGAGACGGATCCGGTATTTCAATGCATTTGTCAGACGGATCCACATCCAGATCCGTCTGACAAATGCCATCCGTTTGCGTCCAGATTGCCAGCGACGGAACTGCCTGACGGAATCCTCTGCCGCAAGTGTGAAAGGACCCTTAATATTTGATTTTAGTTCTGATCTTGAGTAAGCTCCTGATTCGTCTCTGTCTCGCCCGGTGACAATTTCCCTGTTTCCTGCTTCCAGTCTTCCCCGTGAAGTGACAGTCGAATCCGGTTTCTCCTGCCCTGCAGAAAACATCCTCACGTGCAGAGAATGAAAGAGACAGCGTGTGCTTAGGTAGACTGCAGTCCTGGTGTGAGACATCCCGTCATGAGTCATGCGCTCGCTTCCTACTGTACAGAGATCACTACAGACTATTGTGTAACCAGAGGCGGTTACAACCTCCAGTGTGAAGTCAGCCATAGCCATTAGATAGCGGGCAATTATCCCTCCCGATCCCCCTATACACATGCATGCTCGGCTTATCTACCCAAGAAAAAAGGATAGGGCTGAGATCCAACCGCGGATCCTGACCTTCCCTCAACATCTGCTGCCTGGGGGAATTCAGAAGACCCCCGTACACAGAAGGCTTCATTCACACGGCCATTGCCGTGGCGTGCACTTTGTATGACGGATGCGGACCCGTTCAAGTGAATCCGGGAGATGTGGAACAGAGGCACGGATCGGAAGCCCACGTAAGCACTGCGGTGTGATTCCGAGGGTTTTCTGCATGCACTACTTTTTTGTGGCGTGGACCCTCGCATGTGGATCGCAGACACCAATCAAGTGAATGGGTCCGCGTCCGCAGATGCCAACAACACGGTCGGTACCCATGCAATTTGTGGTCTGCAGAACTGGCAAGGCTGGCACATGGCCGCATACATAAGACCTTAGATAGCGGGCAATTATCCCTTCCATGCTCAAGTTATCTCTCCGAGAACCAAAGGATCGGGCATGCTGAAATCCTGATCTTCCCCCAAATCTGCAGCATACACATGAGATAACCTGCCAACATTGGCACATTTGGACGACATTCATCATGCACGCGGCCGTGGCCGTATTGCGGCCTGCAAACGGCGGGTCGGCAATCCACAGCCGCCGGCCGTGTGCATCTCGCATTCACTTGAATGGGTCCGCAATTCCGAATATGTGGAATGGAGTCACGGAACGGAACACCGGAAGCACTACGGAGTGCTTCCGTGGTGTTTCTTTCCATGGTTCCGCACCGCAAAAAAATATGACATACCACGGACCCATTCAAGTTGAATGGGTCCGGCCCGCTGCATGGATGTTGCCCGTGCATTGAGGACTGCAATTGCGGTCCGCAATGCACGGAACAGCCGCACAACCGCCGTGTGCATGAGGCCTAAGGTGCATGGCTAGCTTAAAGAGGTTATCCAACCGCTGTAATGACCCTCCCCCAATGCCCGGGCACCTCATATAGGTTATCCTTACCCGGCTCCCCAGCACTCGCGTTGCTCCTGATCCCCTCCCTAGCGTGAGAGATGTAGCGGCAGCCATGCGAGGATCAGGAGCGATGCAGGTGTCCTGGAGCGTGGTAAGTATAACCTATATCAGGGCCCTGGGCATTGGTGGGGGCTACATGGTGACATGTGTCGCGCGACATTCATTCCGCACCAATGTCGCGCAACATTTATTGTAATGATAGTCCTTGGTGTCGCACTACGACATGCGAGATGACTTGGAAGAGTGTTTCCAGATACTAGGAAACCCCCCCCCCCCCCTTAAAGCCTGGGCTATGCTGAGCTACAGCTGCAGTCCAGAGGAGTACGCTGAGTTGCATACAGTCCTATGGACGGCAGCTGGCACAGCTAAACGTAAATACATGAGCGGGGGAAGGGGTGCTATTATTTTTTCAATGGGCTAAACAGTATTTGTATACATGAAAAAAAAAAAAGTTGCCTCGCCCTTTAAAGAATGTGTATCCTGCAGAAACAAGTAGCGCAGAGTACAGGCAGTCTCTGTCTGGCTGTGGGTATGCTGGCACAGTGTACCGAGTGCGCTGACTGTATGTACCCGCTGATGTGTCACCCTCACGTGCCATAACATATTGTCCTTCCGCATTATGTCACTGCCTTATTCTCAAGACACCGCTCTGCTGACATCCAGAGCATGACCCAGAACATGCGAGCTCGGGAATAGGGTCAGATTGGCATCAGTAATACCGGAAAGGAAGGTGGCACTAATGAGGGCACAGACATGGCACACTGAACTCTGTGTCCTCGTAGGATGAGAAAAGCGGAACCAGAGTTGTGCAACGTTCTGTAATAATAGGTGTCAAAATAGTTCTCACCAGGACACCAAGACACTGGAACCTAAGGGGGCACATAGGCCCCTCCGTCACATAGAGAAATGGGGGGGGGGGGGGTAGGTGCCGTCAGATCGCTCCTGTGACCCCAACTGCCCCAGATCCAGCAGGACAGCTCAAGATATTTGCTTGTAGGTGCAATAAGTGTCTCTCATCTGGAGGTCCCCAGATTTCCCGGGGTCCGTCCACCACCAAGCGCTAATCCCCGCCTCTCCCATAGAAGTGAATGGGAACGTTCCGCGCATGCGTGGCCCATTCTCCCATTTATTTCTATGGGGCAGCCGGCAATAGCCGAGCCAGCGCTTGTTTTTTTTTGGCAGCCCAATAGAAATGAATGGAGAGCACACTGCGCATGCGCGGCCCATGCTCCTATTCATTTCTATTGGGGAAGACAGCAATATCCGAACCAGCGCTCGGCTATTTTCAGCCGCCCCATAGAAATGAATGGAGGGCAGCTGCGTATGCGCAGTGCGCTCTCCTTCACTTTCGGGGCTCTGTTCTCGATATAGGTGCAGTGATGTCAGTGATGTGAGTGCAGTGATGTCAGTGATGTGAGTGCAGTGATGTCAGTGATGTGAGTGCAGTGATGTCAGTGATGTGAGTGCAGTGATGTCAGTGATGTGAGTGCGGTGATGTAAGTGATGTGAGTGCAGTGATGTCAGTGATCTGAGTGCAGTGATGTGAGTGCAGTGATGTCAGTGATCTGAGTGCAGTGATGTCAGTGATCTGAGTGCAGTGATGTCAGTGATCTGAGTGCAGTGATGTGAGTGATGTGAGTGCAGTGATGTCAGTGATCTGAGTGCAGTGATGTCAGTGATGTGAGTGCAGTGATGTCAGTGATGTGAGTGCAGTGATGTCAGTGATGTGAGTGCAGTGATGTGAGTGATGTGAGTGCAGTGATGTCAGAGATGTGAGTGCAGTGATGTGAGTGATGTGAGTGCAGTGATGTGAGTGATGTGAGTGCAGTGATGTCAGTGATGTGAGTGCGGTGATGTCCGTGATCTGAGTGCAGTGATGTCAGTGATCTGAGTGCAGTGATGTCAGTGATGTGAGTGCAGTGATGTCAGTGATCTGAGTGCGGTGATGTCTGTGATGTGAGTGCAGTGATGTCAGTGATGTGAGTGCAGTGATGTCAGTGATCTGAGGTGCGGTGATGTCTGTGATGTGAGTGCAGTGATGTCAGTGATGTGAGTGCAGTGATGTCAGTGATGTGAGTGCAGTGATGTCAGTGATCTGAGTGCAGTGATGTCAGTGATCTGAGTGCGGCGATGTCAGTGATCTGAGTGCGGTGATGTCTGTGATGTGAGTGCGGTGATGTCAGTGATCTGAGTGCGGTGATGTCAGTGATCTGAGTGCGGTGATGTCAGTGATGTGAGTGCAGTGATGTGAGTGCAGTGATGTCAGTGATGTGAGTGCGGTGATGTCAGTGATCTGAGTGCAGTGATGTCAGTGATGTGAGTGCAGTGATGTGAGTGCAGTGATGTCAGTGATGTGAGTGCGGTGATGTCCGTGATCTGAGTGCAGTGATGTCAGTGATGTGAGTGCGGTGATGTCCGTGATCTGAGTGCAGTGATGTCAGTGATCTGAGTGCAGTGATGTGAGTGATGTGAGTGCAGTGATGTGAGTGATGTGAGTGCAGTGATGTGAGTGATGTGAATGCAGTGATGTGAGTGATCTGAGTGCAGTGATGTCAGTGATCTGAGTGCAGTGATGTGAGTGCGGTGATGTCCGTGATCTGAGTGCAGTGATGTCAGTGATCTGAGTGCAGTGATGTGAGTGCGGTGATGTCAGTGATCTGAGTGCGGTGATGTCAGTGATCTGAGTGCGGTGATGTCAGTGATCTGAGTGCGGTGATGTCAGTGATGTGAGTGCAGTGATGTGAGTGATGTGAGTGCAGTGATGTGAGTGATGTGAGTGCAGTGATGTGAGTGATGTGAGTGCAGTGATGTGAGTGCAGTGATGTCCGTGATCTGAGTGCAGTGATGTCAGTGATCTGAGTGCAGTGATGTCAGTGATGTGAGTGCAGTGATGTCAGTGATGTGAGTGCAGTGATGTCAGTGATGTGAGTGCAGTGATGTCAGTGATGTGAGTGCAGTGATGTCAGTGATCTGAGTGCAGTGATGTCAGTGATCTGAGTGCAGTGATGTCAGTGATCTTAGTGCAGTGATGTCACTGAGCTGAGTGCGGTGATGTGATTGAATTGAGCACTGTATTCATCTCTTTGATCTGAGTGCTGTGATGTCACAGAGCTGAGTACTATATTGTCATTGATCTTAGTGCAGTGATGTTACTTAGCTGTGTTCAGTGATGTCACTGAGCTGGGTGCGGTGATGTCACTTAGCTGTATGCAGTGATGTCACTTAGCTGTATGCAGTGATGTCACTTAGCTGTATGCAGTGATGTCACAGAGCTGGGTGCGGTGATGTCACTGAGTTGAGTGCGGTGATGTCACTGAGTTGAGTGCGGTGATGTCACTTAGCTGTATGCAGTGATGTCACTGAGCTGGGTGCAGTGAAGTCAGTGATCTGAGTGCAGTGATGTCAGTGATCTGAGTGTCGTGATGTCAGTGATCTGAGTGCCGTGATGTCAGTGATGTGAGTGCGGTGATGTCAGTGATGTCAGTGATGTGATTGCAGTGATGTCAGTGATCTGAGTGCGGTGATGTCAGTGATCTGAGTGCGGTGATGTCAGTGATCTGAGTGCAGTGATGTCAGTGATCTGAGTGCAGTGATGTCAGTGATGTGAGTGCAGTGATGTCAGTGCAGTGATGTCAGTGATGTGAGTGCAGTGATGTCAGTGATGTGAGTGCGGTGATGTCAGTGATGTGAGTGCGGTGATGTCAGTGATCTGAGTGCAGTGATGTCAGTGATCTGAGTGCGGTGATGTCAGTGATGTGAGTGCAGTGATGTCAGTGATGTGAGTGCAGTGATGTGAGTGATGTGATTGCAGTGATGTGAGTGATCTGAGTGCGTGATGTCAGTGATGTGAGTGCAGTGATGTCAGTGATGTGAGTGCAGTGATGTCAGTGATCTGAGTGCGGTGATGTCAGTGATGTGAGTGCAGTGATATCAGTGATCTGAGTGCAGTGATGTCAGTGATCTGAGTGCAGTGATGTCAGTGATCTGAGTGCAGTGATGTGAGTGATGTGAGTGCAGTGATGTGAGTGCAGTGATGTCAGTGATGTGAGTGCAGTGATGTGAGTGATGTGATTGCAGTGATGTCAGTGATGTGAGTGCGGTGATGTCAGTGATGTGAGTGCGGTGATGTCAGTGATGTGAGTGCGGTGATGTCAGTGATGTGAGTGCAGTGATGTCAGTGATGTGAGTGCGGTGATGTCAGTGATGTGAGTGCGGTGATGTCAGTGATGTGAGTGCGGTGATGTCAGTGATGTGAGTGCAGTGATGTCAGTGATGTGAGTGTGGTGATGTCAGTGATCTGAGTGCGGTGATGTCAGTGATCTGAGTGCAGTGATGTCAGTGATGTCAGTGATGTGAGTGCAGTGATGTCAGTGATGTCAGTGATGTGAGTGCAGTGATGTCAGTGATGTGAGTGCAGTGATGTCAGTGATGTGATTGCAGTGAAGTCAGTGATGTGATTGCAGTGATGTCAGTGATCTGAGTGTCGTGATGTCAGTGATCTGAGTGCCGTGATGTCAGTGATGTGAGTGCGGTGATGTCAGTGATGTGATTGCAGTGATGTCAGTGATGTGATTGCAGTGATGTCAGTGATCTGAGTGCGGTGATGTCAGTGATCTGAGTGCGGTGATGTCAGTGATCTGAGTGCAGTGATGTCAGTGATCTGAGTGCAGTGATGTCAGTGATGTGAGTGCGGTGATGTCAGTGATGTGAGTGCAGTGATGTCAGTGATCTGAGTGCGGTGATGTCAGTGATGTGAGTGCAGTGATGTCAGTGATGTGAGTGCAGTGATGTCAGTGATGTGAGTGCAGTGATGTCAGTGATGTGAGTGCAGTGATGTCAGTGATCTGAGTGCAGTGATGTGAGTGCAGTGATGTCAGTGATCTGAGTGCAGTGATGTCAGTGATCTGAGTGCAGTGATGTCAGTGATCTGAGTGCAGTGATGTCAGTGATGTGAGTGCAGTGATGTCAGTGATCTGAGTGCAGTGATTTCAGTGATGTGAGTGCAGTGATGTCAGTGATCTGAGTGCAGTGATGTCAGTGATCTGAGTGCAGTGATGTCAGTGATGTGAGTGCGGTGATGTCAGTGATGTGAGTGCAGTGATGTCAGTGATGTGATTGCAGTGATGTGAGTGCAGTGATGTCAGTGATTTGAGTGCAGTGATGTCAGTGATGTGAGTGCGGTGATGTCAGTGATCTGAGTGCAGTGATGTCAGTGATGTGAGTGCGGTGATGTCAGTGATGTGAGTGCAGTGATGTCAGTGATGTGAGTGCAGTGATGTCAGTGATGTGAGTGCGGTGATGTCAGTGATGTGATTGCAGTGATGTCAGTGATCTGAGTGCGGTGATGTCAGTGATCTGAGTGCGGTGATGTCAGTGATCTGAGTGCAGTGATGTCAGTGATGTGAGTGTGGTGATGTGATTGAATTGATCTTAGTGCAGTGATGTCACTTAGCTGTATGCAGTGATGTCACTGAGTTGAGTGTGCTGATGTCACTGAGCTGAGTGCGGTGATGTCACTCATCCCAGCTCAGGTGTCCAGGAGAGGTTCACTTCTTCACAGCAAATACATTGTATCAATGCACAGAGCCCTGGAATCCTCACCTGTCTGCCCAGTCATCACCTGCCGGCGCTGCGCCATCATCACCATCTTCATCCAAAAGTAGATAATTCCCAGCACAACCAGTAAGATTGAGAATCGGATCGAAAACTTCATTGTCTGCTCCTGTAAAAGAAGGCTCTTTCGGTGCAGAGTCCGCTCCCCCAACCCCCACCCCGTCGTCCATCAGACATAAGGTTAAAGTACAGTTTACTCAAATTCATCCAGCACAGAGATACAATCTGCAGGCTCATAGCCACCAGATACAATTGGAAAGTCCCCCCCCCCCCCCCCCAGCAGCACAGAGTATTTCAGGAGAGGAATGCACTGATCTTGTGCGACCCACTGACCTGTTCTCTCGTATGGTGATGTTAGTGAGGTCAGGACTGCGTGGGGCAGTGTCATGAAATGTGTCATCATGGCTTTTCTAAAAATGACAAGCTGTGTCGGTTCTTGGAAGGAAAGAAAGGATTTCAAGACCTGTGAGCAGGACTAGGTCTGGAATAAGAAAGTTACATTCACTGACAGCAAGCAAATATTATGAAAGAAAAAAGCAATGAAATATCAAGCCCCTTAGAAAGTTACACAGGAGCTGTATACACATCTGCAAAAGTGTATAATTCCTTTAGTCATTTTCTCATCATTTTCAAGATCTCTGCTTGCAGTCAGTGAATGGACACATCCTGAAATCCCGTCCTGATGTAATGCTTCTCACAGCTGAGGGTTTGTTACAGTTGTATCCAGTCTACAGCATCTTCTGAGATCCAAACAGCCTGCTCTCTCCAGGCCGATACATTTTTCCTGCACTGATACATTGTAGCAAACTTACAAACGCTGAAGATTCTCTAGACTGTAACAGACCCTCAGCTGTGAGACTGACTGGCAGTAAGCTGAGATCTTGAAAATGGTGAGGAAGAGGAATGTAAAATATATCAGAAAGTTGCAGAACTTTTCATTATCAATTAATCTTTAGTTACATAAATCCCCCTAAACCCCTTATAGGTCGGGGTCACATGGAACCTGTTTCCCGGAATAAATACGCTCATCTGAAACTAGCTTTAACCCCTTAGTGACCACCAATACGCCTTTTTACAGAGGTCACTGAGGGGCTTTGGACTGGGTTGCTGCCTTTTTACGATGGCCCAGTCTAAGTGCTGCACGGGTCTCCCTTGGCTCTCCTGCTCCCTAACGACTCAGATTGGCAGAAGCACCCATCAGGGCCATTTAACCTCTTACATGCCTCTGGAAATGGCACCTGCCGCATGTAAGTGGTTATAGAGGGAGTGGACTGCTTCTGTCTTCTATTTGATCTCATTTGCGGGGTGCCGATGTCAATGCATAAGGCCAGGGCCTAGTGTAGGCCCCAGACCTGCCTCCAGCGTTTCCTTTTTGGTGCAGCCTGCTGGTGAATGTTAGCATAGCACTGACATTAAAGTGAATAGCACCATAGGAATAGTGCAATGTATTTTAGAAGTGATTGAAATATTGTCTATTATAGTCCCCTTGTGGGACTATTAAATGGTTATAAAAAGTAAAAAAAAAAATGTATTAAGTAAAAAATTCCAATAAAAAATTACTTTTTTCCATTGAAAACACGTTTTTCAATGGCAAATATAGCAAAAATAAAATCTTCTCTACATACTTTGTATCACCACCACCCTCACTATGCAATTGTCCTGAAAAACAATTGCCAGAATTGTTGCTTTTTGCTTATTTTCCACAAAACAAAACTGAATAAGACGCGTTAAAAATGTTATGTACCCCAAAATGAAAACTACAAGGCGTCCTGCAAAAATCAAGCCCTCATACACCTCCATACAAACAAAAATAAAAAAAAGTTATGGGTCTCGGGATGCAGCGATGCAAAAACATTTTCTTCTTTTAAAAAAAAGGGGTTTTATTGCACAAAAGTACCAAAACATAAAAAAACTATAAATATTTGTAATTCCTGTAACTGTAGTGATGCAGAGAATAAGGTTATGTTATTTATGTCAAAAAAATGAACGCTGCAAAATTTATAACATAAAAACTGAGTGGCAGTATTGCTGTTTTTTTTTTCTTTCCCTCTACCCGAAAGAGTTAATAAAAGTTAATTAGTAAGTTATATGAAGCCCATATAGGTCCTTATA
Source organism: Bufo gargarizans (assembly GCF_014858855.1). Classification (NCBI taxonomy): domain Eukaryota; kingdom Metazoa; phylum Chordata; class Amphibia; order Anura; family Bufonidae; genus Bufo; species Bufo gargarizans. The sequence goes on from NC_058083.1 coordinate 522,372,993, forward strand.
AAAACTACAACTTGTACCGTTAAAAGCAAGCCCTTATACGTCTACATAGATGGAAAAATAAAAAAGTTATAGCTCTTGAAAGACGACAATAAAAAAGTTTTTTTTTTAATTACTTGGCCTGAAACTGGCAGGGGTTTTAAAGGGTTTGTCTATTCTAAGCAACCCTGTCCTGTATTTTATTTCCCTACCTACAGGGGGCCTCGTTGCTTGATGTGCAACAGTTTGGCATCGGAGAACTTCCTGGCAAATGATGGGCAACTCCTGTAATTGGCATCGACAACTCTATATCGCCTGTCAGGTTTCTGGATGTGTGACCAGCAGATGGCGCTAGATAACAAGGCTGAGCCAGCCATATGCGACACTGCTTAACCAGGTGAATAGCATTCTACAAGATGACACATGTTACACCTCATGCATTCACACCAATAAATGTATTATTATTTGCAGCAGTCACAGCCAAAGCTGCAACAAAAATACTCATTATTTGAAATAAAGACCTCTAATAAATATCAGTTTTACCCCCAAATGCACCTCCGCTTTTTATAATCAGCTCCTGTTAGATCCACAATTCAGAGCGGAGTCATTTTATTACATATCTAGATTGTGGTTCCAGCTCATTTTCTTATGATACAAAGTTCCAAATCCCCTGCATTGACACATATGATGCAATTCTATCTGCCCCCACTAGGGGGAGCACATTGCATCAATTATAATTATGACACTTTTGACAGGGGGTCATTTCCATGAGGACTTTTGCCCATGTAATCCAGTGCATTATGGCCCGTACCTTCTCTAGATTTGAGGGCTCAGGCAGGGATCGCCCTATCAGGAGCCATGGATTTTCTGTAGAATCATTGCCCTGGTAATTGAAATTGACAGGGTTGATATTGGGGGCACAAAGGGAACCCCTCTCTTTTTTAACGGTGCAGCTGGTATTGAACATGGTTTTACAGGGTTAAATGACTAGGACTAAGGTTTTTCCTGATCCTGAATGTAGGCTGGCAGCAGTTTGTTATTGTCTCCACCCCATGAGTGAGGGCACAGCTTTTATTTTCAGAGGGCATGCCAAAATCATACATTAGGGGAGCGTGTTATGATAAGCTTACCCCAAAACAACAAGCAGAACTGTGAGTGCAGCTACGGAGTATAATACAGGATGTAACTCAGGATCAGTACATGATAAGTAATGTATGTACACAGTGACTCCACCAGCAGAATAGTGAGTGCAGCTCTGGAGTATAATGCAGGATGTACCATTTTCATGGGTCACTGGGACCAAAGCGTGGCTTGTATCACCTCTCTGATAATAATATTTTTTATTTTATTGAATAAAACATATATTTTTATTTATTCCACTTAAAAAACTGTAACTCTAAATCAAAAGGATTAAAATTCCTCAGACTTTTTGAGAGGTGGGAATTGTAGTGACTTCATCCTCTGTGTCACTCCTGCGGATGCACTTTGAGTTTTGGAGGGCGTCTGATAATCTCTCAGAAACACCCCCTAGCTTACACTTCACTCCTCACTGTCTCTGCTTCAGCTGTATATTTAGCTGTATGCCTTACCCCATATTGGGGGCCCTACCTCTCTAAGTCTGAACTAAAAGAAAGCCTGCATCCCTACATGTTTCGCCATGAAATGGCGTCTTCAGGGGATGGTCCCAGTGACCCATGAAAATGGTATATGTAATTTGAATAGCGTGACCACCTCCTGCAGGATCAAAAAGTTTGTCGTGAGCTAATGCAGGATGTAACTCAGGATCAGTACAGGATAAGTAATGTAATGTATGTACACAGTGACTCCACCAGCAGAATAGTGAGTGCAGCTCTGGAGTATAATACAGGATGTAACTCAGGATCAGTACAGGATAAGTAATGCAATGTATGTACACAGTGACTGCACCAGCAGAATAGTGAGTGCAGCTCTGGAGTATAATACAGGATATAACTCAGGATCAGTACAGGATAAGTAATGCAATGTATGTACACAGTGACTGCACCAGCAGAATAGTGAGTGCAGCTCTGGAGTATAATACAGGATATAACTCAGGATCAGTACAAGATAAGTAATGTAATGTATGTACACAGTGACTGCACCAGCAGAATAGTGAGTGCAGCTCTGGAGTATAATACAGGATGTAACTCAGGATCAGTATAGGATAAGTAATGTATGTATACAGTGACTCCACCAGCAGAATAGTGAGTGCAGCTCTGAAGTATAATACAGGATGTAACTCAGGATCAGTACAGGATAAGTAATGTATGTACACAGTGACTGCACCAGCAGAATAGTGAGTGCAGCTCTGGAGTATAATACAGGATATAACTCAGGATCAGTACAAGATAAGTAATGTAATGAATGTACACAGTGACTGCACCAGCAGAATAGTGAGTGCAGCTCTGGAGTATAATACAGGATGTAACTCAGGATCAGTATAGGATAAGTAATGTATGTATACAGTGACTCCACCAGCAGAATAGTGAGTGCAGCTCTGAAGTATAATACAGGATGTAACTCAGGATCAGTACAGGATAAGTAATGTATGTACACAGTGACTGCACCAGCAGAATAGTGAGTGCAGCTCTGGAGTATAATACAGGATATAACTCAGGATCAGTACAAGATAAGTAATGTAATGTATGTACACAGTGACTCCACCAGCAGAATAGTGAGTACAGCTCTGGAGTATAATACAGGATGTAACTCGGGATCAGTACAGGATAAGTAATGTATGTACACAGTGACTCCACCAGCAGAATAGTGAGTGCAGCTCTGAAGTATAATACAGGATGTAACTCAGGATCAGTACAGGATAAGTAATGTATGTACACAGTGACTGCACCAGCAGAATAGTGAGCGCAGCTCTGGAGTATAATACAGGATGTAACTCAGAATCAGTACAGGATAAGTAATGTAATGTATGTACACAGTGACTGCACCAGCAGAATAGTGAGTGCAGCTCTGGAGTATAATACAGGATATAACTCAGGATCAGTACAAGATAAGTAATGTAATGTATGTACACAGTGACTGCACCAGCAGAATAGTGAGTGCAGCTCTGGAGTATAATACAGGATGTAACTCAGGATCAGTATAGGATAAGTAATGTATGCACACAGTGAGTCCACCAGCAGAATAGTGAGTGCAGCTCTGGAGGATAATACAGGATGTAACTCAGGATCAGTACAGGATAAGTCATGTATGTACACAGTGACTGCACCAGCAGAATAGTGAGTACAGCTCTGGAGTATAATACAGGATGTAACTCAGAATCAGTACAGGATAAGTAATGTAATGTATGTACACAGTGACTCCACCAGCAGAATAGTGAGTGCAGCTCTGGAGTATAATACAGGATGTAACTCAGAATCAGTACAGGATAAGTAATGTATGTACACAGTGACTGCACCAGCAGAATAGTGAGTGCAGCTCTGGAGTATAATACAGGATGTAACTCAGGATCAGTACAGGATAAGTAATGTAATGTATGTACACAGTGACTCCACCAGCAGAATAGTGAGTGCAGCTCTGGACCAGCTGTGTGTGCTCGTGCTCCTGAATCACTTGGAGGAAAAATCTATCCACCTGAGGCCGGCTCTCTTCTCCCCAGGGAGAGAGAGGGTTCTCAGGCATGAGCGAGAGAAGTGCAGCTTCCCACATTTGTGTAAATGGGACACTTTAAACATCTGCTTATTGAATGTATTTATCTAATGTATGGTATTTCACATTATCAGGCTGACATTGTCATATCACCCATTCTCCCCTAGGTGGTGCTGGCGCCACATAATAAATATAGCTTGGGGTGTGTTAAAAAAGTTAGTTGAAGTGAAGTAGTTAGTGACAGGAGAAAAGCAAGCGTATGGAGAAGAGAAACAAGCCTTATCCACCATGTAGCTGAATCTTCTTTCCTCCGGGACCTGATCAATCCTGGAGAGGACAAACCAAGAGTAGTTACTGCAGCCAAGCACCAGACAGTGAGTCTATGTCTAAATATGCAGTAAGCCTAGTGAGGGTTACAGCTGAATCTAGCTTATGGACCTCATCAGCACACCAGTGCCTGAGAGTAACTTTCGTGCCGGGACACGAATGGATAATTAGTGCGCAGAATTGTCCTTGTCCACTAGAAGCCTTCTGGGATATAGTGGAAAACCTAGACCTTTTTAGGAGAGCATCCTGCAAATAATGTAGCAGAAGTGTTTGCCTGCCATGAGGGAGATCACCCTTATTCGATAGCTCAAGATAAGTAGAAACCAGCATATTTAGTACCAGAGTGCTATAGTTTGGACTTAGAATAGTTACAGAAGTCTTGCCTGTAAAGTGTCAGCATTAAAGAAAATCCCTCCATTGACAATTGCCTAAACCTGATAAGTGGAATACAATTGAACTTATTTCTGAGTCATCACTTATGCCATATCTATGAATGCACTTTATTGATGGACTGTAACATCAACGTCTTGAGACAGTTGATTCAAGTAAACGTTGGAATTGTTTTACGACTCTTCATTACTACTGCTACATTCAACATTTGCACCTAACGATGCTGGCGTCACGAACATAGGGGCCCAGCCACCAAATCACCTTAAACACCTATACCATCAAGGGCACCTCAACTTCCATCTGGCCGGTGTTCCCTGCAATCGAGAGTGCCCCGAAGGGTTTAGTGCTGTCTTCCTCATCACTGCACGCCGACCCAGGGAGGCTCTGCTAAACGTTATTAAATGAACTACTACTCCCATCGGCCCACCGTGAGCCTCACGTCTTTTCCCCTGCAGTCCGGCACGTTGCAGAAGCAAGCCCGAGGCTCCTGTTCCCCGGGACAGGAGGACCCAGAGTTTGGCCTGTATGGAGGACTCAGGGGTAAGAAGATCTGGCAGGAGTCGCAGAAATGTGGTTTCTGTCTCCCCTGAGTCTGTGGACAGTAGGAAGGGCTGCAAGGCTGGATCCACTAAGTAGGACCTGGATGCTAGCTCAGGTGAGAGTGTCCCTTCTGGGGCCCAGCAAAATTCGAGTGTTCATGGAGGTAAAGCAGATCTTGAGGAGGAAGGCGTACTGAGGGCGTGGGAGTCCATTTCCACCTATGGCTCCCGGGTCATGAACCACCTCTGTGAATATGAAGATGCGAGTAAGAAGCAGGGGCTGCAGAAACAAATAAAGCAGTTTCAAGCTGACATTGGTGAGTTGGAGGAAAGAAGATCTGTACTCAGAGAGAAAAGTGGCCCATTTAAGGAGAAACTCCTAGACGAAGATCATTTTCAAAAGATGGCGGAGGAGAAGGAGAGAAGGCAGATGGGGCTGCAGCCTGACAGCCAGGTGCAGAAGGACCAAGCAGTCGAGCAGGATGATAATGGTGACCAGCAAGATCCACCTGGCAGCCTGCAGGAGCAGCAGCAGGTTCCGCACAGTGGGCCCCCTGCACGCCAAGTAGCAATGTCACCCAGCAGCGGCTCTGGAGGCTCGGGGGATGAGTGTGAGACCTCTATCCCGGGAGGGGCCCTGATGGAGGAGATCCAGCTCCTGGAGTCCTCAGTGTGTTTCCAGGACTTGTGCTTTGGTGATTAGCTGCTACAGTAGATGCCTGGAGAAGGAAAAAAGCTAAGAAGACCAAGGTCCAGGAGCAGGTAAAATTTGTATACACCCCCCTCCCTGGGACCCCCGGGTCGGCCGCAGGGCCGGCTCACTATATTAGCCCCTCTTCTCAGCCCAGCCCGTGTCCTGCAGTGGACTCGGTGCAGGAGAGAGTGAGGTATCCAATATGGTGGTGAGCTCCATTTCTGTTTGCAGTAATGGGGATGGAGCTGGTGCGGCACTGGCTGAAAAGCCGGACAGAAAGGTTACTGCTGGGGATAAGAGAAAAGGCTCTGGTGCTGGAGTTTGTTCCGGAGGGGGGGGGGGGCTCCACGCCAGAGTTGGCTGCGAGAGCTCCAGTGGCTCCGACCGCTGATGACGCTGTTCCCTCGGGGCAGCAGAGGCATGAAGGAGCTGCTGGGGCTATGACGGTTACGCCTCCCAATAAAGGACTAGAACTGGGACTAAAACCTTTGTTTTGTATTGGAGCTGCTGGTCTAGTTGAGCGGCACCATGAAAGAACAGATCAGCAGCATCTGGGTTCGGATCAGCGTCGCCCAAAAGTTGTGAAGAATAGTACTGATGAAGCAGAGGGCAATGATAAAAGTGGGGTTGGGGCTGCTTCTAAACAGGGTAAGTATGCTGACTGGCCAGGGGCGGATTAAGTGCATGATAGGCCCGGGGCTGTCTACCCAACTTGGGCCCCCCCCCCCCTCCATTTTAGTTTATTTTTTATTTTTTTTGTATGAAGAGGCTGCGGTGCTTTATGAGCGCCACAGTCTCTTCTTAGGCCATATGACATCTTCAGAGAAAAAAAAAATACCCCAAATTGGGTCCTAAACTGAAAAATTTGGTTGTCAAATTTAAAATACATATAATTGTAATAAAAAAGACATGGAGGAGAATACAGCACCACATACCTGTTACATCCAGTGACATCTCCTGTCATGTAGACCTTCTATTTCCTCTTCTCCTCCATTTGACCCAGACCACCATGGCAAATTCTTTCAGCCGCATCTCGTCTCTACAGTTTGTAACACAGACACGTTAGATTTCTCAATTTTTCCATCAACCTCCTCATCCTGGTGTCCCCACAGTGTCATCCTGCCACCCCCAATACTGTGCCCGTTGTGCTCCCCAATGCCCCAGGAACTATACTGCTGAAAAAATAGTGACCCCTGATAGATATAATTGGGGTAATTTATCAAACTGGTGTAAAGTAGAACTGGATTTCCAAAAGAGCTGTCAAATATGAAAGGTGGAATCTGATTGGCTGCTATGGGCAACTAAGCCAGTTCTGCATTACACCAGTTTGATAAATTACCCCAAATGTTCCTATAGTGTCTACAGCAGCTATAATGTCCCATAGAGACCCCCAGTAATAATACCACCCTCTATTGTGCTCCAGGCAATAATCCCTGTATAGTGTCCCTAGAAATAATAGAATTGCCCCTATAGTGCCTCCCCAATAGCAACACCCCCATATAGTAATTTCCACCACACTGCCCCATATAGTAATCCCCCATAGTAATTTGCCCCCACACAGTAATTTCCCCCAAACTGCCCCCATATAGTAGTTTGCCCCCACACAGTAATTTGCCCCACACTGCCCCCATATAGTAGTTTGCCCCCACACAGTAATTTGCCCCACACTGCCCCCACATAGTAATTTGCCCCACACTGCCCCCACATAGTAATTTGCCCCACACTGCCCCCACATAGTAATTTGCCCCACACTGCCCCCACATAGTAATTTGCCCCACACTGCCCCCACATAGTAATTTCCTCCACACTGCCCCCACATAGTAATTTCCTCCACACTGCCCCCACATAGTAATTTCCACCACACTGCCCCCACATAGTAATTTCCACCACACTGCCCCCACATAGTAATTTCCACCACACTGCCCCCACATAGTATTTTGCCCCCACATAGCAATTACCCCACACTGTCCCCACATAGAAATTACCCCACACAGAAATTACCCCACACTGTCCCCACATTGCAATTTCCCCCACACAATAGTTTCCCCCACATAGTAATTTGCCCCCACACTGCCCCATATAGTAATTTGTCCCCACATAGCAATTTCCCCACACTGCCCCCACATAGCAATTTGCCCCCACACTGCCCCATCTAGTAATTTGCCCCCACACTGCCCCATCTAGTAATTTGCCCCCACATAGTATTCCCTCATAATAATTTGCCCCCACACTGCCCCATCTAGTAATTTGCCCCCACACTGCCCCATCTAGTAATTTGCCCCCACATAGTATTCCCTCATAATAATTTGCCCCCACACTGCCCCATCTAGTAATTTGCCCCCACATAGTATTCCCTCCCATAATAATTTGGCCCCATACAGCCCCCACATTCCCCCCCATGTAATCGATTTATCTTCCCTAATAGGTCCTCCTGTGTCCCCCCCAAGTAGGCAAATTAAATAAAAAATTTAAAAATGAACAAAAAATGAAAAAAGAAATACTCACCTATGTCCAGGGCCAGGCGCTTGCTCGCAGAGGAAGGCGGGCGGGATGAGTCAGGCGCGTCACAGTGCTGCGTCCCGGCACAGGCGCGCGATGACGTCATCACGCACGCCTGCGCCGGGATTTCACTACCGCATAGGCCTCCGGCCTACAAGGCCTGAGGCCTATGCGGTGAATGCCGGTGATCGGCGACGGGACAGGGAGCTATGCGCTCCCGTGCCCCGCCGCAGTATGTGGGCGTTCGGGTCAGCGTTGGGCCCCCCAGCGGTGCTGGGCCCGGGGCTGCCGACCCGAACGTCCCTATTGTAATCCGCCACTGTGACTGGCCCCTACACAAGGGGCTGGCAGCCTGTCTTTTGAAGGCAGCTCTGGCCCCAGGGCCCAGTGATGTTGAGGTACCAAAACACACCGGTTCAGCTAGTATGAGTTGAGGGAATGAGTAGAGGGGAGAATGTGGGAGGATGTTTTTGTTAATAAAACTGTGTCTGGGGGTTTGGATGGTGGAGTGAGTGGTGGTAGAAGGGAAGGAAGGGTGGGCACAACATCCATTATAGGTGAGGCTGGTTTGGTGATGGAGTATATGGAAGTGAGTGGTGGAGGGTCTTTGGTAAGTGGGGAGGGTGTGGGACCTGGTCCGGTAGCCCCCTGGCTGCGGCAGTCCCTGTGTGCAGCTATGCTAAAGTCACAGCCAGCGGAAATAGTGTCCCTCCTTGTCCTCTAGCTCTGAGGATGGCGTTTGGCAGCAGCATCTTCTGGAGGCTCTAAAGAGATGGGAGAGAACAATCAATGTAGAGGGTAGGGAGGTTGATCTATCCTTCTGGATAGACAGGCATGGTCTCTCAGACGTCAGAGAGGAAATGAGCAGGTCTCTCCCGACAACTGGGCAGGGTGGTCTTAGTAGGAATGTGGTCCGTCTGAGGTTGAGGGGCAGTGATACATGTCCTTCGAGATCAGAAGTAGTTGAGCTCCTGCTAAAGATGGGCTTCAAAGCTACTGAAATCTACACCTTGATACATCACTATGGAGTTCGATGTCAGCTTTGTTAAGCTGGAGGGGCTTGAGCTCTTCTGGTCCAACTATGAGGTGACAAAGAACGAGGCCAGCTGGCGAGACTTTGCCGTCCAGGCAGTGTCTCGTCAGAACAACATCAAGAGTGTGGCCGTTTTAACCCGTAACGAGTCACTCTTGTGTATTTGTGGCGAAACCAACCTCGCCACGGTGTTTTGGAGGGGGCTGTTTGAAGGCCTCTTGCCTCAGGATTATGGCCCATGCTAACTTTTGAACCCCTGAACCTATTCAAGTGAATTTTGGATAGGTTTGTCCCCCAAGTTATACTGTTTAAATTGATGTAAGTTATATGTATGGACAATGTAACCTCACAAAGTTGTAACAATTTATAATAAGTGTAACTTGTCAGCTTGGGAGGAATATGCTGGGTGTGGTTCTATTGTCCCATTGTCCCATTGTGTGTTTAAATGGTGATGTCTGTCCTGTTGTCTCCACATGTGTATTGGTGACCTCCCTTTGTCCTGAGAGATAATTGGATTGCCCTCGGTTGTCTCCCAGGCAGAGAGGAGGAAACCATGATGCATTGTGGGGATGTGTTGTATCTGTTCTGTGTCGCAGTCTCCCTTCTGGTCCTCTAGGGGGCGGGAACGATTGGTTGCTGTACTTGCATTGTGTGTGTTGTAAGGTATTGATTGGTTGGATTTCAAAACCCTGTGGACAGTACTATGTATGTTTCTTATGAATAAAAGAGGCTGTACTTGAAGTACAGTCAGACCACTGCTGACCCTCAAGACGGAGCCTTGTCTCGATATTGGGGGGATTCCCTATATGCTGTTAGAGACTGATTGCCAGGAGTGTAAGCTGACTGTACGCTTTTCCTGTTCGTCTGCTGACAGCTATTCGCGAGGTTCCAGTTTGGAGTGCTATTTTGTATCCAGTTCGGGAGGTTGGTGTTCTGCAGTAGCTGTGCCTGTCTCTCAGAAAGGGGCATATCGCCTAAACGGATCTTAACCCCTTGTCTGCTGAAACGGTCCGTTACAGTATTGACATCACGATGTGGCTTGGTCGATATGGGGAGGTGGTTGTTATGCAAGCGGGTGTGGACCCACTGCGCCACTGACTGGCTGTACTCTGGAGGGGCGTGACTAAGCAACTACATGGTCCTCACTAGAGCCTCTGATGGTAAGGATAGGCTTGGGCTGTTAGGGTAGTTGCCAGGTGCCACTCAAGAGCAGTCCCTGAGTCAGTGGCAGCTGACAGGGGGGTCAGAGATACCAGTGCAAGCACTGAGGGGAGGTACGTGGTCAAGGCAGGCAGAGATCAACCAAAGTCCGTAAATAAAGTCCGAGGTCAGAGGCAGGCGGCAAACAGGCAAAATCCGATAATTCCAAAAGCAGGGTCCGGTACACAGCAAAGCAGAACTTGAAAACCACCTTCACACTTGGAACTAGGCATGCTAGTGACCATGAGTTGCTCAGGCATCTTCCTGTGGTAGGAAGCGCCTTTAAATACTTCCTGCAATCCAGCCATAGGCACACCCATGCAAGCCCTAACAACAGTGCAGGTCTCCAGCAGGAAGTAAACTCTGGCATGGAGCACAGATGCAACAGTTAAGCCACCTGCTGCCCACACTAGTCAGCATGGCACATGGCAGCAGGAGGGAAAAAGGGAGCCTGATGCCCGTGTCCGCGGGTAGGGGCAGCAGCGCAGGAACGGACCGCTGCGCTAACAGTGGTGGAGGTTCCCAAGAAGAACAGGGATGAATATGGCATCTGGTCTGGGGCCTGGACGTTTATGGTAAAACTTAAGCTTTCAGGAAACACGGTTACCCACATACCATCTGCAACCTTCATGGGAAGGGATCGCATCCAGATTTTCTACCAGGGTCAGCCAAAGCTCTGTCACAGATGCGGCAGCCCCACACACTTCAGTGCTAACTGCACTGTACAGAAGTGTGAGATAGGTCACCTCGCTGCATCATGTGCGGAGATTAGGTGTCACCTGTGTGGTGACTTAGGTCACCTATTCAGTCGCTGCCCTCATTCCTTTGCCAATGCGGTCAATACCCCGGCGGGAGAAAGCCATGAGGTCAATTTTACTGGGGGAGAGGCTGGCATAAGTGAAGGAACAGAGGGCCAGGGAGGAAAAGTAAGCAAAAGATGCCTGGCCAACTGAGGCATCAGGAAAAGCGCCAAAGGGAGAGGGAGACGGGAGAGTCTCAGGAACCTCAGGCAACTGGGGAAACTGGGACAACCTCTGATCCCGCCCCTGAGGCTGTTGCTACTGCTGAGGCCTAAAGGGACAGTGAACTAGATGAGGAAATTAGGAGGATCCAGGAAGAGGAAGGTGCCATCTCCTCAATATCCCCTCATGACAAAAGTATGGACTGGAAAAGTGGGGGATGGCAAGAGAAAAAGCAGGGTAAAAAACATATAGGGAAAAAGGGAGATTTAAGGTCTTCTCCCAGATGCCAAAGGAAGGTACAACCAACCTGACATTAGTCTCTCAAACCGGTTCCAAGCCATTAGTGACATCTCCCCCTCTTTGGTGGAGGGAGTCGGAGGAGAGGTTCCGGGAGCTGCGGTAACACCTGGGCCTGCGGGGGACGCCGAGCCTCCTTTTCCCGGGGAAAATATGTCCTCAAGGGTGGGGGTTGGCCTAGATTCAGAGGACAAGGACAGAGGTGAGATGGACACGTCTGTTTCTTTGAAAAGGGGTAAACCATCATTTGATGGAAAGGATGGCATGTAGGATGGCAGTAGAAAAAAGAAAGCCGTCTAATTCAATCACCCATGATGGTGGGACCCACTCCATTGACGCTTTACACCATTAATGTCGCCAGCATTAAGTCAGATACAGCTAGATTTGCGGCCTTTGATTTTTTAAGCCGGGTTGAAGCTAACATTTTATTTTTGCAGACCAGGCTGCCAGATTTGGCGGTCGTATTTAAAGCTAAAAGGGAGTGGAGGCGCGGAGCCTCCTACTGGTCTCTTGCGGCTGAGCCGTATAGCAGGGTGGCGGTCCTTATTACTGCACCAGTAGAATGCAGACGGGTTATTAAATTAGAAATGGGGAGGTGTCTGATATTAGATGTCTTCATGAAGGGACAAGAACTTTGTCTAATTAACATCTATGGTCCCCAGTCCAAGTGGGATCAGAAGTGTCTCTTTATGAGGATCAAGCCCTTTCTTTTTACAAGTTGGCAGGTGGCCTTTGGCGGGGACTTTAATTTTGTCACGAGGCCCCAGGATAGGGGAGGGGTTCCAGGGACAAGCTGACTTATGACGGCGTCGAGCTCAATAGTATAGCTAGTGAGGCTCGCCTAGTGGATGTCCACATCCGGCACACCCCAGGCCACCCGGGGTTCACCTATCATAAAGGAGTTGTAGGTCTAGAATAGATAGGTTTTATTCAAAGGAGGAAGCCGTCTCTTCAACCGTGTCTGCTGTGGAGGTGGAGTTCTCCGACCACTGTTTGATTTTGTTTTCTCTGAATGTTACAGAGACCCCCTAGATGGAAAGAGGCTACTGGAGGCTCAATTAATCTCTCTTGGAAGAAGTGGAGATAAGATAGACCTTTGAGGATTTTGTTCAGAGCCAGGTACCATTGCTGGATCTCTGCAACAGTACATCTGAGTGGTGTGAGATGCTCAAGGAAAGGGTGGGGAGATTCTTCCGCCAGCTCTCGAACCCCAGGACTCTGAGTAGGTATTGCCTGTATCAGGGCCTGAGGAGGAAACTCGAACGTCTTGTCTCAACTGCGGGTAGCCATGAGGATATCTCCAGAGTGAAGTCTTTGCTTATGAGGTGTCAGTACAATAGACACGCATCTTTGATTTTTGAGAGGGATTACGGGAAATACCGCTCGCCCGACCCTTACAGAAACTGCAGGATGTCAGTGAGTAGTAAGATAGTGTCAGGACTAATTGATGTACTATGTCAGGGTTCCCTGAGAAGGTCCAGATCAGGTATCTTGGAGGTCGTCAGATCCTTTTACTATCTCATGGCGAAGAAGGATCTTCAGCTTTCCTGGCTAAAACTGTTCCTGAACCAGGAGTAGACCCCTCTCTTGACGTTTTGACTGAAATGATCCAGAAAGAGGAAGTCAGTCTGGTGATTGAGGGGCTTGCTCCCAAAAAATCACCAGGTCCGGATGGCTTAACATCTGAGTTTTATAAGACCTTTAAGGTCACCTTAGTTCCCCTCTTGACTGAGTTATTCAATGAGTGTCTCTCCTCTGGCACTCTACCAAAGTCAAGGAGGAGGTCAGCCCTGATCATTCTGTCAAAAGGTATTGATCCATTCCACATTGAGAATTGGCTCCCCATAGCGCTCCTCGGTATGGACAGAAAGATTCTGGTGAAGGTGCTATTTAATCGGTTGGTGAGGTTTGCGCCCCAGATCCTTTCTGTGGCCTAGCATTGCTCTGTTCCAGGCCGCAGTACTTCTAGTGCTGTGCTTAGTGTCTGGGAGGCCATGGAGCAGGGCAGGGCAGGTCACTGGAAAGGGTACATGCTGTCCTTGGATCAGGCAAAAATGTTTAATCGCGTTAACCATGAGTAGCTCTGGTCTGTCCTTCTGAAATATGTCCTGCCGGGAAGGGGGGGGGGGTTGATTGGCTTAAGACCTTGTCTGCAGGAGGAGAGAGTTTACCACTTGTGAATGGTTGGATTGGCCGCCTTTCTGAGGTGGGATCTGGGGTTTGCCAGGGTTGTCCTTTGAGCCCGCTATTGTACTTGTTTGCAATTCAAGGGTTGATCGTGGGCTGTTGGTGGGTGTCGGGATGGACCTGGCAGCTCCGGAGACCACACTGAGGGTGGTGGCGTATGCTGATGACGTAACCATCTTTGTGTCTTCGAGAGGGGAGGCAGAGTGGGTGCTGTCGGAGGTAGAACGCTACTCAGAGTGGCCTGGGTCTAAGATCAACGGGGTTAAGTGTGAGAGTCTCTGGCCAGGAGGTGGAAATCCTGGTTTTAATCTCGCGGACACCATTCCAGAGCCCCAGGAGTCTACAAAAGTCCTCGGCATTGAATTTGACCAGAAGGATTACCCCCATCAAAATTGGGATAGCAGATTTAAGATTGCCGCTCAGAGGGTGGACCAGTGGAATGGTTGGTCTTTGACCTGCAGGGAAAGGGTGAACAATATCAAAACCTACCTGATCCCTTTGCTGTTATATCTGGGCAGTGTGTGCGTCTTGCCAGAACCTTTCTGTACTTGGGTCTACAGTCTGTTCTTCCAGATGTTATGGGGAAATAGACTGAACCTTGTCAGGAGGGAAGTTACTTTCAGCATAAGGAGGCTAGGAGGGTTGGGTATGGTGGTGTTCCTGGTGAACACCTTTATTAAGATTAATCTCGCAAGCCTCTGGAAAGAAAGGGCTCCTCCATGGTAGTCTCCTGTCGGGATGGTTTCGGCCTTTCTTCCAGGAATTGGAGACAGGGGGGCAAGTGAAGGATCTCCACACATCACATGGGCATCTCCCGGCTTATGCTGCCCTGTTTCTGAAGGTATTTTGTCGGTGGGGTCTGGAAATCAGGACTAAGTCAAGGAAACTCCTTGACCAGAGGGTTCTGTTGACCCATTTCCAGAAACCTCTGGCCCTCAGGGACTGGCCAAGTCGGGATCTGGGCGTCGGGTTACGGCTTTTGAATTCCATTAGGATCCCTTTGAAGTTTTTTTACTTGACTTGGCGCTGCTTCCATGGGAAACTGTGTGTGAGGGACAATCTGAAGTGTAGGAGCCCTGAGGACAGGGGGTGTTCTCGAGAGGAGTACGGTGGTATGCTGGAGAGCATGGACCACTTCCTGCTTCATTGTCCCTTTAACACAGAGGTTTACACCAGGGTGGGGACCTCCATCGGCTGGCCTAGACTGGTCACTCTTTCCTATGAGGAATGGGCCTATGGAGCATTCAGAAACCTGGGTGGTAGGGACCGCTGCACTTTATTCCTAGTCCCACTGACCAAGGTGCCTGGGCTTTGTTACAGTGTATCAGAGCACTCTCTTGTAACAAGCCCGAACTTGCGTCAGTTGGACTTAGAAAACAGGTTTTCTGCATATGGATGAACTATGACAGTTTCCATCTACTTACAGCAGGCAGAGATCTTGCAGCAAATGAGCAATTACAATGCTGTCCAGTCATTATTAATTACCAGTTTCTGGGAAAGCTGGGTGACAAGGGTTTGGCTTTAATCTCCCGCAGAGCTGGTCGCCCAGCCTTTTTAGGTTAGATAAGCAGTAATCTCATATGTTTTCATAACTGGGTGCATTTACCATTCCATGCTGGGTGACAAGCGGGTGGAGTAGGAACGGTTCCCATATTGTTAGTCACCCAGCTTTCCCATGTACTGGTGTGATTACTGGGGATTTCTTGAGGTCATTTTTGGGGACTTGTTGCTGGATTTTCACTGCTTAGTTCCCCTTTATCCTGTTTTCTCATGATTAAGTCTTTTATTATTGAATTTCTCATCCTGGCAGGAAAATAATATTACGCTTTACAAGGGCATCAGGATGTGCGGCTTCATACACAAAGAATCCGGCCCAAGTCCAAGATGACATCCCTCCGCTAAAAATACCCCTCACCTTCTTATTTTATGTCTTATTTTCTGAATCAATTAACATGTGTTCAGTTCATCTGCTGGACCTCTGCCCTGAGGAACCATTTCTTTCTGGCTTCAGACCCAGGACGCAGAATTCTCCTACTATGGCCCCCCCCTCCCCTGCTGCAGGTATATGCAATGTCGCTTCTGATAAATACAGGCATTTTCTATAAATCCTGACATTATCTAGGATTCCTGCCTTTGAGCGAATGTCCAGCCTTTTAACCCTATGTCGTTGTTCTGATACAGAGTTCCAAATCCCTAACAAAGACATAGGAAGAACGGATACAATTCTGCTGCCTGCAGCCACCACTAGAGGGAGCTCAGAAGATTACTACATAGAGATACAGTACAGACCAAAAGTTTGGACACACCTTCTCATTCAAAGAGTTTTCTTTATTTTCATGACTATGAAAATTGTAGATTCACACTGAAGGCATCAAAACTATGAATTAACACATGTGGAATTATATACATAACAAAAAAGTGTGAAACAACTGAAAATATGTCATATTCTAGGTTCTTCAAAGTAGCCACCTTTTGCTTTGATTACTGCTTTGCACACTCTTGGCATTCTCTTGATGAGCTTCAAGAGGTAGTCACCTGAAATGGTCTTCCAACAGTCTTGAAGGAGTTCCCAGAGATGCTTAGCACTTGTTGGCCCTTTTGCCTTCACTCTGCGGTCCAGCTCACCCCAAACCATCTCGATTGGGTTCAGGTCCGGTGACTGTGGAGGCCAGGTCATCTGGCGCAGCACCCCATTACTCTCCTTCATGGTCAAATAGCCCTTACACAGCCTGGAGGTGTGTTTGGGGTCATTGTCCTGTTGAAAAATAAATGATGGTCCAACTAAACGCAAACCGGATGGAATAGCATGCCGCTGCAAGATGCTGTGGTAGCCATGCTGGTTCAGTATGCCTTCAATTTTGAATAAATCCCCAACAGTGTCACCAGCAAAGCACCCCCACACCATCACACCTCCTCCTCCATGCTTCACGGTGGGAACCAGGCATGTAGAGTCCATCCGTTCACCTTTTCTGCGTCGCACAAAGACACGGTGGTTGGAACCAAAGATCTCAAATTTGGACTCATCAGACCAAAGCACAGATTTCCACTGGTCTAATGTCCATTCCTTGTGTTCTTTAGCCCAAACAAGTCTCTTCTGCTTGTTGCCTGTCCTTAGCAGTGGTTTCCTAGCAGATATTCTACCATGAAGGCCTTATTCACACAGTCTCCTCTTAACAGTTGTTCTAGAGATGTGTCTGCTGCTAGAACTCTGTGTGGCATTGACCTGGTCTCTAATCTGAGCTGCTGTTAACCTGCGATTTCTGAGGCTGGTGACTCGGATGAACTTATCCTCCGCAGCAGAGGTGACTCTTGGTCTTCCTTTCCTGGGGCGGTCCGCATGTGAGCCAGTTTCTTTGTAGCGCTTGATGGTTTTTGTGACTGCACTTGGGGACACTTTCAAAGTTTTCCCAATTTTTCGGACTGACTGACCTTCATTTCTTAAAGTAATGATGGCCACTCGTTTTTCTTTACTTGGCTGCTTTTTTCTTGCCATAATACAAATTCTAACAGTCTATTCAGTAGGACTATCAGCTGTGTATCCACCTGACTTCTCCACAACGCAACTGATGGTCCCAACCCCATTTATAAGGCAAGAAATACCACTTATTAAACCTGACAGGGCACACCTGTGAAGTGAGAACCATTTCAGGTGACTACCTCTTGAAGCTCATCAAGAGAATGCCAAGAGTGTGCAAAGCAGTAATCAAAGCAAAAGGTGGCTACTTTGAAGAACCTAGAATATGATATATTTTCAGTTGTTTCACACTTTTTTGTTATGTATATAATTCCACATGTGTTAATTCATAGTTTTGATGCCTTCAGTGTGAATCTACAATTTTCATAGTCATGAAAATAAAGAAAACTCTTTGAATGAGAAGGTGTGTCCAAACTTTTGGTCTGTACTGTATATACAGCCACCACTAGGAGGAGCTCAAGAGTTTACTGCATATAGATATATACAGTTACCACTAGAGGGAGCTCAGGAGATTACTGCATACAGATATATACAGTCACCACTAGAGGGAGCTCAGGAGATTACTGAATACAGATATATACAGCAACCACTAGAGGGAGCTCAGGAGATTACTCCATACAGATGTATACAACCACCACTAGAGGGAGCTAAGGAAATTACTGCATACAGATGTATACAACCACCACATGAGAGAGCTCAGTGGCTTACTATATAGAGATATATATACAGCCACCACTAGAGGGAGCTCAGGAGATTACTACTAGGGATGAGAAATTCGATTTAGGATGAAACATCCAAAGTCGATTTGCATAAAACATTTTTCCAATACTGTACAGAGCAGGAGCTCTGTACAGGATTAGAATATATTGGCTCTGATGAGTCAAAGTTATTGCTTCGCAAAGTCTCGCGAGACTTCGGGTAATAACTTCATAAATTAATTTGTATTGTAAAAAAAGCATTTCCTGAACTTGGTTTCGGTTCCAAGGTGTCACTAGAGGGAGCTCAGGAGCTTACTGCACACAGATATATACAGCCACCACTAGAGGGTGCTCAGGAGCTTACTGCATACAGATATATACAGCGACCACTAGAGGGAGCTCAGGAGATTACTGCATACAGATATATACAGCCACCACTAGAGGGAGCTCAGGAGATTACTGCATACACATATATACAGCCACCACTAGAGGGAGCTCAGGAGATTACTGCATACACATATATACAGCCACCACTAGAGGGAGCTCAGGAGATTACTGCATACACATATATACAGCCACCACTAGAGGGAGCTCAGGAGATTACTACCTACAGATATATACAGCCACCACTAGAGGGAGCTCAGGAGATTACTGCATACAGATATATACAGCCACCACTATAGGAAGCTGAGGAGATTACTGCATACAGATATATACAACCACCACTAGAGGGAGCTCAGGAGATTACTGCATAGAGATATATACAGCCACCACTAGAGAGAGATCAGGAGATTACTGCATACAGATATATACAGCCACCACTAGAGGGCACTCAGGAGATTACTGCATACAGATATATACAGCCACCACTAGAGGGAGCTCAGGAGATTACTGCATACACATATATACAGCCACCACTAGAGGGAGCTCAGGAGATTACTGCATACAGATATATACAGCCAACACTAGAGGGAGCTCAGGAGATTACTGCATACACATATATACAGTCACCACTGGAGGGAGCTCAGGAGATTAGTGCATACAGATACATACACCCACCACTAGAGAGAGCTCAGAAGATTACTGCATACAGATATATACCGCCACCACTAGAGGGAGCTCAGGAGATTACTACCTACAGATATATACAGCCACCACTAGAGGGAGCTCAGGAGATTACTGCATGCAGATATATACAGCCACCACTAAAGGGAGCTCAGGAGATTACTACATACAGATATATGCAGCCACCACTAGAGGGAGCTCAGGAGATTACTGCATACAGATATATACAGCCACCACTAGAGGGAGCTCAGGAGATTACTGCATACAGATATATACAGCCACCACTAGAGGGAGCTCAGGAGATTACTGCATACAGATATATACAGCCACCACTAGAGCGAGCTCAGGAGATTACTGCATACAGATATATACAGTCACCACTAAAGGGAGCTCAGGAGATTACTGCATACAGATATATACAGCCACTAATAGAAGGAGTTAAGGATAAAAAAGCAGGGACAAAAGGTAAGCTGAAGTTATCTTAGTGTCTATGACAAGGTCCAAATTATGTTGTGTAGATGACTGGGTCAGAGCATATCCAGAACGTGCGGTCTTGTGGGGTGTTCCTGGTATGTAGTGGTTAGTACCTACCAAATGTGGTCCAAGGAAGAACTGGTGGCAGGGCCATAGCTGCCAAAGGCTCATTGATGTGTGGGGGTGCAGGTTAGCCTACCTGGTCTTATCCTACAGCTGCTGGGGAGCAGATTGCTGACTTTCCTGCTGGCAATAGTAGAAAGTGTCAGGACACACATTGCATCACAGCTGTGTATGGGGCTGGGTACCACGAACAGGTCAGAGCGCCAATGCTGACCCCTGTCCACCAAAAGTGCCTATGATGGGCACAGGAAAAACTTGAGGCAGGGTTGGTCTGATTAGTTACTTTACATCATGTAGACAGTCGGGTGCGTGTAAGTCACTTACCCGAGGAAGAGATGGCACCAGATGCACTATGGGAGGAAGGCGGTCTGGTCTGATGAATCAAGTTACATAATGTGGATGGCCGGTTGCATGTGTTTAGTTACCTCGAAAGGAGATGGCCGCAGGTGCACTGTGGGAAGAAGACAAGCCTGCTGAGGCAGTGTGAAGCTCTGGGCAATCTCCTGCTGGACATTTTGGATGTGGATGTGACATGTACCACCTGCCTAAACACACAAAGTACCAGAGATTTGTCTTTCTTACATGTTCCCTCTCATCTCCTGACGCTTCTACTGCGGGGCTGCAAGGTAAGTCACCCTCCACTTCTTACTGGAATATGTAGACTGCCTCATCTAACAGGTCAAGCACCAAGGGCTCAAACCATGGACATAATATTTAAAGGGATGCTGTTTGAAATTAAAGTTTTCCATTCAATGGTGTTTTTTTAATAAATAGTTTTTAGACGCATCCATACCGGCAGGTGGAAGTATAGAGGCGCATCTTATCCCAAATATCCATGGAAATAGTCCCCATGTCACCGCCAGTTCTGTGAGAAGGCCTGGCAGACGTTCTTCTCTACCTCTTGCATGACGCTCTTTGTTTTGGTTTCACTTTGTCATCTCCTTTCCTTCTCCCAGGTGTCACCTATTTAGACTAATTGTCTCCCTTTATATTCCCTCCCATACTGCCTCACTTTGCGGTTTATACTACTTCCTGGATGAGGTGTTCACTGCTGGAGGCTGCTGCTGCTGTTTCCTCAGATAAGTCTTTTTCCTTTATTTGTGTTTCCTTGCTGGCTTGATTCTAGGTGACCCTGACTCCGTCTGTATTAAGTGCAGGGAGCCGGTGGTCGTGTCCCCTCACTATTATAGGGTTTTCAGGTGTCACACAGTATTAGGTACGTGGGCATGCAATCGTCTACCATAGAGACCCTTGCATGGGCATAGCAGTCAGGGAGAGCTCTAGGGGTTTTATAGAGCTCACCCATATGCTCCTTAGTTTGGGATCAAGCCAGTCGGATGTTTATTTATAAGTTCCAGCTTTCTGCAACATCATCCGTGACACCCCAAGACTGTGATCATTCAGTGCCAGGACAGTAGGCAAGTCTCCCACAGAGCCACTATGCTGTATTTGCATTGATATTGCTCCCATGCAGTGAGCTCCCTCTGGTGGCAGCTCCAGGAAGTCAGTATTTTAGCACTTCATTCTGTCGCTCTGTGAGCAAAAACACCAGGCTGCCACTTCTTCTTAGTGCGATTACACAGAAAGTACATTATGAGGGACAGCGTTTCTTACGTTTTCCTGAAATTGATTCAAAGAAAAGGCAAGTATGAAAATAACATCACAAAGAGGCAATTTCTATAAATGCCAAGGATGGGGCCATAAATAGTGCCCATCACAATGCCACTGCATCCGTGTAATAGATCGAGTCACAACGTCATCCCCATTACCCGACAACCACAAGAACCCCATCACTGTGCCAGCCAGAGCGCCCCCCCCATCAAACTGCCACCCACAAAGCTCCATCATATAATATAGCCCCCCATGGTATTGCCATCCATAGACCCCCACATTCCCCTCATTCTGTCACAGCCACATCTCTTTATGTACATGAAAATGAATGGAACCAATATTTTGTCACAACCCAGATGTGGTTCAATCATGAACAGAACACAGTAGATATAGATATGAGATGGAAAGATACAGTGGAAACCAGAAGTTTACATACACTATATAAAAATACACATCTGCATGTTTTTCTCAATATCAGACATGAAATCAGAATAAACTTTTCCTGTTTTTGGTCAATTAGGATTACCATAATTATTATTATTTGCCAAATACTAGAATAATGAGAATGTTTTAAGGCATTTTTATTACTTTCTGCAAAGTCAAAAGTTTACATACATTTCATTAATATTTGGTACCATTGCCCTTAAACTGTATGACTTGGGTCAAACCTTTTGGATATCCTTCCACAAGCTTCTCACAATAGTTGGTCGGAATTTGGGCCCATTACTCCTGACAAAACTGGTTTAACTGAGCCATGTTTGTTGGTCGCCTTGCTCGCACCTGCCTTTTAAGCTTTGCCCATAAATTTCCAATAGGATAGAGATCAGGCCTTTGTGATGGCCGCTCCAAAACATTGACTTTGTTATCCTTAAGCCACTTTGTAACCAGTTTGGCGGTATGCTTCGGGTCATTGTCCATTTGGAAGACCCATTTCCGCCCAAGCTTTAACTTCCTGGCTGATGTCTTGAGTAGTGATGAGCGAACTTCTGTTTTAAGTTCGGCGTCTAAAGTTCGGCTTCCGGTTAGCGGAGAATCCCGATATGGATTCCGAATACCGTTGTGGTCCGTGGTAGTGGAATCAATAATGGCCGATTATTGATTCCGCTACCACGGACCACAACGGAAGTCGGAATCCATATCGGGAACCATATCGGGATTCTCCGCTAACCGGAAGCCGAACTTTAGACGCCGAACTTAAAACAGAAGTTCGCTCATCACTGGTCTTGAGATGTTGCTTCAGTATTTCCACATAATCTTCTTTCCTCATGATGCCATCTATTTTGTGAAGTGCACCAGTCCCTCCTGCAGCAGAACCACCCCAGAACATGACGCTGCCGCCCCCGTGTTTCACAGTTGGGATGGTGTTCTTAGGCTTCCAAGTTTCTTCCTTTAATCTCCAAACATAACGATGGTCATTATCGCCCAAAAGTTCAATTTTAGTTTCGTCAGACCACAGGACATGTCTCCACAAATGTAGTTTTTTTTTCCTGTGTGCATTTGCAAATATTAATCTGGCTTTTTTATGTTTCTTTTGGAGTAATGACTTCTTCCTGGCAGAGTGGCCTTTCAGCCCGTGTTGTACTTGTTTCACTGTGGATAGTGACACAATCTTACCAGCTTCCGCCATCATCTTCACAAGGTCTTTTGCTTTTGTTCTTGGGTTGATATGCACATGGACCAAAGCACGTTCATTTCTGGGGCACAGAACCGGTCTCCTTCCTGAGCGGTATGATGGCCGGACATTCCCATCTTGTTTGTACAGATGAACGAGGCACCTTCAGGTATCTTGAAATTGCACCCAAGGTTGAGCCAGACTTGTGCAAGTCCACAATTCTCTTCCTGATATCTTGGCTGATTTCTCTAGACTTTCCCATGATTCTCCACAAAGAAGCCTTGTGTTTCAGGTCTGCATTTAAATACATCCACAGTTGTGTCTCTAGTTAACTCAGATGTCGCCAACAAACCTAACAGAAGCTTCCAACGCATGACATCATCATATGGGCAGTCCAGGATTGTTTAAAGGCATAGTAATCTTAGTGTATGGAAACTTTTTGAAAGTAATAAAAATGCCTTAAAACATTCTCTCTCTCATTATTCTGGCATTTGGCAAATAATAATAATTATGGTAATCCTAATTGACCAAAAACAGGAAAAGTTTATTCTGATTTCATGTCCGATATTGAGAAAAACATGCAGATGTGTCTTTTTATATAGTGTATGTAAACTTCTGGTTTCCACTGTAGATGGATAGATAGATATTGATAGACAGATAGAAAAATAGATAGATTGACAGATAGCTAAATAGAAAATTAGATCAATACATAGATTGTAGAAAGATGATAGATGCTGATCCCTGATCTAGATAGGTAATTACTTAGATGTATATAGACATGACGCATAAAGTGATGACATCATGAGTCAGTGACATCACAGACTGTCTATGATGTACGGATATTAGAGTACATAAGAATATGTTACATGGTGGTGTGTATAGATGGGGGTCTCGGCTGGGGGGGCTGCACCTTTTGTATGTATGTAGTCAGGGCAGGAGCTCTGGGAAGGAATGCTCCCTCGTATGTACAGACCTTCAGCTATTATCTTAAGGTCTGATTTCCAGAATCCCTGAGAAATCTTCTGTCCAAAGAAAATAAACAACTCTAAAAATGTTCTCAGGTTTACACAAAAATATCCATCCTGGAAGGAGAAGAATTTGCCCCAATATGAGACTGTGCACCATCCATCAACATCAGCAGCCGGTGCTGGGAGTGCAGAAACCATAACAGGAATATGTCCCCCGCAAGACAGGAAATTCTATTTATACAGAAGATTCCATCAGAATACACAGAATTCTTTCTATAATTAAGTGTCCTTCAGGTTGGGGGGCTTGGGCGGCTAATTTTGGGCCTATATAAGGAGCTGTGGGATTTCAGACACAGATTGTAGGGCTGTAGGTGCGGATCCCACTAAGGACTTACCTGTCCCCTTGCCTGGTGTCACAGTGATATTACCAGGATCAGGTAATGTGTGCGATAAGACTAATCCAGCTCCGCGCCTCCATAAAACCATTCTTTATTGTCACTTCTTAAAAAGATCTAAAAAGTGCAAATTCACATTGTAATAACAGTGCCCTCCTAATATTGCCAACTGCAGTGCAATTTTAATAGTGCCAGCTTCAGTAACCCCCCCCCCCCCAACAGTTCCAGATGAAGTACCCACCTAGCATTGCTAACTGCAGTGCCCTTCTAACAGTGCCAGCTGCAGTACCACCTCCTAACAGTGCCAGCTGCAGTACCACCCCCTAACAGTGCCAGCTGCAGTACCACCTCCTAACAGTGCCAGCTGCAGTACCACCTCCTAACAGTGCTAGCTGCAGTACCACCTCCTAACAGTGCCAGCTGCAGTACAACCTCCTAACAGTGCCAGCTGCAGTACCACCTCCTAACAGTGCCAGCTGCAGTACCACCTCCTAACAGTGCCAGCTGCAGTACCACCTCCTAACAGTGCCAGCTGCAGTACCACCTCCTAACAGTGCCAGCTGCAGTACCACCTCCTAACAGTGCCAGCTGCAGTAACACCTCCTAACAGTGCTAGCTGCAGTACCACCTCCTAACAGTGCCAGATGCAGTACCACCTCCTAACAGTGCCAGCTGCAGTACCACCTCCTAACAGTGCCAACTGCAGTACCACCTCCTAACTGTGCCAGCTGCAGTACCACCTCCTAACACTGCCAGCTGCAGTTCCACTTCCTAACTGTGCTAGCTGCAGTACCACCTCCTAACAGTGCCAGCTGCAGTACCACCTTCTAACAGTGCCAGCTGCAGTACCACCTCCTAACAGTGCCAGCTGCAGTACCACCACCTAACAGTGCCAGCTGCAGTACCACTTCCTAACAGTGCCAGCTGCAGTACCACCTCCTAACTGTGCTAGCTGCAGTACCACCTCCTAACAGTGCTAGCTGCAGTACCACCTCCTAACAGTGCCAGCTGCAGTACCACCTCCTAACAGTGCTAGCTGCAGTACCACCTCCTAACAGTGCCAGCTGCAGTACCACCTCCTAACTGTGCTAGCTGCAGTACCACCACCTAACAGTGCTAGCTGCAGTACCACCTCCTAACAGTGCCAGCTGCAGTACCACCTCCTAACAGTGCCAGCTGCAGTACCACCTCCTAACAGTGCTAGCTGCAGTACCACCTCCTAACAGTGCCAGCTGCAGTACCACCTCCTAACAGTGCTAGCTGCAGTACCACCTCCTAACTGTGCTAGCTGCAGTACCACCTCCTAACTGTGCTAGCTGCAGTACCACCTCCTAACAGTGCTAGCTGCAGTACCACCTCCTAACAGTGCCAGCTGCAGTACCACCTCCTAACAGTGCTAGCTGCAGTACCACCTCCTAACAGTGCTAGCTGCAGTACCACCTCCTAACTGTGCTAGCTGCAGTACCACCTCCTAACACTGCCAGCTGCAGTACCACCTCCTAACAGTGCCAGCTGCAGTACCACCTCCTAACAGTGCCAGCTGCAGTACCACCTCCTAACAGTGCCAGCTGCAGTACCACCCCTTAACAGTGCCAGCTGCAGTACCACCTCCTTACAGTGCCAGCTGCAGTACCACCTCCTAACAGTGCCAGCTGCAAAACCACCTCCTAACTGTGCTAGCTGCAGTACCACCTCCTAACAGTGCCAGCTGCAGTACCACCTCCTAACAGTGCCAGCTGCAGTACCACCTCCTAACAGTGCCAGCTGCAGTACCACCTCCTAACAGTGCCAGCTGCAGTACCACCTGCTAACAGTGCCAACTGCAGTACCACCTCCTAACTGTGCTAGCTGCAGTACCACCTCCTAACAGTATTTGGGCACCATATGTGTTATTATAAAGGAGAAATGGTCTACAAATGACACCAGGTGGAGGGGCACTACTTACTTGTTGTCCAGGGTCTAATTTTCTATAGAAACAGCAATGGCAGTGAAGACGAGGAGTTAATGCTGCAGGGTGACAGTCACAGCCATGCTCCAGCAGGTGATCGTGCAGGCACAGCTCATACACAGACATACATGTGCTGACTGTCAGGGTGTGGGAAGGGGTTAACAATGCCAGTCACAGCGAATAATAGTTCCAGCCACAACGACTTGTTAACAGCCATAAAACAGTGCCCCCATAGCAAAGCCTGTCAGTGTACCTATCAACATGTGCACACTGTGGGGTTTCAGTATGGCAGATAGGGTAAGCGGGCGCAGTACAGAGGCAAAATACAAGTTCTTAACTCAAAACGTCAGTGTTTATTCACAGTTGAGGCAATTGCACAAAACAGCAGTAACTTTGGAGTCTTGGTGTTAATTCACACACAATGGAAAGTTCATATAACACAAGTCACCTTGCTGGCAGTGCTGCCTCCAGTCGTCCACAGCAGGCTTTAGGGGGCCTGTTTCCCCAGCGTGCGGCTCTAAGCCCTCCAGCACGGCACAAAGCCTCAGATCCCAAAACCAGAGACACCTCTGCTAGGCCCAGCTGCCTATTTAAGGACAGCCAGGCGCTGCCAAAACCCGGACCGGCACTTAAACTCCGGTCCAGTATTTGACCTCACCTGGCTGGCTGCATTGTTATAAACTGCTCATCTGTTATAAACAGTTACACTATTATAAAATGCTTCATTATTCTAAAATATTACAATATGAAATAATACTGCTCTTTTATGAACTGCTGCACTATTATAAACTTGCACTATTATTAACTGTTACACTATTATAAAGTGCTGCACTATTACAACTATTACACCATATTATATTATATTATATTATACTATATTATATACTGTTGCTCTGTTATAAACATATTTTCCTCTGTTATAAACTGTTACACTATTATTAAATGCTGCATTATTATAAAGTGTTATACTATTATAAACTTCTGCACTATTATAACCTGTTGCACTATTACATACTGCTGCACTATTATAAACTGCTTAATTAAATAGAAAATATTATAATAAGTCATAATGCTGCTCTTTTATAAACGTCCGCACTTTATAAACTGTTCCACTATTATATACTGTTGCTCCGTTATAAATATCTTCATTATTACAAACCTCTGCTCTGTTATAAGCTGTTACACTATTATAAATTGCTGCGCTGATCCCTGCATGTGCCTTTGACATAATAAATGAGGCCAGCGCTGATTTCCCTTTCCCCGGGTCGTCATGTAGTGCCTCTTGTGCCAGTGACCGGTTGATGCATGGCCTCGCTGGGAGGTCTCAGGATGGGACGATCCCATAGACAGAAAATGATGGGTCTTTGGCTGACACTGGGCTCCGGGGCCCAGGCTTGTAATACATAAAATAACAGGAACTGCTTATCAGCTGCTCAGGAAGCCCAATTGCTAAGTGGAAGTGTGAGTTTAGAGTTCCTGCTGCTGTTGGGGGCTGCTCCGGGATAATTCATAGGTTTAGTTGGGCGTCAAGCCCAGGGCTCAGGTCTGGGAGGGGTGACCAACACGGGAAAAAACAAGTAGGGTCCAAATCACTGCTATCTCAGCCCTGTCCCTCCCCGTGATAAGGATTCAATGTACAATGCGGTGACTTATTCTTCCCTTCCTTCTTCTGACCACTTTACGCCCAAATGGACTAAAAAAAGAACGGGCGGTCGTCTTATCTCTAATCCAGGTGTTCCTGCATTCTTACTGTAGAAGTCTTTCATAACTTGCCGATATCCTGTTCAGAGGTGTACACAAAATCATAGGGCCCCATTACAAAACTTAAAATAAATTGACAAACAGATCCCTTTTTCTGTCTTGATAAATTATATAATCCTGCCTGCTTGCAGTCGCCACTAGGGGGAGCTCACTGCAAATGGACTTTTACAGTCACCACTAGAGGGAGCTCACTGCAAATGGACTTTTACAGTCACCACTAGAGGGAGCTCACTGCACAGGGACTTATACAGTCGCCACTAGAGGGAGCTCACTGCACAGGAGACTTATACAGTCGCCACTAGAGGGAGCTCACTGCACAGGAGACTTATACAGTCGCCACTAGAGGGAGCTCACTGCACAGGGACTTATACAGTCGCCACTAGAGGGAGCTCACTGCACAGGGACTTATACAGTCGCCACTAGAGGGAGCTCACTGCACAGGGACTTATACAGTCGCCACTAGAGGGAGCTCACTGCACAGGAGACTTATACAGTCGCCACTAGAGGGAGCTCACTGCACAGGGACTTATACAGTCGCCACTAGAGGGAGCTCACTGCACAGGGACTTATACAGTCGCCACTAGAGGGAGCTCACTGCACAGGAGACTTATACAGTCGCCACTAGAGGGAGCTCACTGCACAGGAGACTTATACAGTCACCACTAGAGGGAGCTCACTGCACAGGGACTTATACAGTCGCCACTTGAGGGAGCTCACTGCACAGGGACTTATACAGTCGCCACTAGAGGGAGCTCACTGCACAGGGACTTATACAGTCGCCACTAGAGGGAGCTCACTGCACAGGAGACTTATACAGTCGCCACTAGAGGGAGCTCACTGCAAAGGGACTTATACAGTCGTCACTAGAGGGAGCTCACTGCACAGGGACTTATACAGTCGCCACTAGAGGGAGCTCACTGCACAGGAGACTTATACAGTCGCCACTAGAGGGAGCTCACTGCACAGGAGACTTATACAGTCGCCACTAGAGGGAGCTCACTGCACAGGGACTTATACAGTCACCACTAGAGGGAGCTCACTGCACAGGGACCTATACAGTCGCCACTAGAGGGAGCTCACTGCACAGGGACTTATACAGTCGCCACTAGAGGGAGCTCACTGCACAGGGACTTATACAGTCGCCACTAGAGGGAGCTCACTGCACAGGGACTTATACAGTCGCCACTAGAGGGAGCTCACTGCACAGGGACTTATACAGTCGCCACTAGAGGGAGCTCACTGCACAGGAGACTTATACAGTCGCCACTAGAGGGAGCTCACTGCACAGGAGACTTATACAGTCGCCACTAGAGGGAGCTCACTGCAAAGGGACTTATACTGTCGCCACTAGAGGGAGCTCACTGCAAAGGGACTTATACAGTCACCACTAGAGGGAGCTCACTGCACAGGGACTTATACAGTCGTCACTAGAGGGAGCTCACTGCACAGGGACTTATACAGTCGCCACTAGAGGGAGCTCACTGCACAGGAGACTTATACAGTCGCCACTAGAGGGAGCTCACTGCACAGGGACTTATACAGTCGTCACTAGAGGGAGCTCACTGCACAGGAGACTTATACAGTCACCACTAGAGGGAGCTCACTGCACAGGGACTTATACAGTCGTCACTAGAGGGAGCTCACTGCACACAGACTTATACAGTCGCCACTAGAGGGAGCTCACTGCACAGGGACTTATACAGTCGCCACTAGAGGGAGCTCACTGCACAGGAGAATTATACAGTCGCCACTAGAGGGAGCTCACTGCACAGGGACTTATACAGTCACCACTAGAGGGAGCTCACTGCACAGGGACTTATACAGTCGCCACTAGAGGGAGCTCACTGCACAGGAGACTTATACAGTCGCCACTAGAGGTAGCTCACTGCACAGGGACTTATACAGTCGTCACTAGAGGGAGCTCACTGCACAGGAGACTTATACAGTCACCACTAGAGGGAGCTCACTGCACAGGGACTTATACAGTCGTCACTAGAGGGAGCTCACTGCACACAGACTTATACAGTCGCCACTAGAGGGAGCTCACTGCACAGGGACTTATACAGTCGCCACTAGAGGGAGCTCCCTGCACAGGGACTTATACAGTCGCCACTAGAGGGAGCTCACTGCACAAGGACTTATACAGTCGCCACTAGAGGGAGCTCACTGCACAGGAGACTTATACAGTCGCCACTAGAGGGAGCTCACTGCACAGGGACTTATACAGTCGCCACTAGAGGGAGCTTACTGCACAGGGACTTATACAGTCGCCACTAGAGGGAGCTCACTGCACAGGGACTTATACAGTCGCCACTAGAGGGAGCTCACTGCACAGGGACTTATACAGTCGCCACTAGAGGGAGCTCACTGCACAGGGACTTATACATTCGCCACTAGAGGGAGCTCACTGCACACTAGACTTATACAGTCGCCACTAGAGGGAGCTCACTGCACAGGAGACTTATACAGTCACCACTAGAGGGAGCTCACTGCACAGGAGACTTATACAGTCACCACTAGAGGGAGCTCACTGCGCTGGCTGCACCCTTGACTATCATTTCTTTGTTGTCACCAGCTTTATAATATATGTCATTATTTTGCACATTTTCCAGTATAGTTTTACATTTTTATGCATCTGTTGCAACCAGGAAACTGTCAACAAGTAGGTTAGGTGCTGCTGATGGATCTTATTACAGCTATAGTTTTAATTATGACCACTGCGATTACTCACAACACTTTGCTCAATTAAATCCATACAGAGATCAGATGCACAGCATCAAACAGAGCAGAAAACTTTGCTTGCAGTCATTGAATCGAAACCAGAGGCTAAAAGTATACATACAAGCTCACATCATGCTATAAAGACAAGCAGCTTCATAAGCTAAATGAAGCAGTCTCACTATTTGTTTTTCTTTCTTTTCTGATAGTTTGTTACAATGTATCACTCTGGATTCTGCATTGTTTATACAACAGAGGATTGTCTAGACTGGATACAGTTGTAGCAAACCCTCAGCTGTGAGAACTCTCGGCCTCTATTCTAGAACAGCAAGCAGAGATCTTGAAAATGGAAACACAAAGTAGATTAGAAAAGTTGCAGAATTTTTCATTATGCGATGATTCTGCTTTATCTTTCTAAAAATGTAATGAATCCTAAAATTTGTTATCTAATATTCTAGGCAGTGGGAGCCTATCCCAGCATGCATCACATGTTAGGACAAGTACTTGCCAAATTCCTACTACTGCCAAACAGTATGGATTTTCTGTGCCTGGAAATATCTTTTATCCTCCTCCAAAGCTGTAAGATCCTCGTACAGAGTCATTTGTATCACACTGTTCTCACTTTAAACAAGATGATCCTACTTTTGGGAAAAACTCCTATGGTGACCCATGTTCTGCAAATGGGAAAACAAACTTTTAATCCTGGCCCCAACATCTCACCATTTAAAGGGGCTCTGTGTTTCTGATACGGAGCTCCATATACCCTGCAGAGAAAAAATGACACAATTCTGGTTGCCTGCATTCACCACCAGGGGGAGCTCAATGCACAGAGATGTATCATTGACCTCAGCTTGAGCTGTATAGTTCTGCTTTAAGCGAGCTCCCCCTAGAGGTGGCTGCAGGAAGTGTGTCATGAGCTCTGTGAAGGGGGTGGTCTGTTTGCGCTGTTCTATGGGGTACTCTGCTGGCACAGTATATCAGGGAGGATATCGCTGGCAGCATTGTTTGGGGTTTTTACTCTGTTGGCACTATTCTCTATGAGAAGGGTGATCTGGCTGCTCATATTGGGGTGTGGCCTGTACTTGTGGTTGGGGTCACCATAAAAAACTGCAGTGAATTTTGAATCTGAAGACTCCCTTAAAACTATTTTTTAAAGTGTGGAGTTTAGGTAGTGGGCACACATAGTGTTACTGCATATGAGGGATAAAGAAAGGTCCAGGCTGTGCCTATTAGAACCCCAATATCAGTGCCAGACACATTACTCCAGCATCAGTGCCAACCAAACAACTCCAATATCAGTGCCAACCACACACCGCCAACATCAGTGACAAGCACATAGCCCCAATACCCGTGCCAGCCTCATAGCTTCAATATCCGTACATTCCACATCACCACTACATCAGTGCCATCCACATTGCCCCAATACCAGTGCTATCCACATCACCACTATATCAGTGCCAGTTACATAGACCCAATATCAGTGCCAACCCTATTGCCCTAATATCATTGCCATCCACATAGTCCCTATATCAGTGCCAACCACATAGACCCTATACCAGTGCTAGTTTCATAGCTCCAATATCAGTGCATTCCACATCACCACTACATTAGTACCAGTCACATATCCCCAATATCAGTGCCATCCACATAGCCCCATTGCCAGTGCCAACCACATCGCCCCAATACCAGTGCTGGCATCATAGCTCTCATATCAGTGCATTCCACATCACCGTACTATTTTAAGTCATCACCAAAGCATCTCGAAGAAATTTCTTGAAGGATCCTGGGCTTTATTTATATAAAAATAACAAAATACTATTTTTATATCATGTGTTTCGCTGGCAGCGACCCAAGGACAGAAGCGCTGCGTCTATATAAATAATGGGCGAAGACGTCACTGGAGACACAGGGAGAAGCCACAGGGCGAGCAGGGCTCACTGCGGAGCTTCCTCAGGTCATTGCCTCTGACACATGAACATCCTACAGCTGAGGAACCACAGAATATGTATAGAGAAGTCACAGCTGGAGACAGGATGTCACATAACGGGGGGCGACACGAACACATGAAATGTCCTATGTCAGCGCAAACAGCCGAGGGGAGGGGGAAACCCTATAAAACTAGGATTATATATGTACAGCTGGTATAAGCTATACATCTTCTTGTATATAGTGATATGGAGCATGCTGGTATAACCTGGGCATCTCCTGTATATAATTATATATGTACAGCTGGTATAAGCTATACATCTTCTTGTATATAGTGATATGGAGCATGCTGGTATAACCTGGGCATCTCCTGTATATAATTATATATGTACAGCTGGTATAACCTGGGCATCTCCTGTATATAGTTATATATGTACAGCTGGTATAAGTTATACATCTTCTTGTATATAGTGATATGGAGCATGCTGGTATAACCTGGGCATCTCCTGTATATAATTATATATGTACAGCTGGTATAACCTGGGCATCTCCTGTATATAGTTATATATGTACAGCTGGTATAACCTGGGCATCTCCTGTATATAGTTATATATGTACAGCTGGTATAACCTGGGCATCTCCTGTATATAATTATATATGTACAGCTGGTATAACCTGGGCATCTCCTGTATATAATTATATATGTACAGCTGGTATAACCTGGGCATCTCCTGTATATAATTATATATGTACAGCTGGTGTAACCTGGGCATCTCCTGTATATAATTATATATGTACAGCTGGTATAAGTTATACATCTTCCTGTATATAGTGATATGGAGCATGCTGGTATAACCTGGGCATCTCCTGTGTATAATTATATATGTACAGCTGGTATAACCTGGGCTTCTCCTATATATAATTATATATGTACAGCTGGTATAACCTGGGCATCTCCTGTATATAATTATATATGTACAGCTGGTATAAGTTATACATCTTCCTGTATATAGTGATATGGAGCATGATGGTATAACCTGGGTATCTCCTGTATATAATTATATATGTACAGCTGGTATAAGTTATACATCTTCCTGTATATAGTGATATGGAGCATGCTGGTATAACCTGGGCATCTCCTGTATATAATTATATATGTACAGCTGGTATAAGTTATACATCTTCTTGTATATAGTGATATGGAGCATGCTGGTATAACCTGGGCATCTCCTGTATATAATTATATATGTACAGCTGGTATAACCTGGGCATCTCCTGTATATAATTATATATGTACAGCTGGTATAACCTGGGCATCTCCTGTATATAATTATATATGTACAGCTGGTATAAGTTATACATCTTCTTGTATATAGTGATATGGAGCATGCTGGTATAACCTGGGCATCTCCTGTATATAATTATATATGTACAGCTGGTATAAGTTATACATCTTCTTGTATATAGTGATATGGAGCATGCTGGTATAACCTGGGTATCTCCTGTATATGTGGTATCTCCTGTATCTGTGGATGACACACTGTTATGGGGGAATCTGTGGATGACACTGTTATGGGGGAATCTGTGGATGACACTGTTATGGGGGAATCTGTGGATGACACACTGTTATGGGGGAATCTGTGGATGACACAGTTATGGGGATCTGTGGATGACACACTGTTATGGGGGAATCTGTGGGTGACGCACTGTTATGGGGGAATCTGTGGGTGACGCACTGTTATGGGGGAATCTGTGGATGACACACTGTTATGGGGGATCTGTGAATGACACACTGTTATGGGGGATCTGTGAATGACACACTGTTATGGGGGGATCTGTGGATGACACACTGTTATGGGGGGATCTGTGGATGACACACTGTTATGGGGGGATCTGTGGATGACACTGTTATGGGGGAATCTGTGGATGACACTGTTATGGGGGATCTGTGGATGACACACTGTTATGGGGGATCTGTGGATGACACTGTTATGGGGGATCTGTGGATGACACACTGTTATGGGGGAATCTGTGGATGACACACTGTTATGGGGGATCTGTGGATGACATTGTTATGGGGGATCTGTGGATGACACACTGTTATGGGAAATCTGTGGATGACACACTGTTATGGGGGATCTGTGGATGACATTGTTATGGGGATCTGTGGATGACATTGTTAGGGGGATCTGTGGATGACACACTGTTATGGGGGAATCTGTGGATGACACACTGTTATGGGGGAATCTGTGGATGACGCACTGTTATGAGGAATCTGTGGATGACACTGTCATGGGGATCTGTGGATGACACTGTTATGGGGGATCTGTGGATGACACACTGTTATGGGGGATCTGTGGATGACACACTGTTATGGGGGATCTGTGGATGACACACTGTTATGGGGGATCTGTGGATGACACACTGTTATGGGGGAATCTGTGGATGACACACTGTTATGGGGGAATCTGTGGATGACACACTGTTATGAGGAATCTCTGGATGACGCACTGTTATGAGGAATCTGTGGATGACACTGTCATGGGGATCTGTGGATGACACTGTTATGGGGGATCTGTGGATGACACACTGTTATGGGGGATCTGTGGATGACACACTGTTATGGGGGATCTGTGGATGACACACTGTTATGAGGGATCTGTGGATGACACACTGTTATGGGGGATCTGTGGATGACACACTGTTATGGGGGATCTGTGGATGACACACTGTTATGGGGGAATCTGTGGATGACGCACTGTTATGAGGAATCTGTGGATGACACTGTCATGGGGATCTGTGGATGACACACTGTTATGGGGGATCTGTGGATGACACACTGTTATGGGGGATCTGTGGATGACACACTGTTATGGGGGATCTGTGGATGACACACTGTTATGGGGGAATCTGTGGATGACACACTGTTATGGGGGAATCTGTGGATGACACACTGTTATGAGGAATCTCTGGATGACGCACTGTTATGAGGAATCTGTGGATGACACTGTCATGGGGATCTGTGGATGACACTGTTATGGGGGATCTGTGGATGACACTGTTATGGGGGATCTGTGGATGACACACTGTTATGGGGGATCTGTGGATGACACACTGTTATGGGGGATCTGTGGATGACACACTGTTATGGGGGATCTGTGGATGACACACTGTTATGGGGGATCTGTGGATGACACACTGTTATGGGGGATCTGTGGATGACACACTGTTATGGGGGATCTGTGGGTGACACACTGTTATGGGGGATCTGTGGATGACACTGTTATGGGGGGGTCTGTGGGTGACGCACTGTTATGAGGGATCTGTGGATGACACTCAACCACTCTCAAACCCAACTGGTCAAACTTGTTAAATGGATCCCAAACACAATATGCACAATAACACCCCCCACCCCCTCCAACACTTAATTAACCCCTTCATGGCCTAAACATTTTTTTCAAAGCTGAACACAAAGCTAAATAGGGCTGGGTGGGCTGGCAAGGGAGGGGTTAATAACAATGATGGAGGATCATGGCCCTGTGGGATAATCCAGAAAACAGCTTTGCATTTTACCCCTGAGCAAAGACCACACAACAAGTTGGACATGCAGTACTTTTAGTCCGGCGGCCTTTCGCCATGCACTGCCGTGCTGGGCCGGAGCTCCACCCCCGTCCCCATTATAGTCAATGGGGGCGGAGCGGTGGTCCGGCGAAATAACGGCAGGACGGATCTGACAGGGTGAACAGCCTGTCGGATCCGTCCTGCCGCTAGTGTGAAAGTAGCCTTACAATCTCATGGCTTCTGAGCAACAGATCGCGTGGTCTTCACAGTCATCTGTCACTTCTCTCATCTCTCTGCTCCTGTCCCTTAATCTTATCACTGCTGCAACAAAAGCATCAGCCTCAGTGTAAACTGCTCTGGTGACTCACGGCTCTTTTAACTCAAAGAATCGAATGAGTCTCTAACTAAATCGGATCTTTAGATTCTTTTAACCTGAGACTCATTCGATTCTTTCTTAGACTCCCTGCACTTGTGTCAGTGACTCAGACTCAGAGCTGCTAGTGCTTGCCTTGCCTCAGCTCTGATTGGTTGGTGGGCGGGGAGGGGAGGGGCTGGCAGAAGCAGCTTCCACTCTAGGATCAGATTACACTCCTCCCGAGTCCCTCCCCTCCCTGCTGCCAGCGGCTCTGCTATTGTGTGCTGTGTGACTCACTGACTGAGCGGCTTCACACGGATCGGCTCAGTCAGGGGAATCGACTCCTCCGGTTCAGTGAACTGAATCGATTCAAATGAATTTATTCGTTCATGAACTGGACATCACTAGCAAGGAATGATCAATTGCCCCCCTCTAGTGATGCAATAAAGTTCAACTCAAGTCACTGACAAATGAGAGGGGGTAAAAAAAAAAATTAAAAAAAAATAATTTTTTTTATTTTTTTTATTTTTTTTTTTTACATTGGAACTGCCCGGGCCCCCCCAGGGTCTGGGCCCCTTACTGGAGTATCGGCTGTACCCCCCTGATGGCGGCCCTGACAGCTGGTATAAGTTATACATCTTCTTGTATATAGTGATATGGAGCATGCTGGTATAACCTGGGTATCTCCTGTATATAATTATATATGTACAGCTGGTATAACCTGGGCATCTCCTGTATATAATTATATATGTACAGCTGGTATAAGTTATACATCTTCTTGTATATAGTGATATGGAGCATGCTGGTATAACCTGGGCATCTCCTGTATATAATTATATATGTACAGCTGGTATAAGTTATACATCTTCTTGTATATAGTGATATGGAGCATGCTGGTATAACCTGGGGATCTCATGTTTGTAATTACATACAGTACTGTGCAAGTGTTTAAATAATACTGCAACGTAAGAATGCTTTCTAATTCCAATCAATATTTGGCATGGCTGCCCTTTGCCTTTAAAACTGCATCATTTCTTCCAGGTACATTTGCACAAAGTCAGGGATTTTGTAGGATTTCGGTCATGTGTGACATGATTAACTAGGTATATTAAAGCAGTGATTATGATTAGTGTTGAGCGCAAATATTTGAAAAGCAAATTTTTATTGCGAATATCAGCACTTTCAGATTTTGCGAATGTTTAGAATATAGTGCTAAATATTTTCGTAATGACGAATATTCGTTTTTTTTGTTTATTTTTTTTTTTAAACACAGTACACATCAGGTGATCATCCCTCCCTTCTTCTAGCTTGTGGGCCAATGAGAAGGCTTTGTCACAGCTTAGCAACATCCCTAGCAACCAATAGAAAAGTTGCCTACCCCACGCTGGAATTTCGTGCGCATTACGCAAATAATACATTGCCGATTTTCGCAATCAAGAATATAATTTTGAATTCACAAATATTCTACAAAATATTCACAAAATATTGCGAATTCGAATATTGCCCCTGCCACTTATCACTAATAATGATCTTCATATGTAGGTTAAAGCAGAACTAAAACTGGGAGAGGAAAAGCCAAACTCTGCTACAAAGGTGAGGTTGTGGAAGACAGTTTCAGATCACAGGCCAAACAACATGAAAAGACAGAGCACAGCAACAAGACACCTGGAGATTATACTGCATCAGCAGGGTCTCTCTCAGGTAGAAGTTTCAAAGCAGGCTGGAGATTCAAGATGTGATGTTCAAGCTATATTGAAGCACAAAGAAACCGGCAACGGCAGCAGATGAAAGACACATCAAGCTTATGTCCCTGTCCAGCTGTGCCATCACCTCAGAACTGGCAGTAACCAGTGGGACCCAGGTACATCCATCTACTGTTCAGAAGTTGTCTGACCAGAAGTAGTCTCCATGCAAGAATTTGGTCTAAAAGCCACACCTTTGACGTAAAAACAAAGCCAAGCGACTCAACTATCCACAAAAACATAGGAACTGGGGTGAAGAAAAATGGCAGCAGGCGCTCTGGACCGATGAGTCAGAATGTGAAGTATTTGGCTGTAACAGGAGACAGTTCATTCACTGAAGGGCTGGACAATGGTACAATAATGAGTGTCTGCAGGCCGCAGGGAAGATGGTGGAGGAGTGACGGAGGGTCCTTGCAAGTTTGAAGCTGTATTTCAGCAAATGGAGTTGGGGATTTGGTCAGGATTTATCGCGTCCTCAATGCTGAGAAATATAAACAGATACTTATCCGTCATGCGATATCATCAGGGAGGCATCTGATTGACTCTGAATGCATTCTGTAGCAAGACAAGAACCTAAAACATCTGGCCAACGTCATTAAAAACTATCCCTAGAGTAAAAAAGAAGAAGGAGGAGTCCTGGAAGTGGTGATATGGCCCCCCCACAGAGCCCTGATATCAATATCATCCAGTCTATCTGAGATTACATGAAGCGACACAAAGATCTGAGCAAGCCTACATCCCCAGAAGATTTGTTCTTAGTTCTCCAGGCTATCTGGAACAACCTCCCTGCAGTGTATAGAAGAAGAAGGGATTCCTGGAAGTGATGATATTGCCCCCACGAGCCCTTATATCAACATCATCCAGTCTGTCTGGGATTACATGAAGAGACACAAAGATCTGAGAAAGCCTACATCCCCAGAAGATCTGTTCTTAGTTCTCCTGGATATCTGGAACAACCTCCCTGCAGTGTATAGAAGAAGAAGGGATTCCTGGAAGTGATGATATGGCCCCCACGAGCCCTTATATCAACATCATCCAGTCTATCTGAGATTACATGAAGAGACACAAAGATCTGAGAAAGCCTACATCCCCAGAAGATCTGTTCTTAGTTCTCCAGGATATCTGGAACAGCCTCCCTGCAGTGTATAGAAGAAGAAGGGATTCCTGGAAGTGATGATATGGCCCCCACGAGCCCTTATATCAACATCATCCAGTCTATCTGGAATTACATGAAGAGACACAAAGATCTGAGCAAGCCTACATCCTCAGAAGATCTGTGCTTAGTTCTCCAGGATATCTGGAACAGCCTCCCTGCTGTGTATAGAAGAAGAAGGGATTCCTGGAAGTGATGATATGGCCCCCACGAGCCCTTATATCAACATCATCCAGTCTATCTGGGATTACATGAAGCGACACAAAGATCTGAGCAAGCCTACATCCCCAGAAGATCTGTTCTTAGTTCTCCAGGATATCTGGAACAGCCTCCCTGCTGTGTATAGAAGAAGAAGGGATTCCTGGAAGTGATGATATGGCCCCCACGAGCCCTTATATCAACATCATCCAGTCTATCTGGAATTACATGAAGAGACACAAAGATCTGAGCAAGCCTACATCCTCAGAAGATCTGTGCTTAGTTCTCCAGGATTGCAGAGTTCCTTCAAAAACTATGTGCAAGTATAACTAGAAGAAGAACTGATGGTGAAAGCAAACAGACGGTCACACCGAATATTGATTGGATTTAGATTTGTCTTTTCTTTATTCACTTTGAGTTTTAATTGATAATCTATTAACACCTCCATTTTTCTTAAACATTTTTACTTTTCAGCATTTTTTTCCCTAAGTGCCGAACTGCTGGTTGTACATTGTCTGGTATATAGAATTTACACTGGGCTGGTATAACCCGAGTATTTTCACTATTTTATGACACATATTTCCACTAATATAACTTGGCCATTGACATTCCATTCATTCTCATCAGATATTCATCACTCGTGTGTGAACAGGACTCTGTGTGCTATGAATGGGCGCTGATTGCATTCCAGTCTTGGAAAAGCTGAACTATGTGTTTGGGACTGAACTCACCTTGAACCCGCTCCCTTTCCCCTGGTGTCTCGCTCTGTGGGCTGCGCTGATGCAGGGGAAGCTTTGGAGAACCATGGAGAAAAGTAAAAGACTTAAAATAACCTCATGTCCTCTGTGGTGACACAAAGATAAGGAGGCGGCAGGGGGGGGGGGGGTACAATTAGGTGAAAGGGGTCAATGCATTAAAAATGTACAGTATGTCTCC
This sequence comes from Bufo gargarizans, assembly GCF_014858855.1. NCBI lineage: Eukaryota > Metazoa > Chordata > Amphibia > Anura > Bufonidae > Bufo > Bufo gargarizans. The sequence goes on from NC_058083.1 coordinate 522,413,440, forward strand.
AGCAAGCGCTGACCTACAGGAAGTGGACATAGTGATCTAACAATAGGGGCTGCAGTGGTCACAATTATTTTGTATAATTGAGGGTGTACAACCCCATTGATATGGATATGTCATGTGAGAAGCTCTGAGAGGCTGTAGGTGCAGGGACACAACTAGGAGCTCCTGGACTGCAAAATCTGTAAGAGTCAGACCTCATATACCATCTGCCATGTACACTCACCTAAAGAATTATTAGGAACACCTGTTCTATTTCTCATTAATGCGATTAGCTAGTCAACCAATCACATGGCAGTTGCTTCAATGCATGTAGGGTTGTGGTCCTGGTCAAGACAATCTCCTGAACTCCAAACTGAATGTCAGAATGGGAAAGAAAGGTGGGCTACAACAGCAGAAGACCCCACCGGTTACCACTCATCTCCACTACAAATAGGAAAAAGAGGCTACAATTTGCACGAGCTCACTAAAATTGGACTGTTGAAGACTGGAAAAATGTTGCCTGCTCTGATGAGTCTCGATTTCTGTTGAGACATTCAAATGGTAGAGTCCGAATTTGGCGTAAACAGAATGAGAACATGTATCCATCATGCCTTGTTACCACTGTGCAGGCTGGTGGTGGTGGTGTAATGGTGTGGGGGATGTTTTCTGGGCACACTTTAGGCCCCTTAGTGCCAATTGGCCATCGTTTAAATGCCACGGGCTACCTGAGCATTGTTTCTGACCATGTCCATCCCTTCATGACCACCATGTACCCATCCTCTGATGGCTACTTCCAGCAGGATAATGCACCATGTCACAAAGCTCGAATCATTTCAAATTGGTTTCTTGAACATGACAATGAGTTCACTGTACTAAAATGGCCCCACAGTCACCAGATCTCAACCCAATAGAGCATCTTTGGGATGTGGTGGAACGGGAGCTTCGTGCCCTGGATGTGCATCCCTCAAATCTCCATCAACTGCAAGATGCTATCCTATCAATATGGGCCAACATTTCTAAAGAATGCTATCAGCACCTTGTGGAATCAATGCCACGTAGAATTAAGGCAGTTCTGAAGGCAAAAGGGGGTCCAACACGTATTAGTATGGTGTTCCTAATAATTCTTTAGGTGAGTGTATAACACTGGTGTCCTCTCATGTGACAGAGGCCTCTTTGGACCCCTTCCGGTACATGCATACAGTATATCAACCTCTAACTACATCATTAGGCCTCATGCACACAACAGTATTTTTTCACGGTCCGCAAAACAGGGTTCTGTTGTTCCGTGATCCGTGTCCGTTTTTTCTTCTGTGTGTCTTCCTTGATTTTTGGAGGATCACCAGACCAGAAAAGTGAAAAAAAAATCTAAGTCAAGTTTGCCTTGAAAATGATAGGAAAAAAACGGACACGGATCACGGACGCGGATGACAATCTTGTGTGTCTCCGTGTTTTTTCACGGACCCATTGACTTGAATGGGTCCGCGAACCGTTGTCCGTCAAAAAGATAGGACAGGTCATATTTTTTTGACGGACAGGAAACATGGATCACGGACGCGGATGACAAACGGTGCATTTTCCGAGTTTTCAATGGACCCATTGAAAGTCAATGGGTCCACAGAAAATCACGGAAAACAGAACAACGGACACGGATGCACACAACAGTCGTGTGCATGAGGCCTTACACTTACACATTTTGAATTCATCTGCATTTAAAGTTCATTCATTTTGTCACTGATCCTAAAGGGCAGCTGGTATTATGCTCCAGAGCTGCACTCGCTATTCTGCTGGTGGAGTCACTGAGTACATACATTATATTACTTATCCTGTACTGATCCTGAGTTACATCCTGTATTATACTCCAGAGCTGCACTCGCTATTCTGCTGGTGCAGTCACTGTGTACATACATTACTTATCCTATACTGATCCTGAGTTACATCCTGTATTATACTCCAGAGCTGCACTCACTATTCTGCTGGTGCAGTCACTGTGTACATACATTACTAATCCTGTACTGATCCTGAGTTACAGCCTGTATTATACTCCAGAGCTGCACTCACTATTCTGCTGGTGCAGTCACTGTGTACATACATTACATTACTTATCCTGCACTGATCCTGAGTTACATCCTGTATTATACTCCAGAGCTGCGCTCACTATTCTGCTGGTGCAGTCACTGTGTACATACATTACATTACTTATCCTGTAGTGATCCTGAGTTACATCCTTTATTAAATTCCAGAGCTGCACTCATTATTATGTTGGTGAAGTCACTGTGTACATACATTACATTACTTATCCTATACTGATCCCGAGTTACATCTTTATTATACTCCAGAGCTGCACTCACTATTCTGCTGATGGAGTCACTGTGTACAGACATTACATTACTTATCCTGTAGTGATCCTGAGTTACATCCTTTATTAAATTCCAGAGCTGCACTCACTATTCTGTTGGTGAAGTCACTGTGTACATACATTACATTACTTATCCTGTACTGATCCTGAGTTACATCCTGTATTATACTCCAGAGCTGCACTCACTATTCTGTTGGTGAAGTCACTGTGTACATACATTACATTACTTATCCTATACTGATCCTGAGTAAGGCTGGGTTCACACCTGAGCGTTTTACAGCGCGTTCCTACGCGCTGTAAAACGCACAACAGGCAAGAACCAATGATTCCCTATGGGAATGGTTCTCACCTGGGCGTTTTACAGCGCGTACGATCGCGCTGTAAAACGCCCGACGCTCAAACAAGTGCTTGAGCTTTTTTTTGGGCATTTGTCGCGCGTTCCCGCACATAGATATTCGGGAACGAGCGACAATGTGTGCACGCCTGTCTCTGTATGCGCGATTGTAAACGCCCGTACAATCGCGCATACAGAGCGCTCGTTTCAGAACGCTCAGGTCTGAACCCAGCCTTACATCCTGTATTATACTCTAGAGCTGCACTCACTATTCTGTTGGTGAAGTCACTGTGTACATACATTACATTACTTATCCTATACTGATCCTGAGTAACATCCTGTATTATACTCCAGAGCTGCACTCACTATTCTGCTGGTGCAGTCACTGTGTACATACATTACTTATCCTGTACTGATCCTGAGTTATATCCTGTATTATACTCCAGAGCTGCACTCACTATTCTGCTGGTGCAGTCACTGTGTACATACATTACATTACTTATCCTGTACTGATCCTGAGTTACATCCTGTATTATACTCCAGAGCTGCACTCACTATTCTGCTGGTGCAGTCACTGAGTACATACATTACATTTCTTATCCTGTACTGATCCTGAGTTTTACAGCAAGACACGGAGGCTCCTATTGCTATCTCCTTCTTTACTGTCCACCAATAGCAGCAAAGAAAAAATTTACATCACATAACGTAACCATAGTAACATCACCCTCCCCTCACAGTCCATATAACAGACGGCTCCTCCTCTCAATCCTCCTCTTTCTTTGCTGCTGCCACCAAGATAAGTACACGTTTTTTATGGCAGCTCATTTGTGTTTAATCTGATTGTGCCTATTCTTTAGATTTGGCTTATTTTAGCGCTTTTAGGGTTCTCTGCACGTTCCCTGTGCAGTTACTGTGTTGTGGCCTCTTGGGGGTTTTTACCCTGGGGCCGTTTCATTTGCTGGGGGGTGTTTATTGTTTGTTGATTTTATTCTTTTGTCTCCCCCCTTTGTGCCGCTCGCGGTGTCTCCTGTTCTCCCTCTATCCCCCCTTTCAGTTGCTTATTACCTCTTCGGGCGCATCGTTTCCCGCGCTGCCGTCTTCTCTTGGGGGACTCTAGCAGCTCTCTCTGCTTGTTCTCGCGGGATTTCGGCGGCCATTTTGGATTTTCTTCTGCGCTTCCCGCCGGGTCTCGTGAGACTTCGGCGGCCATTTTATTTGTCATCTTCCGTTCGGCTGTGCGGTCGCATCATCCGGAGCTCTGCTTTACCGGGTGACTAACCCGATTTACCTTCACTTCGCTGTCGGCCTATTAGGTTTGCCTTACTCTCCGCTTTGCCCCTGCTCCCTCCCAGACCCTGAGGCTAGTTAGTTTGGCTTTTCCCTAGCATATCTTCATATTACATCCCTACTATGCCGCTCTCAGATCCTACCCCTGAGGCTGCAGCTCCTTCCTCCCCTGTGAGGGAGATTCAGAATAGGGATGAGTCCCAGGCAGAAGCGCTGCAGCGCTCTGTCTCTGCCGCAATTTCTGCTGCGATGGATTCAATGTCCTCTGTGCTGTTTCAGACGATAGCACAGGCACTGGCTGGCCACCCTGCTTCAGGGCCTGTGCAGCCTGCGGCCTCTTTAGCTCAGCAACCTCCTGTTGTGAATCCTCCTGTGCCACAGGATCTATTGACTGGTGCGCCTCCGGCCACCCATGAACACGCGCATAGATCGCGTAAAAGAGCCTTTCCACGCCAGGCAGAACGGGCGCGGTCTTGGAAATGCGCTAGAGCGCAATTGATGAGTGATTCTGACGCCGAGATTGGGTCAGATGAGGAGGCATTTGCTGTAGCTAGTGCAGGTTCTGAGGAAGAGGTTCATTCGGGGCCCAGTAACACCCCTTGTCCCACCCCTTCTACTTCTCAAGTGAAGGATACCTCTTCCGTGGCTATTCCTGCTTCTTCCCTTATTGACCCGTTAGAGAACCTATGTTTGACCCTGACGCCCTCCACCATCCCAGATCGGCGGAGTGGCTTCCTGCTGATCATGTAGGAAAGTATCTGGAATATTGGGTCCGCCGCCCCCTTAGTAAGGAGGCGCGCAATAAGATGAAGGTTGAATGCCCCAGGCCTATCGTGCCTAACAAGGTTTGTGACACACCCGTGGTTGACCCCAAAGTCACCCAATTTCTGGCCAAGTCGGGCTGGAACCCCCGCAAAGGTCTTGACTCAGCTCTCCGTAGCTGTCAGGATAAGCTCCTGGATATATTTGGTCCCCTGGCCAAGTTGTTTGAATTGGCAGAGAACGCCAGATCGGATGGGTCCCAGATTGACCCGGAGGAGATGAGGGGCTGGATTCAGCGTGCGATCTGCATCGCTGGGAATACCAATACCTCTCTAGCGATAGAAAGACGCAAGGCCATTCTATTTAAAATAGATCCCAAATTGGCCAACCTGGCTCTGACGGAGTCCGGCGCAGATGCCCAGGGTCATCTGTTCGGCGACTCCTTTATCAAGGACCTGAGTCGCTTTGTGGGTGCTTTTACGGCCCTCGATAAGGCCCAATCCTCCATTAGGAGAGTGTTTCAGGGACGGGTCTCCACCAGGGCCGGCAGTACTAGGGGCCGTCTGTCCGGCCGTTCCAATTTCCAAGCTCGCAATGCGGGCAGAGGCTCCTTCCATCAACGTCCCGCATTCCAGGAACAGAAGTTCCCATCCCCCTTCTTCCCGGCCAGAGGTGGACAATGGCGTGGCAGATCCTACAGAGGAAATCCATCTTCGCGACGCCCTTTCGGTAAGTCCTCCCCCGATGGGGGCTTCTTTGGATCATTGCATAGGGGGCAGACTCCTACATTTTTTCCCCGCTTGGGCGGCAATAACGTCCGACCCTTGGGTGTTGTCCACGGTTGAGGGTTTCCACGTGGAGCTAGTGGGGCCTCCAGACCTCATTGCCCCCCCCCCCTCCCACCTCCCGTCTCTCCCGCCCCGACACCGCACAGGTGGATCGGGAGCTCTTTTCCCTCTGCCACAAGCGGGCCATCGAGAGGGCCCCGCCGGGCTCGGGGGGGGTGGTCAGCTCCATATTCTTGGTCCAGAAGAAAGGGGGCCAGATGCGCCCAGTCATCAATTTGCGGGCTCTGAATGCGATTGTCCGATATCGCCACTTCAAGATGGAGGGCATCCATCTACTTCGGGATCTTCTCCTGCCGGGCGACTGGTTTGTGAAACTGGACCTCAAGGACGCTTACTTGACGGTTCCTATTGCCGCTCCCTCCAGGGACTTACTGCGCTTCCTGTGGAACGGAGAGATCTGGCGATTCACGTGTCTCCCGTTTGGCCTGTCCTCGGCCCCGTGGTGTTTTACGAAGTTGATGCGTCCGGTGGTGGCATGGCTCCGCAGTCGCGGAGTCCGCCTCATAATATACCTGGACGACATGCTTCTCATGCATCAATCGGCCCCGACCTTACTGGTCCACCTGCGCTGGACGACGGACCTGCTCTCCCGTCTTGGGTTCCTGATCAACCACGAGAAATCGTGTTTGACCCCGTCTCAGAGGATGGAGTTCTTGGGCTTTGCAGTGGACTCCGTACTGGCATCCCTCTCTCTACCCACGTCAAAGTTAATTTTCATTCGCAAGGAACTCAGACGTGCCCTCGCCATGCCGCAATTATCCCTCCGCCACTTAGCCAGGATCATCGGCCTCCTCGCCTCCTCGATCCAAGCGGTGTTTCCGGCCCCTCTTCATTACAGGGCTCTTCAGCGATTGAAGATTGCGCACCTCCACGCTGGTGCTTCCTTCGCAGACACTCTGATCCTGGACCCAGAATCGAGGGAGGAGCTCGTGTGGTGGATCGACAACCTGAGGTCGTGGAACGGCAGGGGAATTTTCGGTCTCCAGCCCGAACTCACGATCGAGTCGGACGCCAGTCTCCACGGCTGGGGGGCCCACTGCAATGGGATCTCCACAGGCGGTCGGTGGTCCGTGGACGAGACTCGGCTGCATATCAACGCGTTGGAGCTCCTGGCCGGTTCGTTTGCCATTCGGAGTTTCACCAGTGGTATGGCTCAGGCGTGCATTCGTTTACGGATGGACAATGTCTCTGCCGTGCGATACATCAACCGATTGGGAGGAACACGCTCGGCGACTTTGGCCCGATTGGCGAAGGACTTCTGGTCGTTTTGTCTCTCCAGGGAGGTCATGGTTCAGGCGGAATATCTTCCTGGCCTTCACAACAGTCGAGCCGATTGGGGCTCTCGCTACCTGAAGGACAGCAGCGATTGGATGCTGGCGCCAGAGGCCTTCTCCGTGTTGTCCGAGTGCTGGGGTCCGTTTGGGATCGACCTGTTTGCCTCGCGCCTCAATACCCAACTTCCACGTTTTTTCAGCTGGCGTCCGGATCCGGCGGCGGAGGCAGTGGACGCGTTTCTCCAATCCTGGTCCGGGTTCCTGATGTACGCATTCCCTCCATTCGCGATGATTCCGAGGATGCTGTTACAAGTTTGTCGTCAGCTGGCCGAGTTGGTGGTGGTGGTCCCCTTTTGGGGGACTCAGGCTTGGTTCCCGTCTCTCCTGGGTCTCCTGATCGATGTTCCTCTTCTTCTTCCGACTCGTGCGGATCTCCTCCAGGACCCTCAGGGTTTACACCACCCTCTTCTGTCGGACGGATCCCTGCGCCTGGTTGCATGCCGGATCTCAGGACACCTGGAGAGGTCGTCGATATTTCGGAGGCAACTAGACGCCTTTTGGACAACGCGTGGGCTCCCGGCACCAGAAAATCTTATCGGGCGGCCTGGCGATCTTGGGCTGTTTGGTGCGTGGAACGGGACTTGGATCCCGTTTCGGCCCCTGTGATTCATCTTTTGGACTTTCTTACTTCTCTTTTCGAGGCGGGGAAGGCCTATCGGACGATTAATTTGTTCAGGTCCGCAATTTCGTCTACGCATCAGGGTTTTGATGGCGTCCCTGCGGGACAGCATCCTTCCGTGTGCCGTTTGCTTCGCGGTTCCCGCATGTCTCGTCCTCCCCGGCCTCGCTTTACCACGACTTGGGACGTGTCTGTTGTCTTGTCTTTTTTGTCCAACTGGCCTGGTAACCCGGATCTCACTTTGAGGCAGTTGTCGGCCAAGTTATTGGTTCTTTTTTGCCTTATTTCCTGCAAGCGGGTCTCAGATGTTCGTGCGCTTGATCATGATGCCAGGTCCTTTACTCCGGAGGGGGTCACCTTCAATATATCCAGACGTACGAAGACCAACATTAGGTCGGTGTCTTATCCGTCTTTTCCTTCTTCGCCGGCTCTTTGCCCGGTGGCTTGTTTGAGGGAGTATGAGTCCCGGACGCGTGCTTACCGGTCGTCTTCGGTTCCTCAGCTTTTCTTGTCCATTCGGCATCCGTTTGGTCCTGTGTCCAGCCCTACTTTGGCGCGCTGGATGAAGTGGGTTATGTCGTTAGCAGGAATTGATACTTCCATATTTACTGCTCATTCCGCTAGAGGCGCATTGGCTACCGCTTTGGCTGTTTCGGGTGCTCGGTTGGAGGATATTCTACGTCTGGCGGACTGGTCTTCGGCGTCAACATTCAGGGAGTATTATTTTAGACCGCCTCCACATTTGTTTTCTGCTGTTATTGCTCAACTTTAAACTTAGCAATAGGAGCCTCCGTGTCTTGCTGTAAAACTAGGTGATTTTCCTAGTCTATGACAGAAAGTCATGGTTTTATTAAAGACACGGAGGCGAGTATTGCCCGCCCTGGGGTTCCCTCCCTTACGATGTATTTTCTGTGGTTTTCAGTCTGATTTGCATGCTATGTCTGCTATGTCGACTTAAGATGTTTATCCTGGCAGGATCGCGTTTGACTTGCGATGTTTTATTCTGCCTATTACTTAACCTGTTTATTACTTTCAGGAGGAAGTTGATTCGCTTCGGGTTTTCCGTTGCTCTGTTCCAGTTATAGCCATGTTGGCTTTCGTTGAAGAAAAGTTCCAGTGATCCGGGTTGCTGGTGTTCGTTGGGATGTTCCGGTGGTTCCGTGCTGGTCGTTTCCCGATTCCAGGTTCCGGTTTCGTGTTCGGTGGTTCCGGTCATGGTGTCAGGCTCGTAAAGAAAGAGGAGGATTGATAGGAGGAGCCGTCTGTTATATGGACTGTGAGGGGAGGGTGATGTTACTATGGTTACGTTATGTGATGTAAATTTTTTCTTTGCTGCTATTGGTGGACAGTAAAGAAGGAGATAGCAATACTCGCCTCCGTGTCTTTAATAAAACCATGACTTTCCGTCATAGACTAGGAAAATCACCTAGTTACATCCTGTATTATACTCCAGAGCTGCACTCACTATTCTGCTGGTGGAGTCACTGTGTACATACATTACATTACTTATCCTGTACTGTTCCTGAGTTACATCCTGTATTATTCTCCAGAGCTGCACTCGCTATTCTGCTGGTGCAGTCACTGTGTACATACATTACATTACTTATCCTGTACTGTTCCTGAGTTACATCCTGTATTATACTCCAGAGCTGCACTCACTATTCTGCTGGTGCAGTCACTGTGTACATACATTACTTATCCTGTACTGATCCTGAGTTACATCCTGTATTATAATCCAGAGCTGCACTCACTATTCTGCTGGTGCAGTCACTGTGTACATACATTACATTACTTATCCTGTACTGTTCCTGAGTTACATCCTGTATTATACTCCAGAGCTGCACTCACTATTCTGCTGGTGGAGTCACTGTGTACATACATTACATTACTTATCCTGTACTGATCCTGAGTTACATCCTGTATTATACTCCAGAGCTGCACTCACTATTCTGCTGGTAGAGTCACTGTGTACATACATTACATTACTTATCCTGTACTGATCCTGAGTTACATCCTGTATTATACTCCAGAGCTGCACTCACTATTCTGCTGGTGGAGTCACTGTGTATATAGATTATATTACTTATCCTGAGTTACATCCTGTATTATACTCCAGATCTGTGCTCATTTTTCTTCAAATTTTAGAGCTCAAAGAAGTTTATTCATCTGTAATAAGCTACATTTAAAGAGCCTAGTTAACCTTGTAGGGATTTGACGACATTACTTTCTGATGGGGATTTCTGTAATTCTTTCACAGACATTAGCACTGGAGTGTGTAATGAGCAGTAGGTGAGTTAGATATATATAGTCAGGTCCATAAATATTGGGACATCAACACAATTCTAACATTTTTGGTTCTATACATTGCCACAATGGATTTGAAATGAAACGACCAAGATGTACTTAAACTGCAGACTGTCAGCTTTACCTGCAGACTGTCAGCTTTAATTTGAGGGTATTTACATCCAAATCAGGTGAACGGTGCAGGAATTACAACACTTTGCATATGTGCCTCCCACTTGTTAAGGGGCCAAAAATAATGGGACAGAATAATAATCATAAATCAAACTTTCAGTTTTTAATACTTGGTTGCAAATCCTTTGCAGTCAATTACAGCCTGAAGTCTGGAACGCATAGACATCACCAGGTGCTGGGTTTCATCCCTGGTGACGCTCTGCCCGGCCTCTACTGCAACTGTCTTCAGTTCCTGCTTGTTCTTGGGGCATTTTCCCTTCAGTTTTGTCTTCAGCAAGTGAAATGCATGCTCAATCGGATTCAGGTCCGGTGATTGACTCGGCCATTGCATAATATTCCACTTCTGTCCCGTTAAAAAACTCTTTGGTTGCTTTTGCAGTATGCTTTGGGTCATTGTCCATCTGCACTGTGAAGCGCCGTCCAATGAGTTCTGAAGCATTTGGCTGAATAGGAGCAGATAATATTGCCCGAAACACTTCAGAATTCATCCTGCTGCCTTTGTCAGCAGTCACATCATCAAAAAATACAAGAGAACCAGTTCCATTGGCAGCCCTACGTGCCCACGCCATGACACTGCCACCACCATGCTTCACTGATGAGGTGGTATGCTTAGGATCATGAGCGGTTCCTTTCCTTCTCCATACTCTTCTCTTCCCATCACTCTGGTACAAGTTGATCTTGGTCTCATCTGTCCATAGGATGTTGTTCCAGAACTGTGAAGGCTTTTTTAGATGTCGTTTGGCAAACTCTAATCTGGCCTTCCTGTTTTTGAGGCTCACCAATGGTTTACATCTTGTGGTGAACCCTCTGTATTCACTCTGAAGTCTTCTCTTGATTGTTGACTTTGTCACACATACACCTACCTCCTGGAGAGTGTTCTTGATCTGGCCAACTGTTGTGAAGGGTGTTTTCTTCACCAGGGAAAGAATTCTTTGGTCAACCACCACAGTTGTTTTCCGTGGTCTTCCGGGTCTTTTGGTGTTGCTGAGCTCACCGATGCGTTCCTTCTTTTTAAGAATGTTCCAAACTGTTGTTTTGGCCGCGCCTAATGTTTTTGCTATCTCTCTGATGGGTTTGTGGTGTTTTTTCAGCCTAATGATGGCTTGCTTCACTGATAGTGACAGCTCTTTGGATCTCCATCTTGAGAGTTGACAGCAACAGATTCCAAATGCAAATAGCAGACTGGAAATGACCTCTGGACCTTTTATCTGCTCATTGTGATTGGGATAATGAGGGAATAACACACACCCGGCCATGGAACAGCTGAGAAGCCAACTGCCCCAATACTTTTGGTCCCTTAACAAGTGGGAGGCACATATTCAAACTGACAGTCTGCAGGTAAAGCACATCTTGTTAGTTTCATTTCAAATCCATTGTGGTGGTGTATAGAGCCAAAAATGTTAGAATTGTGTCGATGTCCCAATATTTATGGACCTGGCTGTAAACTTGTGTGGTATTAGAAAATCGCATCTGCTTTCTTTCAGAAATCGTGCCCCACCTGTCCATGGGTTGTGTCTGGTATTACAGCTCAGGTCCAATAAAATGAAATAAACTGAACAGAACTACTACACCCAACCTGTGGCCAGGTGTGGCTCTGTTTGTGGAAGGATGCAGCCATGATGTTATAATTCTGAGCAAAATCTTTGTCTCTTTAAAATACCAAGTTATAAATCTTCATTCAAAGCCGACACATGATAAGATTTTATTCATTTCAGGTTACAATTAGAAAATAAAAAATAAAAAAAATCTTGAAATGAAAATCAGGAGAAGCGAGCACATAAAGCCTGAATTTTAGATATTTTTTACCTGGATTAGGGAAAATTGGGGTTGTGTTGGAAAATTCATTAAACCCATGAGGCAGGAAAGGCAAAAACCTCCAACCTTCTATTCTGTCTTAGGATGCATTCACACATCCGTGAAACACAGACCGTGAGATACCGGACTGGCATCCTGCTTAGTGCATTCCTGCTGCGCTTCCTGCTGCCGCCGCTGTACAGTAATACACTCGTATGATCTATACCAGTGCATTCCTTTATTCTCAAGCATCCAGAGCTGAATTCAGGATTCTGCCGACTTCCCCATGGAACCAGTCCACACTTTGCTGACAGACGCACCCCTTCCAGGTGAGGAGCCATAATGCCATGAATTGTTCCACTGTGGGATTATGTGAATGCTGCATCTACAGCAAATTCTATACAGATGCTGCAGGCTGCCAGTAGGCAACCAGAAGAATTCTGAATGCTGCTCTGGATGTGACTGGAGCATAGACAATTGTAGATAATTCATTCACCTCAGTCTCATGAAAGCTATAGCTGTAAAATACTCCTATTTCATAAGATCCTTTCTAAATTTGTTGCAATTTTAGGTTATAGCACAAACCCTTTCATTTTTATAATAAAGGGGAGGGGTTAATTTAAAGGCATTCTGTACACTCTGAGAGGTGTAGTGTCATGGAGCGATTAGGAGACAAGGCGATTTTCTTGTTTTACGCAGTGCAGTCCAGCACGAAGCTGAACAGTTGAGATAGTCTGGTTGCTAAGTCTGGTTGCTATGCACACTCTGCCCATAATTACAGCTGTCTGTCATATTACTCAGGGCTCCAGTTGAAGGTCTAACTGGAGCTGAACAGAGGGCAGAAAAGGGACAAGAACAAGCAACCCCCTGCCAAATGGCACTGCTCTATACCACCGACATATCGTGTCACTGGCTCCCGTCTTCAAGTCCTTTACGGCTCCCCGACACCTCCACAACGGCACTGACAGGAGGGTGTCCCCGCCCCCAGGACAGTAAAACAACGCAGGAGCACATGACTTAAAAGGCCTCCTCCCCCTTACCTATTCAGTCGTTGTTTCCTGTCTTCGGGATACGTAGGAGCCGCTCCTGCCGTGCCAGGAAGATTTTCAGTCCACCCAGCCTCATTCTTTGTTCCCCACGCGGTGGGAGGGCTGGTGCAGGGGACGGGTTTCCCGGGGATGCGCGTGCCTCCCATTCCCGTCCCTCGGATACGGGAATTGCCGTATACCTCCGAATTGCCTTTTGATCTTGATAAGGGAAAGTTGATTTCGGAATCCGACTCGGCCTCTTCTGATGAGGGCTCAGGCAGGCCCTTATTTCTCCCAGAAGAAACTGACGGTCTCCTAAAAACCATTTGTGATACTATGCACATAGAAGATGTTAAAGAGTCACATTCAATACAAGACCATATGTTTCAGGGTCTGGGAGAAAGACGTAGAAGAGTATTCCCAATCCATAATAACATAAATTCTGTACTATCAAAAGAGTGGAAAGACCCGGAAAAGAGAACTACGGTCACAAACTCTTTCAAAAGGAAATACCCCTTTAAAGAGTACGAAACTAATTTATGGGACAAAACACCTAAAATAGATGCACCAATTGCCCGCATCTCTAAAAAAATCTTATCTCCTGTTTGAAGACATGGGCCTTCTACGGGATCCCATGGATAAAAAAATCAGAGAGTGTTCTAAAAAAGGCTTGGGAAACTAACACGGCCATGCTACGCCCTAGCATTGCCTCTACTTGTATGGCCAGAACTCTGTCAATCTGGCTTAATCAGTTAGAAGAACACATTTCTGCGGGTACCCCTAGGGAAGAAATCCTTGCATCCCTACCCATGTTAAAAAAAAAGATTCTAACTTTCTAGCGGACGCTTCTGCCAACTTAGTCAAACTTTCCGCTAGATCAGCTGCACTTTCAAACGCGGCCCGAAGAACAATTTGGCTTCGATCCTGGTCAGGGGACACAGGCTCAAAAAGTCGCCTGTGTTCCATCCCCTGTGAGGGGGACAGATTATTTGGTTCTGGATTAGATGATATCCTTGAAAAAGCATCTGATAAAAAGAAAGGATTCCCCCTGGAAAGTAGATATTTTCATCAGAGACGGTCCTTTCAGAACCAAAGAAAGAATAGAGTGGACCCCAAAAAGAAAGAGGGCTCCAGAAAGTGGCAGGCTTCCAAAGGCAGGGGTAGAGGATTCCTACTTAACCCCGAAAGTTTTTCTCGCCCCACCCAATGATGCCAGAAGTCGGGTAGGAGGCAGGTTAACGGGCTTCATTCCTGCGTGGGAACAAATCCATGCCTCCTCGTGGGTAATAAACACTCTAAAGGAAGGATTAAAACTGGAATTTTTATCCTCTCCCTTAAATCAGTTCACAATAAACAAAAACCTGTCTCCTCTACAAAAACAACTTTGTCTAGAGTCAGAAATCTCCTCCTTAATAGAAAAGAAGGTACTCCTTCCAAAGATCAATACGGAAAGGGGTTCTATTCCCCAGTCTTTTTAGTACCAAAACCAAACGGATCCTTTCGGTTGATAATAAATCTAAAATCCCTAAACAGGTCGATTATATACAAAAAATTCAAGATAGAAACCATAAAATCTACTGTAAATCTGCTCCCTCAAGATTGTTTCATGGCAACAATAGATTTACAGGACGCCTACTACCATTTTCCAATATATCCACCCAATCAAAAATATTTACGAATCGCTGTTTTCATGGGAGAAAATTTGTGCCACTTCCAATTCAGAACCCTTCCGTTCGGCCTCTCTTTAGCCCCAAGAGTGTTTTCCAAAATAATGTCCGACGTCATAAAACACCTACATCTCCCAAAAATTCTAATAACACCATATCTTGACGACTTCTTAATAGCATCTGCTCAGAAGAACTCCTCAGACTCCATCTCTCCCTGGTTCAGGACTGTTTCACCACCCTGGGGTGGATCATACATTTAAAAAAATCTGATCTGTCCCAAGACAGAAGAAAAATCTTCCTTGGAGTTCTATTGGACTCTCATCTGCTAATGTCCTTTCTACCAACAGAGAAGAGGACCAGGTTGCTACTGGAGATCTCCCATTTCTGCAGTCTAAGGACTGCCTCTCTCAGGAACATTATGACAGTTCTGGGTCTTCTCACTTCCACAATCCCGTCAGTCAGATGGGCTCAGAGCCATACACGAGTGATTCAGTCCTTCCTTCTTTCCTCGTGGGACGGAACAATCTCTGCCCTAGAAAAGAAGGTTTACATCCCAAATTCTGTAAAATGATCCCTCATGTGGTGGAAACCAGGAAAAAAACTAGACACAGGGGTTTATTGGAGACAAAAAGATCAGATGATAATCACCACAGATGCCAGCGGATAAGGATGGGGAGGACACGCAAACGGGAGAATAGTACAGGGCCCGGATATGTTAAAAGCCTCTTCAAATCTAAAAGAGCTTACGGCCATTTACAAAGTCATCGCTTCTCTACACACACCCTTATCCTCAAAACACGTAAAAGTGCTATTGGACAACACCACAGCGGTCGCTTACCTCAACAAGCAGGGTGGAACCAGAAGCCACTCCCTAGCAGTCGTAGCTCGCGACATTGCTCTGGGCAGAGAGAAATCTTTTGTCCTTATCCGCAGTCCATGTCAAAGGAGAACAAAATTTTGTAGCCGATTCATTCGAACAACCTTGAAGGAAGGGGAATGGTCTTTAAATCCCCAGATCTTCCGCAACATCTGCAAAAAGTGGGGAAATCCGGACTTGGATCTGTTCGCCACAGGGGACAACAGGCAGACCGAAACATTTTGCTCTCTCTCCTGGCAAGATCAGCCACTTTGGATAGATGCCCTATCCCAACCTTGGCCAAACACTCTTCTGTATGCGTTCCCTCCTTTCAGTCTAATAGCAAGCACGCTTACGAAAATACAGGAGGAACAGTCTCAGGTGATCCTCATTACACCGTTTTGGCCAAGGAGGCCCTGGTTTCCCCTGCTCCTCAAACTATCTGCGGAGTGTTCTGGACCTTGCCACAAATCCCGGACCTTCTCCATCAGGGTCCGATTTATCATCCAGGACTAAAACAGCTCAACCTGACTGCCTGGAAGTTGAACGCTCAGTTTAAAAAAAGAAAGGTTGTCAGATGAAGTAATTTCCACTCTTATGCTGATTCGTAAACCAATTACCTCAAAAATGTATTTAAGAACCTGGAAAGCCTTCCTGTCCTTGCCTAAAAATTCTTTTTTTCACAACATACCTCAAGTACTTGAATTCTTACAATCGGGCTTGAACAAAGGTCTTCGACCTGCCACTCTAAAAGTGCAAATATCCGCCCTCAGCGCCTTCTTAGATAAAAAATTTGCTGACTCACCCCTTATTAAGCACTTCATTAAAAGGGCCACAAGAAAGTTACCAACTGTCCGTTCTGTAATCCCACCATGGGATCTAAACTTAGTCATCTCAGTATTGATGGAGCATCCGCTCGAACCAGTGGACAAAATTTCCTTGAAGCTACTAACCTACAAAACAGTATTTTTAGTAGCAATAACCACCGTGAGAAGGATCGGGGAAATACAAGCTTTTTCCTGTAGACCACCTTACCTAACTATACTGGACGACCGTATAATCCTAAGGTATTGCCCTTCGTTCTTTCCCAAAGTGGTCTCTAGATTTCACTGTTATCAGAAAATCTTGTTGCCTTCATTTTGTCCGCAACAGACTACCGAAAAAGAGAAGAACTTCCACAACCTGGATGTTAGGAGGACTGTGTTGGCTTACCTAAAAGCCACAGAGTCCTTCAGACTCTCAGATCAATTATTCCTTCAGTATCAAGGTGCCAACAAGGGAAACGGGGCCAGCAAGTCATCTATATCAAGATGGATTAGAGAGGTCATTGCAACAACTTATATTAAAAAGGATGCATGGGATAGGCATAAGACCATCCTTCATATAAGATAGGGCCAGGGGCTATCCATAGTATTTAGTATATTGGGCAGACTAGATGGGCCAAATGGTTCTTATCTGCCGACACATTCTATGTTTCTATCTCCTTCCTCCTACAGGAATAAGAGCTCACTCTACAAGGGCCGTGTCATCCTCTTGGGCAGAGTCGGCCTTGGTCTCCTTAGACCTGATCTGCAAAGCGGCCACGTGGGCAAGCCCTATGACCTTCTACAACCATTATAGACTTGATGTTCAAAAAAATCAAGATATCCTTTGGTCGTAGAATTCTTGCTGCTGCTGTCCTCCCGCTAGTAGTTTACTCTGTTAATCCTCCTGTCAGTGCCGTTGTGGAGGTGTCGGGGAATAGTAGAAATTACTCTTACCGGTAATTGGGTTTTACAATAACCTCCACAACAGCACTGAATTTTTTTCCCTCCCTTGTGGATTCATATTATGTGATGTTATGCTTATATTAGGTTATTCTTTGTCTAATGATGTAATTTGATATTTAATAAAAATTTTCTTTTTTGCATCAATTCCGAGTACTCTCTTACTGACTGGATAGGTAAGAGGGAGGAGTCCTTTTAAATCATGTGCTCCTGCATTGTTTCCTGTCCTGAGGGCGGGGACACCCTCCTGTCAGTGCCGTTGTGGAGGTTATTGGAAAATCCAATTGCTGGTAAGAGTAATTTCTACTTTTTCTTATTCCAGGACATAAAGATAATTCCAGTGCCCCAGAATACCCCAACCAACGGAAAATACCCCCTTATACAGTTGGGTCCATAAATATTGGGACATCAACACAATTCTAACATTTTTGGCTCTATACATCACCACAATGGATTTTAAATGAAACGAACAAGATGTGCTTTACCTGCAGACCGTCAGCTTTAATTTGAGGGTATTTACATCCAAATCAGGTGAACGGTGCAGGAATTACAGCAGTTTGCATATGTGCCTCCCACTTGTTAAGGGACCAAAAGTATTGGGACAATTGGCTTCTCAGCTGTTCTATGGCCAGGTGTGTTATTCCCTCATTAGGCTACTTTCACACTAGCGTTCGATCGGATCCGTTCTGAACGGATCCGATCATAATAATGCAGACGGAGGCTCCGTTCAGAACGGATCCGTCTGCATTATATTGGCATATAAAAGCTAAGTGTGAAAATAGCCTCGGACGGATCCGTCCAGACTTTCAATGTAAAGTCAATGGGGGACGGATCCGCTTGAAGATTGAGCCATATTGTGGAATCTTCAAACGGATCCGTCCCCATTGACTTACATTGTAAGTCTGGATGGATCCGCACGCCTCCGCACGGCCAGGCGGACACCCGAACGCTGCACGCAGCATTCAGGTGTCCGCCTGTCCGTGCGGAGGCGAGCGGAGCGGAGGCTGAACGCCGCCAGACTGATGCAGTCTGAGCGGATCCGCATCCATTCAGACTGCATCAGGGCTGGACGGAAGCGTTCGGGTCCGCTCGTGAGCCCCTTCAAACGGAGCTCACGAGCGGACAGCCGAACGCTAGTGTGAAAGTAGCCTTATCCCAATAACAATGAGCAGATAAAAGGTCCAGAATTCATTTCCAGTCTGCTATTTGCATTTGGAATCTGTTGCTGTCAACTCTCAAGATAAGATCTAAAGAGCTGTCACTATCAGTGAAGCCATCATTAGGCTGAAAAAACACTACAAACCCATCAGAGAGATAGCAAAAACATTAGACGTGGCCAAAACAACTGTTTGGGACATTCTTAAAAAGAAGGAACGCACCGGTGAGCTCAGCAACACCAAAAGACCCGGAAGACCACGGAAAACAACTGTGGTGGATGACCGAAGAATTCTTTCCCTGGTGAAGAAAACACCCTTCACAACAGTTGGCCAGATCAAGAACGCTCTCCAGGAGGTAGGTGTATGTGTGTCAAAGTCAACAATCAGGAGAAGACTTCACCAGAGTGAATACAGAGGGTTCACCACAAGATGTAAACCATTGGTGAGCCTCAAAAACAGGAAGGCCAGATTAGAGTTTGCCAAACGAAATCTAAAAAAGCCTTCACAGCTCTGGAACAACATCCTATGGACAGATGAGACCAAGATCAACTTGTACCAGAGTGATGGGAAGAGAAGAGTATGGAGAAGGAAAGGAACTGCTCATGATCCTAAGCATACCACCTCATCAGTGAAGCATGGTGGTGGTAGTGTCATGGCGTGGGCATGTATGGCTGCCAATGCAACTGGTTCTCTTGTACTTATTGATGATGTGACTGCTGACAAAAGCAACAGGATGAATTCTGAAGTGTTTCGGGCAATATTATCTGCTCATATTCAGCCAAATGCTTCAGAACTCATTGGACGGCGCTTCACAGTGCAGATGGACAATGACCCAAAGCATATTGCAAAAGCATGCAGAAATAAAAATAAAAATAAACAGCCGTTAGTACGTTGCCTTTTTATGGTGCATCGCGAGTTCCAATTGTGAAGTGGGTACTGTTCACATATACAGGTGCGTTTGTTCAAATGTCCGGAACATTAGAAAGGGACTTGAGACGCATAGTGTCTCTATGCACTTTAAAACTAAACATCAGAAAGATCCCAGTGGCCTGTCATTTTTTTGGGGTCGAGCTGGTTAAACCACATTGGCGTGGAGGGAATTCCATTGAGCGGATTAAGAGGAAGGAGGTTGAATGGATTTATAGGATGGATACGCTACAACCTAAAGGGATGAACGTGGAGTTTGATCTGAAACCTTGCCTCACTTGAGAGAACATCCCATACCGCAGTATCCACTGGAGCCATTCGAGGACCTTTGGTAGTACTGCTAGAGGACTGTGATTGGCCGGAGTGGATCATGTGGGGTATGATGTGTTCTGCAATCCATGAATGAAAAGAGGCGGTCCTAGGGTGTGTATTTCCCTATTGGTTGGAATATGGGTCACATGGGGAGGGTGGATACTTCTTAATGGGAGAATACTATGTAACTGTTTTTGAGGTATTATGGAATTAGGCGATTTAAGGAGGTTTTTATGTGATGTAAATTTTATAAGTTTGTATTTTATGTACCTTATAAGGGTTTTAACTTTTGTAATGAGCCTTATTGGCTATTACAATTTTTGGAGGTGTGGTGGATCCCCACCTGTGGGTTTATAAAGGCCGCCCTAAAGTGGGCGGAGGACAGGGGCGTAACTACCATAGCGGCAGACCATGCGACTGCTATGGGGCCCAGAGCAAAAGAGGGGGCCCAGTCTTAGTTGGGATCATCTCCTCTTCTACTGGAGGTGAAAAATTGGTCAGGACTCTACCCTCTAAAGGAACAACTTTTAGCAAATGAGGCAGTAGAACAATGGCCGAAGGGTCAATGGAAGGGGTTTAGGCAGAAACCCTTCTGTCCTGTGTGGGGGCCCTGGTTTGATCCTTGCTATGGGGCCCTTACTTCTCTATGTACACCACTGGCGGAGGAGATACCCCTGACAAAGCTTTCTGAAGCGAAACCCGGGTCGGGTGATTGATTTTTATACTCTGCTCGTTACCTTCTTTTATCCTGTAAGTACAATAAAACATTCACAGTTCAACCCATGTGACTGTGCTTCACTATTTGTGGCAACCTTGATCTTTCACAGAGGTTCATAAAGGATATGGGAAAGTGAATCCAAGTGACCTGAATGCTTTCCCATATCCAAGGAAGTCTGTGTGATTTGGAAGGGAGGATCTTTCTGTTTGCTCTGGAGCAGCGCGGTCCATTTGAACAAACCCATACTGCAAAAGCAACCAAAGAGTTTTTAAAGGGAAAGAAGTGGAATGTTCTGCAATGGCCGAGTCAATCACCGGACCTGAATCCGATTGAGCTACATTTCACTTGCTGAAGACAAAACTGAAGTGAAAATGCCCCAAGAACAAGCAGGAACTGAAGACAGTAGCAGTAGAGGCCGGCAGAGCATCACCAGGGATGAAACCCAGCGTCTGGTGATGTCTATGCGTTCCACACTTCAGGCTGTAATTGACGGCAAAGGATTTGCAACCAAGTATTAAAAAGTGAAAGTTTGATTTATGATTATGATTCTGTCCCATTACTTTTGGTAAGTGAAGATATCAATCCGTGGAGGCGATATCGATATACCCTTACTACGAAAAGAAGCAATGTGGACCTATAAATTGCAGACAGTTCAACCACAAGGGTTAAATGAGGCCATATCATATGCCAGTTTCATTTGATGTATCAGTCCCACTATAAGTAGGAGGATGTGCTTTATCCTACATAAGAGCTGTACGTCTTTTTCCTACGTGCTGCTTCATGATATTATCTATTCACTTTTTTCCACTTTTTTCTGTTGATGTATCTGTGTACAGGCTGATAGATACTAATGTACACTGGTTTTACATTTCATATGCTTAGCTGCGACTTGCATTGGCACTTTAAGAGTCTGCATTGAATCAGGATGCCCCTCCCCGCTGGTGATACATGATTCAGATGGGGATCGGTACCTACTTCTTCGGTTAATTACTACTCTGGTGGGTCCCGACCAGCGGATACGCTCTGTATCAAGTGATAATATATGGGCCGCGATTGACATTCCCCCATGAATCGCGCTATGCGCTAGACTCGCCGGGAAGGGTAAGAATCATTATGGCATCGGCTGGTCAGTGGGCGGAACTATTGAGCACGCCCCTATTTCTGATTGGGGATGTTACCGGCACACCCCTCCTGATAGGCGGGGCTTCGGCCATATGAACTTGGCGTTCTATCGGCCGCGCGCGGCCATTACAGCGCCAGAGCCACAGCACGCTACAGTGCGGCATGTTGTCTTGACATAGGCATTGAATAAGCTCCTGAAGATACGTGACAACCACAAGTCACGTGGAAACGCGTAGAGCTGCTGTTACTCATTAGGACACGGCTCTTTAGGCAGGGTTGCACTAGATGCGATATTCTACCCAAGAGCCTTAGAGTGTGTATGTGATGAATGGATGGAGCCAAAATATACTGGCTGCAGGTGTATGGCTGTGACCTATATACTGGCCGCAGGCTATATTAATAGGCTGGTCTGAACACTATACTAGAGTGTATTCATGTCCACAGAGACTCCACTCAGGTAGAGGCAGGGCGATCAACCATACTTAGCATTATACGACCTATGAACTAGGAGGTACAACCACGTCTGCATATATACCTAACAGGATCAATTGCAACAAACACACTAGTGTCCATTCACACTGGTTACCGTGCCCTCATTACTGATTTGCAACCAATTAGCAACACTAGCTAGCAAGCCAGGTTTTTTAGCCCAGTCCCTCAACTGCACAGAGGATTTATTTGTTACCCCTCTCTGTACATGTTGGAGACTGGTTGCCTGATGGTCACAGACTGTGACATATAGGCTTTTTGCCCCCTTTTAAACGGACTTTAAATAAAGGTTTTGTTTTTTATTTTTAAACGTTCATCAGGCTGTGAATGTATTAGTATTTAGGAACGTCTACCCACTTATCTGTCAAAAGTGTGAAACCATTACTTTTGGTCCCTTAACCAGTGGGAGGCACATATGCAAACTGCTGTAATTCCTGCACCGTTCACCTGATTTGGATGTAAATCCCCTCAAATTAAAGCTGACAGTCTGCAGGTAAAGCACATCTTGTTCGTTTCATTTCAAATCCATTGTGGTGGTGAATAGAGCCAAAAATGTTAGAATTGTGTTGATGTCCCAATATTTATGGACCTGGCTGTATATGCTCATCCCCCGACAGATGTGAGCTCACCGCTGCAATCCCTTTCTGTGCAGCCAAAATTCAGTCTAGTATCAGAATCCCATCTCAACCAGCAGAATTAAAGGGCATCTGTCAGCAGGTTTGTCCCTATGACACTGGCTGACCTGTTACATGTGCGCTTGGCAGCTGAAGGCGTCCGTGTTGGTCCCATGTTCATATGTGCCCGCACTGCTGAGGAAAAAAAAGTTTAATATATGCAAATGAGCCTCGAGGAGCAATGGGGGCGTTGCTGTTACACCTAGAGGCTCTGCTCTCTCTGCACTTTGACTTTAGGAGAAGTCAAAGCCAGGCAGGCATGATAATGTTTTCACTGCCTGGCCCTGTCAATCAAAGTGCAGAGGGCGCGGCCGTTGCAGAGAGAGCAGAGCTTCTAGGAGCAATGGCAACGTGAAGCTCATTTGCATATATTAAAACATCATTTTTCTCAGCAATGCGGGCACATAGGAACATGGGACCAACACTGATGCCTTCAGATGCCAAGCGCACAAGTGCTGCATCTGGAGGCTGAACAGCAGCCCCCCTCTTCTCAGTGCTAAACACAATGATGTGCGTTGCGGGCATTTAGACCTTCTCAGGTTGAGGTTTTTCTGCCATTGTATCCAGTCTAGGCAGTCTTTTTCCTTCCCAAAGTCTGCTACAATGTATCTGTGCAGGTAAACTGTATCAGTACGGAGGCCACACTGTTTACATCACAGAGGATTGTCTAGACTGGATACAATGGCAGCAAAACCTCAGCTGCGAGTAGCATTATATCCTACTCCAGTATTAGGTTCCTTTCACATCACCGTTTTTCCTTTCAGTTCGTCTCCACTCAAAAATCATATTCTGAGCGGACACCGAACGGACCCCATTATAGTCTATGGGGTCTTTAGGCTCCGTTACAGTTAGTTAGGTCTCAGTTATCTGCAGAATCCGTCCTTTCCGTTCTGCTGCTCAACGGAGCCAGAGAACGGAAAGGAGAAACGGTGATGTGAAAGGAGCCCCAAGTATGTTTCCAGCAAGCAGAGATCCTGAAAATAGTGGTGAATTGAAACACAAAAAAAGTATATTAGAAAGTTGCAGAACTTTTCATTATAGAATATCTGTAAGAATTATTTCGCTCCAGTACAAGAACGCAATGGTGGTGGTTACACTGGGTCTCCAGTCCTCCAGCATGTGTCCACGACTGTATGGGAACCACATATTCAAGCATAGTGCAGCCACGAGAGGGAGGTGCACAACATGTGTGGTCATGCTCCACCCCCTTTAAACCCTACACTAGGCATAACTCAGTTGTGCCTGGGGTGTTCCCTGAATATATAAATGTATATATATTTATTAAATATATACTTTTCCCTGGCGCCTCCGACAGGAGGGGGCTCCCCGCCTCCAGGACATGAAACAACACAGAAGCTCAGCTTTAAAAGGGGCCTCCTCCCCTTACCTGATCAAATCAACAATAAATCTGCTTCCTCAACATGGCGACAATAGATTTGCAGGACGCATACTACCATGTACCCATTTTCCAAGATCATCAAAAATGTCACTTTCAATTTCAAGCGCTCCCCTTTGGCCTGTCATAAGCTCCCAGAATTTTCACGAAAATACTGGCAGAAATAACCAGTTATCTTCATTTACAGGGCAGCCTCATGGTGCCGTACTTAGACAACTTCCTGTTAGCAGAAGATTTAGAAGATCAACGTCTGGTACATCTAAACCTTGTCCAAAAGACCTTCACGGATCTGGGATGGATGATAAATGTCAAAAAATCCGACATCGTTCCGGCTCAGCAAAAAGTATTTTTAGGAGTTCTTCTCAACTCTTGCTTACCGATGTCCTTCCTTCCAAAAGAGAAACCGTTGTCCCTTCAACTATCAGTTTTGCAGTCTAAGATCCAGTACCATCAGAAACATCATGACAATCACTGCTGTCAGATGAGCACAAAGCCACAGCAGAATTCTGCAAGCCTTTCTTCTAGCATCTTGGGTGGCAACAGAATCTCTCTGGACAAGAAAAAGTTTCAATTGCGCTGTCCGTAAAATGTTCCCTGGCTTGGTGGAGAATAAGGAAAAATGGAACTAGTGGTGTCTACAGATGCCAGCAGTCGAGGCTGGGGGGGCTATGCAGGGGACCTTGTGCCAGATCTCTGGCAGCAACGTCTAGGGATATATTTCTTTTTGCAGAAAAACCATCTATCCTCTCTAACGGCCGTGCATTTAAAAGGAAGCAGCAATCA
This sequence comes from Bufo gargarizans, assembly GCF_014858855.1. Taxonomy (NCBI): domain Eukaryota; kingdom Metazoa; phylum Chordata; class Amphibia; order Anura; family Bufonidae; genus Bufo; species Bufo gargarizans. The sequence goes on from NC_058083.1 coordinate 522,438,120, forward strand.
GGTTGCTGACTTCCTCAGCCGTCAGACTCTAAAAGAGGGAGAATGGACTTTACATGCCGATGTCTTTCTTCAGATTACCAAGATGTGGGGAATTCCGGTTCTGGATCTATTCGCGGACTGGAGAAACAGGAAAGCAAAAATACTCTACTCCCTGTCCCCCCTAGGCGGTCCGGAGATAGTGGATGCCCTATCTCGTGCCTGACCAAGGGGGCTACTATATGCATTCCCCCCATTTAGCCTGATTCCGAGAACCCTGATGAAAGTGGAGGAAGAGAGCGTACAGGTCATCATGATTGCTCCATGTTGACTAAAAAAGGGCCTGGTTTCCCCTCTTACTCAAACTATCGCAAGGAATGTCCTGGACCCTACCAGTGTTCCCAGGCCTTCTTCAACAAGGGCCAGTTCATCATCCAGGGGTCTCTCAGCTGAAGTTGACGGCATGGAGATTGAACGCAGAAATTTAAAGAAGAAAGGTCTCTCTGACCCTGTAATCTCTACCTTACTGAAGAGTAGAAAGGTCATAATAACCTCCAAGATCTATCTCAGAACGTGGAAAGCCTTCCTTTTGTTTTCTAGTGACAGGATTCAGCATAACCCCTTACTCAACATACCTGTCATTTTAGATTTTCTGCAGACGGGTTTAAACAAAGGACCTAGACCATCCACCCTTAAAGTTCAAATCTCCGCTTTAGCAGTTTTTCTAGACGAAAATCTTTCTAATCATCCTCTAAATCAGAGGGTTCATCAAGGGGCAGTCAGAGTTTCCCCCAGATTACACTCTACTGTTCCACCTTGGGACTTGAACTTAGTCCTCACGGCACTGATGGATTCTCTATTTGAACCTATTGAGAGTATTTCTCTCAAACTCCTGACCTTAAAGACTACCTTCCTCCTGGCCATAACAACGGCAAGAAGAGTGGGAGAGATACAGGCCTTCTCTTGCTGTACCCCATATCTTAGGATCCTAGACAACAGGATAATCTTAAGACATTGTCCATTCTTTCTACCGAAGGTAGTATCCATATATCACTGTAGTCAGGAGATCATTTTGTCCGTCACCTTCGACAGACCTGGAGAAGCGATTTATTAACCTGGATGTAAAACGTTGTGTGCTTTCCTACCTGAAAATCTGGGAAGAAGATAGAAAAATTGGATCACCTCCTCCTTCAGTTTCAGGGGCCTAACAAAAGGACAGGCGGCCAGTAAAGCCGCCATTGCAAGGTGGATAAAGCAGGCAATTTCTCTTTGTTATTCTCAAAAAGAACAGAGATCCTCCGAAAGGACTCAGGGCCCATTCGACACGGGCTATGCCGACCTCATGGGTGGAGAATGCGGCCATCTCGATAGAACAGATTTGCAGGGCAACGGCGGTGTGGGCAAATCCAAAGACTTTCTTCAACCATTACAAATTAAAAGTCATGCACAATCAGTTGGATTAATATAAACTTTTGTTCTTGTATATCACTACCGTGTAGTTTGTTATTTACTGATCAGGTAAGGGGAGGAGGCCCCTTTTAAGAGCTTGTTCACACGGCTGTGTGCGGCCCATGCTGTGGACCGCAAATTGCGGTCCGCAATGCACGGGCACAGACTGGGTCTGCGATGCGGCTGCCCCACATTCACTTGAATGGGCCCGTGATCCGTCCGTTCTGCAAAAAGATAGAGCAAATTCTATCTTTTTGCGGTGCGGAAGAACGGAACGGAACACCACAGAAGCACTCTGTAGTGCTTCCGTGGGGTTCCGTTCCGTACTTCCGTTCCGCATCTCTGTATTTGCAGACCCATTCAAGTCAATGGGTCCGCATCCGTGATGCAAAATGCATATGCGGTCTGCAATACGGCAACGGGACACCTACGGACGTGTGAATGAGCCCTAAAGCTGAGCTTCTGTGTTGTTTCCTGTCCTGGAGGCGGGGAGCACCCTCCTGTCAGTGCCGTTGGGGGAAGGCTATTGGAAAATCCAATTACCGGTAAGAGTAATTTACCCTTTCTTTTATTTCATTTACTTTTACAGCACCCGCAAACTACAGATATAATAGGCACATTCCCATCAAGGGTATTCACAGTCCACCAAGAAATGCATGGGTTCATGTACTTGCAGTGTGGACCCCCTTACAATATGCAAACAAGCTTGAAGGGTTTTTCCAGGATCAGAAATAAAAAAATAAAATAAAAATTCCCACCTGAAACAGCACCACCATCGCCTATGGTAGTATCTGGTATTGCAGTTCATCTGTAATCAAGTAACAGGGCTGAGCTGCAATTCCAATCACAGCCATGGACAAGAGTGGCACTGTTTCTGGAACAGAAAAAAAAACAAAACACACCATTCTTTCAATCCCTTTAAGCAGTCGCTAAACAGTGACAACTGTATAATAATTTTGTATTAGGTGGACGGAATGGAGGTGGTGAATAACAGAACGAGAAAACACACAGAACAGAGTTCAAAGCTTATATTTTATAAAATAAGTTATATACTCAGCAGATCAAAATACGGTATTCTTGCCCCTGGTACTATTTCTAACAATCTCCTTTAATATCAAGAATAATCTCACAGCATTTTATAGGTTCTTATCACATTACACTCACTGCAGGCAGCCATTTTTTTTTTTTTTGCATCAACCAATAATCCATATTTAGTATCAATGCATGAGGCGCGAGACACCATGTGCCTCATGGATGTCACTACTAATTTTGAATGGATCTTGGTATAGCTTAAAAAATGGCTGCATCCGATTCCGATCTATCATCACATGCAGAACCCGTGGTCCTCTACTTCAACCTAGTAAGACTTCATAGTGTACCTACTTTCTATGGTTGTGTCATCTCATGAGTCAACATCCAATTACAATCCTTACAGGAGAATCCATACTACAAGAGTATCCATACTACACCCTAAAGGGTTAAGGTGAGGGCTATACATCTACTGCCATGTGCTGGTACAGAATAAGACCTGCCATACAACATTGGGGTCGGATGACGGGCAAGGATCCCACAAGGTTTCCACCATAGTGATCTCCAATACAAATCTCACCTTTTGTCCCTCAGAAGTCAAGGGAAAATTGGGATCTGTAAAATTGACCACTATGGTGGAAGAGACTACTCAAATGGAAAAATCGGGCTCCACCAAAATGGAAGAGAGTAGTCAAATGGAAAATAAGGCTCCGCCAGAATTGACCACTATGGTGGAAGAGAGTAGTCAAATTTAAAATTGGGTTCCCCCAAAACTGACCACTATGGTGGAAAAAAGTAGTCAAATTGGAGGAAAGTCACATGAGGTCATGCACCAGGCTCATGGCACTAGTAGCCGAATATCCCTCTACCCTCAAGGTTTTAAAATATAATTAAAACAGTTCTCCACTACTGCCAACTACAGACAAAGAGTCTACAATGAACAGGATCCATCTGGTAGGTCCGTACTTGATGACGTACCTACTGTATGTTGGCTGTGTCTAATGGAGACCTGATGGTAAACTCCAACCTTCTGAAGAGCCAACAGTGGAGAACCCCTTTAAAAGATCTCATGACAAAGTATCGCAATCAGTAGAAACAGACACATAAAAAGGACACAAAAACAATCTGCATAACACATGGAGAACAATACAGCGAGGTATCTGGAAAGCATCAAGAACAAAAGGAAGCACAATACAACGCAAACACAGATCTGAGAAAGCGTTACGTCTTAAAGTTCTCTCTTCCCTTTATATTTGGAATTTTTTTTTCTGTCTTCGTTTTAGTCAACACAAGGAATGAGTATTAGCTTCTGGTTAACGGTTAATAAAAGCTCAATTGTGAATCGCATCTTGATATGGATATATTCTGTTAAATCAAAATGCCACAAGCAGGCTCACTTCACATTAACTCGACATAAAGGAAACTCGTAAACTTCCCGAGTCTCCTCTCTTCCTTCCAACACTTTCAATGTTCTCCCAGCTTTATTCTGTCACCTTCCGCTTGGATGGTGGAATTAGATGACAGGGAATATCGTTGGGAAGCTCATGGCCTTCTAATTTCACCTTAATTAGGTGGTTGGCTAAGGCAAACTCCTCATCGTCCAGCAAACCATCTTTATCTATGTCGGCAAGCTTCCAGATCTTTCCAAGAACAGTATTCGGCAGCTTGGACTTCATCATTTCCTTCTTAGCATTAGCACCAGTGATTTTGCCATTGACGGGAGACAGAGTGTAGAAGATCTCGTCATACATGGGCTTATCTCTGGCTACTACCCAGTCCGCATCGTCAATGCCTTCACCTGCCCCTTCCCCATAACCGTGTCCAAAGGGGCCATTTTGGGTACCCTCAAAGGCACCTCCTTTTACCATCTGGACTGGTTTCTGAGTTTCTTCTTGTCTAACCAGTACCATCAAGTGGGCAATGTCATGGGCCAGCATCTCATCTACAGTCTCCAGGAGCTTGCTCTTCAGAGGTTGAAATTTGTTAAAATCTTGGGATTGCAAGAGATCCTAAGTAACAAAAAATATATTTAAAAAAAGTAAAGCTTCTGATAATGATAAAGAAAATGACAGACACCAAAACTCCCTAAATATATTTTATTCAATGCTACAGATTTATTGATTCTCATTGAAGACAAAAGGAGAGCCAAGGAAGGATGAGCATCCAATGGAAGGGGAGAGCAATGGCCAAACTACTGGGTGAGGCAGTAAAGACTAGGCCAGAATAGTATGGAGAAGCCAAGGGCAGGGTAGAGATTGTGCTTTTGGAGACATATACTATAATGTTCCTAGGTTGACGCAGAAGACAAAAAATTTTGAAACAAGAGGAGAAGACAGACAGAAGAAGTGAAAGCGCATACAAAAAGAAAGCCAGAAGTAAAAGCCGTAGTTCTACTGACAGGGTGCTAAACTTTACCATATGGGTATCAACACATGCCTGAGGGTGGCATAAGCGTCAAAATGGTGGTCAAATACCATAAGCCTTAACATTTTATGGAGGATAGCACCAAAGTGGTCACTGGGGTAATATCCTTGATATCCAATATATTAAAGTTCTGTTTACTTAAGTTTAGGACAGAGTCTTAAGACTGGACTACACTTTGAGCTTCCTCGTCAGAGGCCTATTTTGGACTTAAAAAGAGAATGGAGGTCAAGGGCAGTTAAAAAATCTAGATGGTCAGATGTGGATGATGGAATTTTTGGAAAGACTTTAAGATAACAGTGGAAAGATTTTGTTCACTAGATCTGCCAAGAATTGGAAAATCCAGTGTGCGCAAGAGAGAAAGGAAATATGAGAATGTTTAATTTCCCTGAGCCCCTCTATGTCCGAGCAGTCCAAATGCACAACAGTGAGGTGTACCTGCATCTTCTTCAGGTTGGGAAAGTCTCCTGGAGAGATCTGATGTTCTCGTTCAATTCGAGAATAAATTTCCCCCAAACTTCCAATCAACTCTTTCTTCTTATTGTCTTTACCAAAGACTGACGGCATCTCCTTCTTCAAGGAACTGATAATGTAGGCGTGGACCTGAGGGTGAAGAAGAATAAGGTTGTGTCATGTGACATTCATATTAACATAAGTCTACTGCAATATTTCCAGACCGCTGTAATAGTGGAAGGTCCATACTACACAGCCAAACTGCTGTAATAAGGGGCGGTCCAGACTACGCAACCAGAGTACTCTTCTAGAAATAGACCCAGACAACACAACCAGACTGCTGTTATAGGGGTGGTCCAGACTACACAACTGCTGTTACAGGGGGAGGTCCAGCCTACTGTTATGGGGGTGGAGGTCAAGGCTACACAACCAAACTGCTCTTAGAGGAGGTGGTCCTGACTACACAACCAAACGGTTATAGGGGGGAGATCCAGACTACATAACCAGACCGCTGTAATAGGGGGTGGTCCAGACTACATTACCAGACCGCTGTAATAGGGGGTGGTCCAGACTACATAACCAGACCGCTGTAATAGGGGGTGGTCCAGACTACATAGCCAGACCGCTGTAATAGGGGGTGGTCCAGACTACACAGCCAGACTGCACAGCCGGACAGCATAACAACCATAAACATATATTTCTGAACTTTCACCAGCAGGGAGGCACTATTGTCTAAAAGTTCTTCATTTTTTCCAGAGCAGGGATCATATACGATGTCCACTATCGATTTATTACCAATGTACGATTCCATTTTTCACACAAGAATAGCGTCACACGATTTCCTCTGACTGTTTCACCCCAGGAGGAGGTCACTGCACTATAAGGGCAGATATTCACAGCAGGAGCAGGAAATACCAGACGTGAATTACATCTCAATGGACTCGGCTTCAAGTACACAAACTGCAGTTTTAAAATAGACCAGCTCCTCTCTGTTACTATTAAAAGACAAACATTTCAAGCCCATTGAAACTCACTTTCTCGAAGGGAGAACAATGGAATGACATTAACCCCTTGTGTAATTCAGGGCCACTAGATTATAAAATAAAGTCTGCTTTATCTTAGAAACAGCTTTTTACTTGTCTGGTTTTGTGGCTTTATCCAAGTAATTAGATAAGAGCTGCAATACCAGGCACAGCCATAGAGAAGAGTGGCGCTGTTTCTGGGGAAAAAGGCACACTATTTTCTAATCTCCATATGTAATGATAAGAACAATGACATAATTCTTCTCTGCAGTCAATATAGTGTGCACCAATCACAGTTTCTGAGAGCAAACCAGCTGTACCCCAGATCACCCCCCAAACAATGATTGAGTTTAAAGGGTTAAAGGGAAACCCAACCCAATTTCTGTTACTCCCAAAAATGTGAAGCATGTGCAGAGAACATGCCTGGACGGTTGAAGGGGGTGCAACAAATATACTTTTATATTGTCCCAATACTACACATTTAAAAACAAAAAATGAGTAACTTTACTTATAGTCTTCATAAAGAAAATAAATAAAAAATAAATTATTGTTTAGTGCAGGGATGCGCAATCTGCAGCCCTCCAGCTGTTGCAAAACTACAACTCCCAGCATGCCCTAATAGCTGTAGGCTGTCCAGGCATACTGGGAGTTGTAGTTTTGCAACAGCTGGAGGGCCGCAGGTTGGGCTGTATACAGCTCCTATGCAAACATATGTTTCCATGGTTACAGACTACAAATAAAGCCTGTGTAGTCTGATCCCAAACTCTACTCCCTCTAGCCATAAGCAGTGAGTTGTAACTAGAATTCCCTTCACCTGGGGCAAATTATTTATTTGCTGCTCTTCGACCTGTATCTTAATGACCCCCCACTGCCTTGGCTAGCTTTTTACACCCCTCTGGCACCCAGCACTCGAGGCACATGTCCTGCTATATCAACTATCTACGACCCTGAGAAGACAAGCAGAGAAAGTGAATAAAAAAAAATAAAAAAAAAGACTGCAAAATCAGACTACATAGGGTTTGTTTGTAGTCTGTAACCATGGAGATGCACAAGTTTGAATAAGAGCTGCATACACAAAAATGTTTGGAAGCATGTTTTTTATTTTTTTAAATTGTAGATGCATTAGAGCAATATAATAATGTATGAATGCAAAGGCATGCATATCCTTTATGTAGAAATTAGATCTACTCCTGAGTACATATAACAAATTTTTTAAATTTTTTGCGTGTTTTTCTCATGTAGTTTTTGAGGCGGTTTTTAGACACTTTATTTTATTTTATTTTTTTAACCAAGGGTGTTTCACTTCAATACAAAGCTTGAGGCTTCTGGCATGGATGCGCTGGGACTTACATGGATCGTTTTTTATAATTCCCATTCATTTCAATGGGAGATTCAGTGAGGACTCCGCCCCAGGATAGGACGTGGCGCTTCTTTTTTTTTCCACGTGGAAAAAACGGCAAGTGCTGCTTTCCACTGAAATGAACAGAAGGCTGTTTTGAGGCATTTTTTTTGTAGCCGATTATGGGGCAGAAACGCTCCAAAAACGTAAGTGTGAACTGGCCCCTAAACTACATGACTTCATAATCTCACTGGAGCCCCCTGTTGGTTCACTGAATGTATGATCCTGCAATGTGGCAGATACTGTATAATGTCTAGATCAGACACTATAATGATGTTTTATGTAGACCCTGTTCAGATGTATTCCAAGCCACAGCCAGAATTTTTCACTACCGCTCTGGGTGTGACTAGAGTAGAAGACTTCCTCTAACTCAAAATAAATACAAGAGTCTAAAAACTCCCATTATATGTAGATTTAATCTGAATAATGGGAGTATATATTTTAACTCACCTTCGCCAGGCGCGCTCGTTTGATCAGGTCGTTGAGTTTTCGAAGAGCTGCGTTACGTGGAAGACTCTGAATGTCCCTGAACAGGTCCTGCTCTTCTGCCTCAAACAGCTTGCGGTTTTCAGGAATGAGGAGCGGGTGCGACCAGAACGAGCCGATGTAGACTCTGATCACCTCTGGAGTGTTGACAATTTTGCCCAAGGACCACATGAGGGCGCCGTAAACCCTCATCAGCTGCTGGGTCTCGATCTGATCGGCCTTGTTCAGGACCACGCGCATTTTGTCCTCGTGGTTCTTCAGGGCTTTGATGACTTCGGAGAACTCGTCGGAAATGTCCAACTTGTGGGCGTCGAAAAGCAGAATGATGCGGTCCACTCTTTCGGCAAACCACTCCAACACTGCGGCAAAATCATAGCCTGTAACGACAAAGGTAAATTATACTGTTATAATATACAGGATGGCGGTAAAGAGTTGTGAAGTCATCTCATAAGGAGGCACTCCACCTAAATTAAAATAAATGGTCTTATTATTGTAGTAAGAGATAGAGATAAGTAAGAGGTAAGTACTTCCGAGCTTGTTGCTCTCAGTTCTGTTGATACAGACCAGTTTCTAGGTAGGTGCCTGTGGGTACTGGTTCTCATTGAGGAGATCTAGGTGATGTGTGTAATCTTACAAGCAATGCTTTGTGGGTAATAAGTATGCAAATTATCTCTTTGGTAGGCAGAAAACGTGCCATCTATAGATGGTGACCCTGTATGTGAATGACCCATAAAAGAGCCTCGAGCCAAGCCAGATTGGATGGCTGATATCCCTAATCATGTTTCATGGGTCTGGAAGAGACCCATTTTGCGCAAGTGCTATCTGCCAGTGACAGCCATAACGACAGCCTAGGGACTTACTTTACACAGTTTTTTTAATTTTATTTCTTAGCTGGTCTTAAAAGGCTATGTACACCTTTGGGGACAATTTATTTTTATGACTACATTTTACTCATTTGGGGCTAAAAAAAAATAATCATATTTCAATTGGTCTTTATTAAAAATATTGAGCCAATCTGTCACAAAAAGGTTAACTGTTTTTCTAGCTGTGTGCATCCTACTTTCACTTTGAGGTCATCTAATAACCCTGATCTCTAAATTACTAAGAGGTCATCAACACTTATTTAAGCCACATTCTTATCATTAAGATAAGGATTGAGCTTTGATGAGTGTTTATAAGGTCTGAGAGCAGAGATAAGGAGCCCGTCAGCTCCCCTGTCTGACGGAGCAAAGAGAAAATTCTGATCCTGCTAATATAGAGGATCTCCGCTCTGTACAGAGAAAAGGACTCCATATTTTTAATAAAGTCCAATTGAAAAAAATAAGGATTTTTAGCTCATAATGAGTACATTGCACTAATAAAATTAAAATAAAATACCCCAAAAAGGTGTACATAGCCTTTAAGTGTGGTTTAAATAAACAAACTGCTGTTGTTGGATCTGTCATTCTTATTATGTGTTTCTGGAACATAATGGTGTCTGGCTGTAAATAGGTGTTGATCAGACTCGCTCATTTTCTCTCTCGGGCCTGGAGGTACCACTTCTTGTTTAGGGACAATGAGGGTCTTGATGGTACCCCCACCAGACATCCAGTGTCAATAACATGTGAACATGCAATTTAGTGCAGGTATTAATATGTTACACCAGTTGGATGTTCATGTGTTCATAAGCTAAGCAGTCATGTTATTCACACAAACTAAATTAAGAATACAGAGAAGACCAATAAGATCAGTCAACAGCAGTGTCCCTGCTTGTTGATGGGTTTCAGGCTGCCCAAAAAATAAATAAATAAATTATATTATATAAAAATTCTAATTATTTGATGCATTCGAGAAAACATAGGTAAAAGTTAAGAGGTAAAGATGATATTTTGATGACCTTAGCTTGGTTAGGTTGATTATAGCACCGTAGGAAGTGCAGCTCTGGAGCTCAAACTGCTGCTCCGAGTTAAACAGCCTAATTTAATGGTACCTCCGTATTCAAGAAAAGCAGCAATTTTGGGCACGCTCGGCTATAAAAACAAATGAAATCAAATGTAAATTAAACTAAATATAAAATTAAACAAAAGTAAAATAAAATACATTAGAAAATAAACCCTGCAGGTCTTTAGAAGACAGAAGGAATGAGGCACAGGGGTCAGATTGGCATATTTTATATTATTCCTTGGAATATATTAGGGAAAAATGAAAAGTTTTCATAATGTGATTAATCAGCCGTTTTCTGAGCAGCTTTAGTCATTTGCTGCTGAGACCGGAAGCCGTATTGTTGCGAGTGCGGTTATATGCGTCTGGGGTTACAGCATTAGTGGATGTGATTGCTCACAGGGGATCCCGGGGCAGATATCATCACAGAGCGTTAACTGCAAGAGTCAACACAAGCAGCTCCTGAGCCCCAGACGCTTCCTCAGGTGTCTCTATTCCTTCCAGCAAGTTTTCTTCCTCCGATGGAAAGTGTGAATAATGGGACTTTCACGGTGTTTTCCACTCTCCATAGCGTGCACACCCTGCCGTACTCTGGTTATGACCCGCCATCTGACTGCAGGGGAAGGTCATATCAGAGAGATATATTCTTAGGAGGTAGAATTATAGCAGATATATTTTTGTATATAGGAGCAGTATTATAGTAGTTATATTCTTGTACATAGGAGCAGTATTATAGTAGTTATATTCTTGTACATAGGAGGCAGTATTATAGTAGTTATATTCTTGTACATAGGGGCAGTATTATAGTAGTTATATTCTTGTACATAGGAGCAGTATTATAGTAGTTATATTCTTGTACATAGGGAGCAGTATTATAGTAGTTATATTCTTGTACATAGGGGCAGTATTATAGGAATTATATTCTTGTACATAGGAGCAGTATTATAGTAGTTATATTATTGTACATAGGAGGCAGTATTATAGTAGTTATATTCTTGTACATAGAAGCAGTACTATAGTAGTTATATTCCTGTACATAGCAGGTAGTATTATAGTAGTTATATTCTTGTACATAGGAGCAGTATTATAGTAGTTATATTCTTATACATAGAAGCAGTACTATAGTAGTTATATTCCTGTACATAGCAGGTAGTATTATAGTAGTTATATTCTTGTACATAGGAGGCAGTATTATAGTAGTTATATTCTTGTACATAGGAGCAGTATTATAGTAGTTATATTCTTGTACATAGGAGCAGTATTATAGTAGTTATATTCTTGTACATAGGAGCAGTATTATAGTAGTTATATTCTTGTACATAGGAGCAGTATTATAGTAGTTATATTCTTGTACATAGGAGCAGTATTATAGTAGTTATATTCTGGTCCATAGGGGTCACCTCTTGTATATCTATCAGATCAGATGATGCTGGAATTGCTGGTTAAGTGGTTTAGGACATTCACAGGCCTTTTTCTATCAGACCAGGTCAGAGGTAATGGAATTTCACTGTTGTTCTAACAATAGGATATGCAGAGTGCCGGATTTACAGCAGGACAGAGCGGGATTACCACCCTCACTTGTACTGTTCGGGCAGGATTAGACCACTTTTCCATACATTGTGTGGAGTCACCGGACGCCGCTTCCTCTCCAGCGGCGTTCGCCTCCCGCTACACTGCGGCCTAATCCAATTAACCCCGCAGAGGGGAATCAGAACAGAGTTCAATATATCACATTTATCACAATTAGGAAGTGTGTCCTGGAGTAAATGATATCCTGGTTCAGCCGTTGTTCCCAGGAAGGCGTATCGATGCTTGGTAAGCACGCTCATCACATGAGTGACCCTTTGTAGAGATTTTGGAGCAAATTCCTAGAAAATACTTGTAAACAGCTTGGACTGAAGATTGGGTAACATTTATGACAATGGCTGGAAATGCCGTATGATTGGATCCTACAGAATATGGGTCATTGGTTCTTGGATACTAGTAAAATAGCATAAAAGCCATTTTTCAGACTTAAAGGGGAACTCCGCCTAAAAATAGTCTCATATATAATAAAGTAAACCTTAAACGGGTTGTCACTACGTACTACCGCTTTATTATGAGGGATACTTTGGTGGTCAGCTGCAGTTCTGGCTCCGACCAAAAGGCCCAAGTCCCCAGGAGTAAGAATCACCGATTGCTGTTGGCTGTCCACTGGCTCACAGGAGGGAGGCCCTGATTAGGGGCCCCTTTCCATGATGTCTATATACCTAAATATGGCAAATGGACAGAAGTTGTGCTAATGAGACAAACAGGATGATTTCGGCAACTTTCGAATATATCTTGCATTTCAGTTCCTCACTATTGTCAAGATCTCTGCTTGCAGTCAGTGAATGGAAAAGCATTCTTGGTTGCATACAAAGGCTAAGAATCCACCCCGATAATTTTTTATTTTTTTTTACAATATTTTAGCACAGGTAAGAGTTTTCAGCCTGGAGGTGCAGGATGAGACAGATTTATGACGCTATTCTAGCCAGGGGTGGGAAACCTTCAGCTCTCCAGCTGTTGTGAAACTACAATTCTCAGCATGCTCTATTTATTTCTATGAGAGTTCCGAGAAGAGCAGAGCAAGTATGCATGCTGGGAGTTGTAGGTTCACAACAGCTAGAGTGCCGCAGGCTGCCCACCCCTGTATAGACTGATACATTGTAGCACGTCACCTAGGATTTTAAGTTGACAATAACGTTTCCATTCAATGAGTGGAAGCAGAGCTCTTAAAAATTGTGAGGAACTAATTCACAGTCTTTACTTACAAGATTGGACAAAATGAATACAGATTTTCAAAATATTTCTGATAAAATGAATGAATTTGGATTGTTTTCCAAATTGGACACGGTGCTACCATGCAGATCTCTATGGTGCCTTTAGGTACTGTGCTGGATTTAAAGGGGTTGTCTCACCTCACAGTTACTAAGGCGAGATGAGACTAAGCCCCCCCCCTGACCATCAGGTGTCCGGGAAACAATGGATCGATCTGGCGCTGGCCGTTGCATGGGAGCTACTGAAACAGCGTAGCAAGGCATGCTGCTTACCGGCTACCTGATGCAGACCAGACAACCCCTTTAAAGCCTGCACAGTACCTGAAGCCATCACAGAGGTCCCCATGTAAGGACCAGCTTCAATTAGACATGGTCTCACCAACGTGAACAATCCAAATTCATTATTTTATTAGTTTTTCAGAAAGCACAAGGACCTGACTGAGTTAGGAGAACATGTGGGTCCTCATCTTCTCAAAAGAGGACTTGTGACCAGAACAGGTCCAACCATGAAGCTCCATAAATACCACTTTGAAGTGATCTGGTGTCAAATCAACTGATTTACAAACCTTGCCTCATCCAATGTGGGGAGTGACTACTATCTTCACTTCCAAGGTATCTGTGTCCCTGACTTAACACCTTGGTTGGATGATGACTTCTCGTGTTTGGTACATGCTCGAAGCCCAAGCACAACCGAGTCTCCTAGACTTAATGGTCTCTCCAATTGACCTTTTCACCCATATCAAACTATGGAGGCCAGCATTGGCATGGACTTATTCCACTCTTCATCTCAATGAAAGTTGCATCAGAGGACTTGGCTTGTGCAGGAATCTTAGACCTGGGCTCACACAACTCAAGCAGCCATGTGTTTCTACCAACTTTACATACAGGTTGCCCCATGGTAGGTCAACACCAGACCTTCAGCAGAGGTGCAGACAGATTGGGTAACCACATGCTGTGACTCAACTCAAGTTGCAGTCCAATAGAACTGAATGGGTAAAGTTGCCCTACTGGCTTTATTCTCCTTAATCTCTATTGCCTTGGGGTTACATAGCTTTGTCATCTTATAGATATAGTAATGGACAAGCATTGGAAGATTGCCGGAGGTTGCGGATCACTAGCTTCTTCGAGAGGTCGACTAAGGACAAGCCTGAGACAAAAAGCTAAGATTCAAGAATTAAAAAACAAAATAACCCACAAAACTTAAGAGGCAGAGGGGTCATTTGTCATCTACGAGTACGTAGGATGGTGGAGCTGGCATTTCCTTCCCTTTCGGGACAATAATAGGAGACTGTGACTTCCTCACAGCACATGTAGGGTAGGGGCTTTGATGTATTACAGGTATCAGGAGGATTCTTCTATAGTTGTACTATTTATAGGGTCCAGCATAAGGCAAGGTCAATGGGGTTAAAGGCAACTCCACTCAAAACCCGAGTTGTGACTGCAGTTCGCCCCCAAACCCCTCTATATGTTACGCTCACAAGGTTCTCGGCAGCTGAGATATGGGGAGCTGTTTGCTGGGACCTTACCCTGAAGTGCGGTTTTAGCTTTTTCTGTGCTGTCTATGGCATACAGACAACAATCATGTCACTATCACAGGCAGATGTAGTATTATGGCGTGAGGACCCCACCATACTGCCCCCCCTCCCAACTGTCACCTCCTGTTTAGCATAAGTGGGGTACAGGCAAGAATAATATTATTATTATATAAAGAAGCCTGTCCTTTAAAGGGGTTGTCAGGGCTTTTACTATTGATGACCTAGCCTCATGAGAGGTCATCAATATCAGATCGGCGGGGGTCCGACCCCCAGCACCCCACCAATAAGGCGCGCGCAGTGCACACGTGCCATCTCCCTTTGCTCTTCCTGTTCGATGCTGCTGTCTATGGTCTGTGCCATAGACAGCAGCAGTGGAGATGGCAAATGCGCACGCCGTCTCCTCAGAAAGCTGATTGGTGCTGGGTGTCGGACCCCCGCTGATACAGTATATCTACATAAGTGCGAGTTACTGTTTTAATGCAAAATGCACTGCGGCACTTTTACATTGCAGCAAATGCTAAGCAGCGGTTACTGCAAAATGTCAATGTTACATTGTCAGAGCTGTTAAGCAAATTAATTATTCATGCAGGGACGAAGCCGAATCCCTTTGGTTGTATTTTAGTGCAAAAAGCGCTTGTGCGTTTCAATACCTCCGTAAAGGCATCTGCGCAGACTGCTATAACCATTTTCCACTTGTGCTGGATAAGAGAATAAAAAAAACACACAAGAGAAAACACATGAAACATGCAGAATATATCGGCAGACAGACTCCTTGCTCCATCCTGAGATACTGCGCGGCAGGGACTGGAGCGGCTGCGCTGGAGTATAGCGGATTTCATTATTACATTTCCTGCTCAAAGACAATATCTCGGACAAACCCGTCACCACCGCTCCGGATAGGTCTGTTTTAGTTACTACTTACGTTACAGATGTAATAATTCTGGAGCATCTATTCTTATCACTCTATGTTGTGTCATTCATTTATTATTCCTGCTAGAAGTTGAATGAATTGCTAGAAGTTCGCAATGAAGTCGAGCTGGGCATTACCAATGGGGGGGAAGGGGGGGTCCCTGCACAGTCTGACACTGGCAGCACTGATTGGATAATGTCAGACTGAGCAGGGACACCCCCAACTGGTAACATCCATCTGAATCTTCACTGCAGACTCCTGGAATCCTACAAATTCTGTTATAATTGTAAATGAGCCGTTTTGTCTTCTGCATATAAGACAATAGAGACCGAAAGACATTTTTCATCCTTCATTGTGAGCCTCCCCTCATATAAAGGGAGACACAACTCTGTATTCCGAGATTTACATGCAGGGAGTACAAACTTTCAAAAAAGGTTCACTCTTTGCTGTGGGGCTCTGCTCACACAGGCTCCAAGGCTGCAGTCCATGACACCGTGCCGGATCCACTGGTGAACCACGGACCCCACAGAGTTATAATGGGGTCCATTGATGTGCTGTTCTAGTTCTCAAAATGATGGTGGAGCCTCCAATAAAAAGGCAAGATGCAATGTAAATAAAGAAAATAAAAATAAGACAAAATAAAAAAATAAAAAATGTAAGCCTTAAAAGTTGAATTCAAAATCTTCTCTTGATCATTGCTGACTTTCCAATTCATTTAAACAAATTAAGACAAAAAGGGATCAGAGTGAGAAGGCAAGGAATGATGTTAAGTTTCATAATGGCGAGTTCAACAGGCATCCTTAAAGGGCATCTGTCAGCAGTTTTGTACCTATGACACTGGCTGAGCTGTTACATGTGCGCTTGGCAGTGGAAGACATCTGTGTAAGGCCTCATACACACAACCGTTGTGTGCATCCGTGTCCGTTGTTCCGTTTTCCGTGATTTTCTGCGGACCGTTAAACTCAGAAAATGCACCGTTGTTCAGCCCCATCCGTGACCCGCGTTTCCTGTCCGTCAAAAGAATATGACCTGTCCTGTTTTTTTGACGGTCAACGGTTCACGGACCCATTCAAGTCAATGGGTCCGTGAAAAAACACGGAAGCACACAAGATTGTCATCCGCGTCAGTGATCTGTGTCCGTAGGCTACTTTCATACAGACTGATCCGCAGATCCGTCTGCATAAAAGATTTTTCATTGCAGAGTTTTCACTTCATGAAAACTCAGATCCGACAGTATATCCTAACACAGAGGCGTTCCCATAGTGATGGGGACGCTTCAAGTTAGACTATACTACGAATTGTGTACATGACTGCCCCCTGCTGCCTGGCAGCACCCGATCTCTTACAGGGGGACTGTGATCCGCACAATTAACCCCTCAGGTGCCGCACCTGAGTGGTTAATTGTGCTGATCACAGCCCCCTGTAAGAGATCGGATGCTGCCAGGCAGCAGGGGGCAGTCATGTACACAGTTCGTAGTATATTCTAACTTGAAGCGTCCCCATCACTATGGGAACGCCTCTGTGTTAGACTATACTGTCGGATCTGAGTTTTCACGATCTAACTCAAATCCGATGGTATATTCTAACATAGAGGCGTTCCAATGGTGATGGGGATGCTTCAAGTTAAAATATACCCTGACTTTACATTGAAAGTCAATGGGGGACGGATCCGTTTGCAATTGCACCATATTGTGTCAACGGCAAACGGATCCGTCCCCATTGACTTGCATTGTAAGTCAGGACGGATCCGTTTGGCTCTGCACGGCCAGGCGGACACCAAAACAACCTTTTCCTTCATGTCCGTGGATCTTCCAAAAATCAAGGAAGACCCACGGAAGAAAAAACGGACACGGATCACGGAACTACGGAACCCGTTTTTGCAGACCGCAAAAAAAAAAAAGAGTCGTGTGCATGAGGCCTTAGTCTGATGTTCATATGTGCCCGCATTGCTGAGAAAAAAATATGATGTTTTATTATATGCAAATGAGCCTCTAGGAGCAACGGGAGCCTCTAGGAGCACCATCTCTGTCATTGTCACACAGTCTGCACTTTGCTCGACAGGGCTGAGCAGTGAAAACATTATCACACTTGCCTGGCCCTGTCAAAATGCTAAATGCAGAGAGGGCATACATTTTTCTCAGCAATGCGAGCACATATATGGACATGGGACCAACGCAGATGCCTTCAGCTGCCAAGCGCACATGTAAGAGGTCAGCCAGTGTCATAGGTGCAAATCTGCAATTAACCCCTTCACACCTGCCACCATACATGTACGGCGGAAGTCGGCACTTTAAAAGATGTTGTGGTCAAATGTGACCACGGCATCTGGGTGGTCCAGAAGCAGGAGACACGCGCTCCTGTAACAGAGTTCCCCGGCTGAGATCAGGGAACCTGATGCATAGCGTAATAGCCGGAAGCCTCAAGCAGGCTTTGGTAGCTATTGCTAAAATATACTAATACAGGCCAGCAGGTGTCAGCACTGTATTGTTATATTGTAAATCAAGTGTTCAATAATGGCTATTATAGCAATCACAGAACTCAATGCGCAATATAATGATTGCCAGTTATAATCAACCAGGGTGACTTAATGACTTAAAAAAAAAAAAATTATATTATATACACACACACACACACACACACACACCCCATTAGAAAAGCCACGTGCAAAAAAGTGCCCCTACTATTAAAATAACAATTTTAATTCAATATAGCGAATGGCATAACAAAAAAAAAAAAAAAAAAACACAGCAAATTTGCTATTTCTCCCCCCTTCCCCCCCCAAAAAAAAGTTAGGGGTCAGAATATGGCGATCAAAAAAAAAAAAAATAATAATAATTTTTTTTCCCCTCCAGAGTATTAAAACACAAGAAAAACTACACAAGTATGGTATCATTGTAATCATACTGACCTGGAGAATGAAGGTAACATAGTGAACGCCGTAAGAGAAAAACCCATAAAACTGTGGCAGAATTGCATCTTTTTTCCAATTCCACCCCATTTGGATTCCCCCCCCCCCTTTTCCCACTACATTGTGTGCAACCGTAAATGGTGCTATTAGACAGTACAACTTGTCCCGCAATAAATAAGCCCTCATAAAAGGCTAAGTGAACAGAAAAATAAAATAAAAAAAGTTATGACTGGGAGTGAAAATGAAAACGCCAAAAAATGGAAAATTGCAAGGTCCTCTAAGGGTTAAAGTGGAACACTCTGGAGAACTGAGGATCGATGCTCCTTATTTGCTGAGCCCTGACTGGCGAGAGACCCATTACTTTCTATACACGTCCACTATGGACAGATACCAACAACCCTCCATAGAGGCAGCAGCTTATGGGGGCAGGTGTCAGATTTAGACACCCCATTACGCCTTCTGGAAAGTAGCATCATAAAAATACACATCCCCTTTAAAGAGGACCTGTCTTCTAAAATGTCTGTTTTCCATTTGTATCCTTCATGTAATAGCAATTCTAGAGCAGCATCTATTCTCATAATGCCGTGTTGTGTTCCTCTATTCTAGCTCCTGAACATTTAGGAATAAACTGAAACCTGGGTTTTACCATATAACTTATCCAAATGGCTGAGTCCCTATATAGTCAGCAGTGATTGGACAGAATCACAATGTGCAAGGAACACCCCCTTCCCCAACTGGTATAACAAGTTATCCATTTACTCATTAACTTCCAGGAGGAATATTAGAGGAACGGCACTATACCAATTTCTAAGAAAAAAAAAAATCCAAGATTTTATGAAGAATGCAAGCATTTACTAAGACAGACATATCAGGAGAGAGGACAGAGCCCCTTTAAGGATATGCACTGTTTATAGAGGACCGTATAATTACAGGTTTGCTCCAGTAGAAGACTCTGATTACATAACTGCCCTGTCAGTAGGGGGCACTGTACTATGCCAACACTTTTTCTTTACACACAGCTTGCAGGCCCAGCAGGAGCGTGGACATCAGAGGTAGCGTCCGCGGTCACTCTGCGGTGCGGCTGCAGAAGGAAAACACAGCTGATGGGGCAGACTGAGCACTCAGCCATCATTTATCATGTTCTGACTCCGCTTCTAGCACCAGGAGGAGCGACATGGAGAGCGGTCACCGACAACCAGTGGAAAGTTACAGACCGCTGCCAAAGCACGAAGATCCCAGTCCAAGCAAAGCAGATGCTGTGAGCTAAAAAAATGAAAGCGCTAGGATAGAGAGTAGCGATGAGCGAATAGATTTTGTATGAAACATCCGAAGTCGATTCGCTCATCCCTAATAGCGAGCAGTCAGACCTAGAATTATACTCCAGTCACCTCTAAAGCTGCATTTAAAATTCTGCTCCTGCCCATTTGTCTCTGACTACACTACCTTGCTGCGGTCCGCTGTTTTAGCCCCTACAGCAATGCATTGCAGCAGAATGCCCTGTACCTTGAGCTCTCAGCAGCCAGAAGAGCTAGAAGTCCTCACACCATTTGTAAAGACTAGTGATCTCCATAGTGAGGACCCTGGCAAAGAGCTGGACTATGAAATCGGGGTCTGGAGGTCGTATTGGGTTATCTGGAATATTTTGGGATTGCAGGTCGCTGTAATCCACCCCAATTACAGGCTCAGAAGCGATAATCCAGAGACACGGATGACGATTCCTTATTCACAGAGGTGTAACCGGAAAGGGACAAGTCTACAAACAAGGACAGTGACTAATATCCTGGAAGCAGCACTGACAGCGTCCAGGATTATCATCGAATTACCGGTAATATACAGGAAAGCCAGGAGGGGCCTCATTTAATAATGCTGTCATAGATCTGACAGGAGAGGTTCTGGATTATCAGATATTCTGGATTACCGAACAGTCATAGAAAAGAATAGGAGGGGGCCTAATACTAATGACTGGGTTTCTGGTCCTTTATCACTTTTGGCTAGGGCTACACAACGACTTGTGGCCGCACAACATTAATGTCGCACCTAATGACAACAGGTTGGCATATCTGCCAGTTCCACATGCGATATCAGTAGGTGCAATGTAGCAGCGGATCTTAAGGCGCTCTGTAGTCCTGGCCTTGATGGGCATGGAATAGTGGGCACTAGTAGGTCCCTGGCGAGCGCCAATTTGGGGACAGATGGAGGAGAACGGATTGTTAATCAGTTTTCCAGTGTCAGGTTCTTCTTGCAGCCGACCCATGTACGGAATAGGAGTACCTCGTAGTGTGGGCAGGTCACCAGCCCTGGCAGTCCCTAAATATATGTCGCACTCCTGGAAAATATTTAGCAGCGAGCCTCAAACACTATCACATCACCTCGCTAAATGGCGGGGTCGGGGGATATGCATGACATTGCAGAGAGGTATGAACGGAGAGTAATGGTTACTACTGTAAATACTCACACACGGATGCCGAATATCACTGAGGTTCTAATGAAGGGCAAGGGGCAGCCGTAAATTATACCCGCCAGCGTGGAAAGATATATCGCCTTCCAAATTTAGGGTGAGGTGGGAGTAGTGAGCAGTTAGTCCCGTCTCCTCCATAGTATACCCCTGTACATATGGCTTAGAAATAATAAATGATGATATCCCTGGAGGGCAATGAAGGGTCTAGTGGTAACAGCCATGGTGTTTTAGGGTAGTAAAAAAGTGTTAAGGATATAATAGCCCTGGTGGACTAGGGCTATGAAGTGGTTAATGCCAAGATCCCTGGTGGTCTAGGGCAGTGAAAGTAGACTCAGTGTCAGGTGTAATCTAAACTGTAGAGGACAGAGCCGGGAAGTTTCTAAAGTTAGAATGTGGGCTTCCTGCTCTTTTATATACCGGAGTGATAATCCAGAATATATGACAATCTGGCAATGATCGGGTCCCTTTGATGCCGGATTAAAGGAATTTTTCTGTATAGAGGAACAATAAAGAAAGAGAAGAAGACATTATATATAAAAAAATAAATAAAAAAAAAATAAAAAAAAAACACTATCACTAATAAAACTGACCCAAAAAAAAAAAAAAAAAAAAACTGTGTGCGAGCAGCGATTAATGACTTTTCTGTGGAGTCAGGAATGTGTCGCACTTGATTATAAGGAAGCAGGCGGCCATGTTGACCCGTAAAGCGGACCATCACATCCTCATGACAAGTCAATGTGCAGGTCAGGTCGGCCATGTCTTCAGGAAGGGAGGGGGTTGTAGTTTCACGATAAACCAGCTGCTGGGACGGCGTCTTGTACAGGTTTTTTCCAAGACAAACAAAAAAAGTTTGTAAAGACTCAAATCCACAAGATAAAAAAAACAAACGAAAAAAAAACAAAACACACACATCTCATTTGCCGCGACACTAATCCTCGCACCGCATGTTATAAAGTCTGCTGAACAGAAAGCCACAGCTGTACGGGCACCGATACCCGCCGCCTGCCGACATTAACCCCTTAAACACCGGGCCCATTTTTATTTTTTCCTCCCCACATTCCAAGAGCCACAACTTTTTGATCTTCCATTCACATTGCCCTATGGAGGGCTTATTTGACAAGTTGTATTTTTTTTTAATGGCACCATTTAATTTAGGCCTCATGCACACGGCCGTTGTTCTGGTCCGCATCCGAGCCGCAGTTTTAGCGGTTCGGATGCAGACCCATTCACTTCAATGGGGCCGCAAAAGATGCGGACAGCACTCCGTGTGCTGTCCGCATCCGTTTCTCCGTTCCGTGGTCTGCAAAAAACACAACCTGTCCTATTCTTGTCCGCGCTTTGCGGACAAGAATAGGCAGTTATATTAAAGGCTGTCCGTGCCGTTCCACAAATTGCGGAACGCACACGGACGCCATCTGTGTTTTGCGGATCCGCGATTTGCGGACTGCAAAGCACACAACGGTCGTGTGCATAAGGCCTTACTGTGTCTTGTATGGGAAAAAAATAAAATAAATGATTTGAGGAGAAAAAATTGACAAAAAACACAAACAATTTGCCACTTTTTTTGGATTTTGCTCTAAAAATGACAACATTCTGATGACGTGGATGAATACAATTATGGCGATACCAAGTTTGTATACTTTTTATTTTGTTTTACTACTTCTGTAAAAAAAAATCTTTGCATCTCCATATTCTGACAGCCATAACCTTTATACATTTGCGATTACAGATTTGCGATTTCAATAGGTCAGACATTTGGGGACGCAGCAATACCGGTTAGGTTTATTTTTATATGTAAAATTGTGAAAAGGAGCGATTCGAATTTAATATACAGTATATATTTTTTTTTCATGCAACAACTTTTAGCCTCCTTAGGGGGCTAGAGCATGTGATCTTCTGATCTCTTGTTCCACAGACCACAATATAACACTATTGTGGTCTAAGGGATTCTGAGACACAGCCTCGTGCATGGCTTTACAGGCAGTTAACCATGACTGGCCTGGGAACCTTTCCAGGCCTCAGGCTGTCATAACTGATCAGAGCACCGCGATTTTACTGATGAGGGTCCAGTCAAAAGGCTCTGTCTAACCCCACAGATGCAGTGACTGCTAATGATTGCAGAATCTGAGGGGTTAAATGAACAGGTTCGGCGTTAACCAAGTATTCCAACAACAGCCACTGAGGCCAGTTGGACCAGCGTATTAGCCCGCCCCCCCCCCCCCCCGCCATTGTGAATGTGGTATGGACTAAAAGGCGGCCATACATCTTAGATGCATTGCAGCCAACCATCTAATGTTTGGGGGTTACCCGAATCTTCTTGATGGCAGATGCTGGGGGAGAGAAGGATCAGACTGTTGGATTTCAATCTGCCCAATCCTTTGATTCTCACAGAGAGGAGGAGGAGGACGGCAGGGCTTTCACCAGTACCCAGCCCAGTTCATCCTGGGTACTGATCTATACATGATGCCCTGCTGGGGTTGCCACCATGCCAGATACTATTATCACCGTAAGACAGTGCCTTTTCCCTTTGTGCCCAGTGGTATATACAGTGTCCCGGCCCTGGTACCCAGTGGTGTATGTACAGGGCTCATTCATTTGGGCAGTGTTCTATAGAGTCCAGGGTTTGCTAGCAGTTTATATGCGCAGCGCCCAGTCCTGGTCATGTAAGATCCGGCACCCCTTGGTATGTACAATCCGTATTCACCAGTTCTATGTCCCGCTCCCCTGATATAATATATGTATCCCACTGATGTGTAGTTCTGCTCTGCTGCCCGGGTGCTGCAAGCGGTGTCCATTGGTTACTACAGGCTAGGCCTATTGCCAGGCCTCTGTGCCAGCTCCTGCCATCTGGGCTACATCACAGCCGACGGGCTCAGTGTTTAGTAGAAACAGCCCTGGCAGCGGCTGACAACATGCCCACAATGTACGAGATAGCGTGGAGGTCACAGAGCGTATCCCGAGCTGATCATATATGTATATGTGTATTACATGGAGCCAGCCCGGTCTGACACCTCAAGGGTCTCTTCGCTTAGCCTCATAGATGGGAATCCCAAGTGCCCCCCCCCCCCCCCCGACATCCATATACCCCAATGAGGCATGTGGAAGGGGAAGTGTCATCAGGAGACCACCTATCAGCAGGACTAATCCTATTAAATGCCTCCCCATACACCCGGGCCCCTCACAGAGGATGTACTTAAATGGCTCCCCGGCACCCACGTTGCTCCTGACGCCCTTGCATCTCGGGTGACGCTAGGGAGGCATCGCGGCCTGCTATCCTCCCCCCTTTCCCCACCGCCAGATGTGTTCATCTGCACGACAGGGAGATGCAGCGGTGGATGTCAGAAGCGACGTGGGCGCCAGACAGCCAGGTAAGTACAAACTCTGTAAGGGGCCCGGCCGTATGGGAAGGCATTTTAGGGGTTGGATAACCCCTTTAAGCCATGGTTACTGACCGGTAGGGTTGATCCTGCTGATTAAAATGATACCAGCCTTGTGAAGAAGAAAAAAAACAACAACATTTATTCCTTATGCAAGCGAAGGCTTCAGAGCACTGCGGGGAATGGCCTAGCAGCTACCCCCTCAGCTTTTCAGTGCTGGCCCCCGCCCCTCGGTGCACTGAAGCCGTCATTTGCATTGACAGCAGCAAGAGGTACCTGTAATTGCAGGTGTGAGAGAGAATGACATTTAGGCCTCATGCACACAACCGTATTTTGTTTCCGTGTCCGATACATTTTTTTTTGCGGATAGGATGTGGACCCACCCAAACTGTGCTGTCCGCATGAGTATGTCCGTTCCGTTGCTCCGCAAAAAAAAAAAAAAAAAAAAAAAAAAGCCATACGGAACGTCATCCGTTTTTTGCGGATCCGCAATTTGCGGACCGCAAAACACATACGGTCGTGTGCATGTAGCCTTAGTTGATGAAACTGGATTTTTTTAATGAAAAAGTCCTTAAACTTTCCAGTATACTTCCTGCATCGATTCCCTGTGGTATCCAAGATCTCTGGGGGGGGGGGGGGGGGTGAAAAAAATCCCATCCTGGCCATGGGATGGATACCCAGCTGAGCAGTAACAAGCTGTGCGCGTTTTCATCACATCACCAGGACAGATTTCTTTTTTCTACCCTGGAAGCAAAAAATATCAGGTCCCTATTGAATGGCAGCAAGCAGAGATCTTGAAAATGATAAATTGTTGCAGAAAGTATATTGGAAACTTTTCATTCTATGAAGAATAACATTTATTCACTGAAACTGGAATATCCCTTTAATTTCCCTTCTGTGCAAACTACTTTCCGGCAGGAAATTAATTTGGGATAAAGAAATTGCTACTTCGAAGAAGAAACACAGGCTGACAATAGTAGCAAACGAGCAGCAGGTTTTTCGAAGGTTTTGTTACAATGTATCAGTATCTTTCTCCTGCCTGGAGCCAGGACTTATATAACCGTCCCCTTCCTGCCTTTTACATTGTAACAAACCAATCAGCTGTGGGCACACAGAATAGGGGACAACTAATAGATTAGTGGGGGTCCTACTGCTTGGACGCCCGCTGATCACAAAAACCCCTTTGCCCACAGTGCCCCCCCCCCAAAATGAATGGAGTGACAGGTCGAGCATTCACACTGCCACTGTCTATGGGAGTTCCAGAGAAAACTGAGCACAGCATCTGGCCACTCCCGGAACTCCCATAGAGATGACTGGAGCGGCCACCCCGTTCATTTCAGGGGGGATGCAGAGGATATGGGGCCCCCGTTTTCATGATTGGTGGGGGGTCTCAGCGGTACGACCGGTACGATAGTTATAAGATCAGATAACTTCAAACAACCAGAATACCACTTTAACCTTAAAAAAAAATAAAAATATATATATATAAAATAATAATAATAATAATAATAATAATATATTTTTTTGTATTATGATATAATAATAATAATCATCATCATTTATCACAACTATCAATGGTCCTGTTGTCCGAACAGAACTGTGATAGGTTGCTATGGGTAGCGATGACAGTTTTTAGTTTTTTTTTTAGCATTTTTTCCTCAGAGCAAGCAGAGATCTTGAACATAATGAAGAACAGAGATATAAAGCATATTAGAAAGCTGCAGAACATCTCATTATTCAGTGCTAAAACTAGACAGCCCCTTTAAATGTGTCACAACGAAATTCGATCCAGATGTGGATATGTGGATGGAGAGCGACCACCTCAGTGGTTACATATGGAGGATCATCCATTCCAGCCATAGATGTGGAATCGTTGCCAGCCTCCCAGTGACATCCCCTGTATTATCTATACGTCCAGCATTAGCGGATGATATACCATAGGGACCGGTACAGACACTGAGACCCTCACCTCGACTTATCCTCTGTTTCTCTCCGGACAGGATCCCAGGGGTGTCAATGACACTGATGCTTTCCAGGACCGGGTTGGGAAGCTGTGCACAAACGAACCTGCGTAACAGAGAACAGACCAACATAAATAGATTTCATGAAGAAGGCTCTGTGACCGGCCCTAAAAAAAAAATCACTGGAAGTGGGCAATTATCACTCACAGCAGCACAGAGCATTTCAGGCGAGGAGGGTGCTGATCTTATGAAGGGCAGTGACCCGTCCACTCATGAAATGAGATCAGTGGTGAGCTTCAGGTGACAATGGGCGGTGGTCATAGATGGAGACTTTCATAATTGAAGGAGGAGGTTTCTCCCAGCAGCACAGAGCGTTTCAGAAGTGTGCTAATACTGTGGGAGGCAGTGACATGTCTACTCATGTCTGGTGGGGAGGGGAATTAGGTCAATGGTCAAAGACAAAAAGCTACAAATCAGAAGGAGCAGGGTGCTCCCAGCAGCACAGAGTATTTCAGGAGAGCAGTGTGTTCATTTAGTGACCTGTCTACTTAGTGAGGTCAGGGCTGTAACAAGGGTAGTGTCATGATGTGAGGAAGAGAATGAAGACAAGTGGGAGGTTAAAGATTGGGAGTTACATAGGAGCAGGGTCCCCAGCATCACAGAGTATTTTAGGAAAAGGGTGCGCTGATATCGTCGGAAACAGCGACCGATCTACTCATGAATGTGATTAAGACAGTTTCATAATGTGTGGTGGGGTTACATATTGGGAGGGGCATGGTCCCCCCAGTATTTCAGATGTGTGCTGATTTTATAGGGGGGCAGCGACCAGTCTATATCATGGACGCTGCAGGCTGTATCCAGTTTGTTACACTTTGGACTTGCAGGACACATTGTAGAATGCTCCAATGACCTTGAAACACCACCGGCTGATTATGGACCTTGCATGAACAGAACGTTCCCATTACATAACGATTCCATTAGAAGGATCCGCCGTACAATGTGTCACGTCAGCTCCTCGGCAAACACAATGCTTTCACAGAGCCGTAGTGTTTGTGGAACGCATTCAGTGCGGATCTTATACAGGACGTGGAGCGAGGAGCAGAAAGAGTCAGAGCAGGACAGAAACTCCATGTTTGCAACCAACCATTTTCATTATTCTAATGCATAAAAAAATAAAATAAATATAGATATTTTTCCCCCATGGTTACAGGTGGCAATCAAACCCTGTGTAGCGCAGACAGAGGAGAAATTAGCTCAGTCAGTGAAAAAAGGCGATAAAGGCATTCTTCAGATACAGAAAGGAAAAAAGGAAACTAAAACAAGGAATTGCCAAATTAAAAAACAAAAGAAGGAAGAAGTTATATGGAAGAAGATAAAGAACTAGCTGACTGCCTCAACGAATACTTCTGTTCAGTTTTTACAAAGGAAAATGAAGGAAAAGGACCTCAGTTAGGCCCCTTTCACACGACAAGAATGCAGAATGCATAGTAAACTGTAGATTGAGGTGGTAAGCGTGATTACGTCAAAAGGTCCTTTTGCAGGTCCTGAAAGAAGCAGCAAGAATCTAAAGAACACCTAACCCAAACTGCAGTGAAGAAGTCCGGGTTCGGGTCTGGGTACCACAGTCAGTTTTTTTTTTTTTTTTTTTATCACGTGCGTGCAAAACGCATTGCACCAGCGCGATAAAAATTTAACATCAAAACTGACTGCAATTGCGTACCTACTCGTACAATTTTCCCTGATCGCAGACGCAACGCATCCGGACACGCTCATCTGCAAGGGGCCTTAGGGAGGAAGACTAATGAATCTTTTGACGCATGTGTTTTTACAGAGAAAGAGGTTCTAAGTCAGCTGTCTAAAATCAATACAAATAAGTCACAGGGGCCTGATGGGATACACCCAAAGCTATTAATAGAGCTTAGCGGTGAACTAGCAAAACCATTAACAGATTTATTTAACCAATCACTGGCAACAGGAGTCGTCCCAGAAGATTGGAAATTAGCAAATGTTGTGCCCATTCACAAGAAAGGTAGTAAGGAGGAATCGGGCAACTATAGGCCAGTAAGCCTGACATCAATAGTGGGGAAATTAATGGAAACCAAACTTAAGGAGAGGATTGTGGAACATCTAAAATCCCATGGATTGAAAGATCAAAAACAGCATGGGTTTACTTCAGGGAGATCATGTCAAACTAATCTTATAGATTTTTTTTAATTGGGCGACTAAAATAATAGATGGCGGAGGTGCAGTAGACATCGCTTATCTAGACTTTAGTAAGGCTTTTGATACTGTCCCACATAGAAAGCTTATCAATAAAGTGCAGTCTGGGCTTGGACTCCTATATTGTTCAATGGATTAGGCAGTGGCTGAGGGACAGACAACAGAGGGTTGTAGTCAATGGAGTATATTCAGACCAAGGTCTTGTTACCAGTGGGGTACCTCAGGGATCTGTTCTGGGACCCATATTGTTTAAGAAAAATTGCTACAAGAGGACATAGTTTTAAATTAGAGGGGCAAAGGTTTAAGAGTAATATCAGGAAGTATTACTTTACTGAGAGAGTAGTGGATGCATGGAATAGCCTTCCTGCAGAAGTGGCAGCTGCAAATACAGTGGAGGAGTTTAAGCATGCATGGGATAGGCATAAGGCCATCCTTCATATAAGATAGGGCCAGGGGCTATTCATAGTATTTAGTATATTGGGCAGACTAGATGGGCCAAATGGTTCCTATCTGCCGACACATTCTATGTTTCTAGTCCGATTCTGCAGTCACTCCACTCCAAGGTTTTTGCAACTAAACTGCAGTCACATGGCTCAGTAGGAGGTGCGTGGCATCACCACTCGGGGACTGTATTTAGACAGCCTGATGCCAAAATATCTGAGAGTTCAAAAATCCGTGACGTTGACATGGAAACGCTTACATTTACGTGCTGTAAAATTGTTGGCAAAAGCTTTTTGATTCACGCAAGTTTTGGTTTTCACAGTGTTTGCTGCTTCATTGATTTTGGATCTTTTTGTCAGATATTTCTATGGTATACTTAAGCATATACTATAGGCATTTCAGAAGTTTTCTCAATTATGGAAGCGTTTCATTAGTACCGGAGGACCAGGAAGCGGTGAAGGCTCTGTACTCACCGATTCCTAGTCCTCGGCTCGGCTACCACCGGCTCTGTGACCTCACACTGTGCGCCGCGATACAGAGCAGACAGCAGAATGAAGAGAATCCCGATTGTGAGGAGCGGTGGCGATCAGGAGCAGGAGAAGTAAGCGAGTTTTATTTTATTTGCACTGGGGGCTAATGGCTGACATATAGGGGTTGATATATGGGTCTGCTGGCTGACATATAGGGGTTGATATATGGGTCTGCTGGCTGACATATAGGGGCTGATCTGAGGTCTGATTAACTTTGGGGGTCTGATTGCTTGTCTGACCTGAGGTGTAATGGAAAATATTATTTTCTTATTGTTCTCCTCTAAAACCTAAGTGCGTCTTATGGGCCGGTGCGTTTTATAGGGCGAAAAATACGGTATAATATACACACACACACACACACACACACACACACACACCTCTAAAAGCGGCATACAAATAAAAAAAAAAAAGGTCATGGACAGAGACTACATAATACATATACATACAGTCAGGCTCACAAATATTGGGACATCGACACAATTGTAACATTTTGGGCTCTATACACCACCACAATGGATTTGAAATGAAACAAACAAGATGTGCTTTACATGCAGACTGTCAGCTTTAATTTGAGGGTATTTACATCCAAATTAGGTGAACGGTGCAGGAAATACAGCAGTTTGCATATGTGCCTCCCGCTTGTTAAGGGACCAAAAGTAATGGGACATTTGGCTTCTCAGCTGTTCCATGGCCGTTGTGTGTTATTTCCTCATTATCCCAATTACAATGAGCAGATAAAGGTCCAGAGGTCATTTCCAGTCTGCTATTTGCATTTGGAATCTGTTGCTGTCAACTCTCAAGATGGAGATCCAAAGAGCTGTCACCATCAGTGAAGCAAGCCATCATTAGGCTGAAAAAACACAACAAACCCATCAGAGAGATAGCAAAAACATTAGACATGGCCAAAACAACTGTTTGGAACAATCTTAAAAAGAAGGAACGCACCGGTGAGCTCAGCAACACCAAAAGACCCAGTAGACCATTGAAAACAACTGTGGTGGATGACCGAAGAATTCTTTCCCTAGTAGAGAAAACACCCTTCACAACAGTTGGTCAGATCAAGAACACTCTCCAGGAGGTAGGTGTTTGTGTGTCAAAGTCAACAATCAAGAGAAGACTTTACCAGAGTGAATACAGAGGGTTCACCACAAGATGTAAACCACTGATGAGCCTCAAAAACAGGAAGGCCAGATTAGAGTTTGACAAACGACATCTAAAAAAGCCTTCACAGTTCTGGAACAACATCCTATGGACAGATGAGACCAAGATCAACTTGTACCAGAGTGATGGGAAGAGAAGAGTATGGAGAAGGAAAGGAACTGCTCATTATCCTAAGCATACCACCTCATCAGTGAAGCATGGTGGTGGTAGTGTCATGGCGTGGGCATGTATGGCTGCCAATGGAACTGGTTCTCTTGTATTTATTGATGATGTGACTGCTGACAAAGGCAGCAGGAGGAATTCTGAAGGGTTTCGGGCAATATTATCTGCTCATATTCAGCCAAATGCTTCAGAACTCATTGGACGGCGCTTCACAGTGCAGATGGACAATGACCCAAAGCATACTGCAAAAGCAACCAAAGAGTTTTTTTTTTTAAGGGAAAGAAGTGGAATGTTCTGCAATGGCCGAGTCAATCACCGGACCTGAATCCGATTGAGCTGCATTTCACTTGCTGAAGACAAAACTGAAGGGAAAATGTCCCAAGAACAAGCAGGAACTGAAGACAGTTGCAGTAGAGGCCTGGCAGAGAATCACCAGGGATGAAACCCAGCGTCTGGTGATGTCTATGCGTTCCAGACTTCAGGCTGTAATTGACTGCAAAGCATTTGCAACCAAGTATTAAAAAGTGAAAATTTGATTTATGATTATTATTCTGTCCCATTACTTTTGGTCCCTTAACAAGTGGGAGGCACATATGCAAACTGTTGTAATTCCTGCACCGTTCACCTGATTTGGACGTAATGACCTCATATTTAAGCTGACAGTCTGCAGGTAAAGCACATCTTGTTAGTTTCATTTCAAATCCATTATGGTGGTGAATAGAGCCAACAATGTTAGAATTGTGTTGATGTCCCAATATTTATGGACCCGACTGCAAGTCTATGCAACAACAGGCCTCTGCCATCATCTTACAAATTAAGAGCAGAGACACAATGAGGGACCCTCCCTTTAATAACTACACTCAGACCAGTATCACTGAGCATTTAATTAGAGCTCACAGCACAAACATTCCCGTCATGTCATTGAGATTTCGGCTGCATATGAGCAGCTTGTGAACCTCGACCTCACCGCCTTATCAGCGGGCCGCGATAATTCACACCTCAGTCACGGTCCAAATTCCTGGTATTCCTAACCAAGCACAGAGGACTGAAGGGTGGCAGCGGCTGCGCAGAACACACTGCTGAGGCATTTCTGCCCTTTAAAGAGAGTCCCCGGGTAAATTTACATTTTGGAAAAATCTGATTACTAAAAGCTGACAGAGATGTGAAATGCCATAAAGAGACTGGGGGAGATCAAAATTGGTGTAAAGGAAAGCGGCTTAGTTGCCCATAGCAACCAATCAGATTTCACCTTCCAAAGGAGCACTGAAATCTAGAATCCGATTTGGTTGCTAGGGACAACCAAGCCAGTTTTCCTTTACACCAGTTTTGATAAATCTCCTCCATTGTGTCCAGGCTGCCCCCGGTAAGCCGGCTTTGAGCCAAGTCGTGACTGACAGACTGGTTGCTAGGGATATATTGCCCAACAAGCACAGTCTTTACAATGGGGCTGTCAGGCGGCAGGTCCTTAGAAACCCTTAAAGCTGTGTTAGGATTGGTTGCAATGGGCAGTAGACTTGTCTAATAACAAAATAAAGTTATTCTAAAAGTGTAGGCGGAGAACCCCTTTAAGAAAACACAGTTCTCGACAAAGGGGACATATTACACCATCTAGACAGTCTTTCCGTGGCTCCTATTATGCATGGTGTGTAAAGTTAGTGCACATCCCAGGCCAAATGGTTCTCTCTATTTTAGGGCCTCAGGGGGCGGAGCATGACACAAGGATGCCATCTGCAGTGTTCTTAGAATCCATGTGTTGTGCTCTGCACCTGCAATAGTCATATAACATTGGGCCTCATTTATCAAAATGGCAAGACTGTGTTGCTTGAAGCGACCAATCAGAGATCAGCTTTCATTTTTCCAGAACAGTTTCAGAAATGAAAGCTGAGCTCTGATTGGTTGCTATGGGCAACTAAGACAGGCTCTAATAAATGACTGAGGCCTACTGTACAAATCATGCACAGGGGAGAGCAGCAGTGATATAAGGGGGACATTTATAGTCAGTCTTGTTGCCTGTAGCAACCAATCACTGCATAGCTTTCATTATTCTAGAGCACTGTAAGAAATGGAAGCTGCACTGTGATTGGTTG
The DNA here is from genome assembly GCF_014858855.1 of Bufo gargarizans. Classification (NCBI taxonomy): domain Eukaryota; kingdom Metazoa; phylum Chordata; class Amphibia; order Anura; family Bufonidae; genus Bufo; species Bufo gargarizans. The sequence continues at coordinate 522,470,823 of NC_058083.1, forward strand.
CTAAGGGCAACAAAAACAGGTCATTGCAAATGGGGTCCTCCAGTGTATACTGGTCTTTACAGGAATGTTTGTCATGATTACATACAAGGCATACATAAAGATGGTGGCTCTGCAGCTCGCCCAGGTCACTATATGAGGTTTTGAATCACATTTCAGCCTTGACAAGCAGGATCCGCTTCTCAGCTATGGTCTCTGGAGCTTCGCCTGCCTCCCCTATTCCTCCATCATCATGCTGTACATAATGTGTTAGCGGGATTGGTTACAGTACACGTGGCCCCCGGGGAGCTCAGAATTTGCTTTTAAGCTTTCAGCTACTTCCTGGCAGTGCATTACGGCAGGGTGTAAACACTCCTGTATATAGAGAGCAGATAATGGCGGACGTCCGTAACGCCTCCCTATGGCTAACACGTAACAAACACCAGGTCCAAATACTTCCAGCAACAGAAGAATGGTGGGATCAGTGGCAGGTTTACATCAATGAAGACACAGGAAAGAGAAAAGTAAAGGGGGAGGACGGAGATGATGCTGCAGGCTACCTTACTGTGTGTGTGTGACTGCATGCTGTGAGAGGGGAGGAGGAGCAGCAGCAGAGGGATTCGTCCGATTTTTATCATGTCAGCACAGTGCCAGTCCAGACGTGGTGTCAATTTACTTTAACGAGCGGCATCGCAGTCCACATATGAAGCCGTTCGATGACAAACTCAGCCCGTCGACATCGTCTACAGGGTAACAAGGACATAACGCACACTGACCTGTTTAGAAAGGCATTTCCAAAGGCGTTCAGCTTTCGGAAAGGTTTTTTGGGGTCCACCACTAGAGCATTGCCTGGAATAACCCCTTCAACCTCCCCCTGCATCACCGCGATGAAGGAATCTGTGGTGGGCTCCGGTCCGATCCTCATGCCGGGAAAGTCCTGCTCCAGAAGGTACCTGAGGAGGGAACACAGCCGAAATCAGAGACGCGTTCCTGCACAGAATATCTGATATTGTATATCCAGATGAGGTGCCATCACGTTATGAGATGGAGTACCCCTTTAACTGACTTAACCCTATGGTGACAAAATTCAGACCCTAAAAGCATTATATTATGGCTGCGTGAATCCGGCCACATAGCTGCTGCAGGAAACCAGTGTGAGGTCATCCCCGAAAAGACCCATAATGCAATTCCAGAAATTTGGCAAAGGTCGCTGCCGTTTTGTTAACCGCAACGGCGACACCCGCCAAGTGAGATCTCGCACAATAAGACACATTCACAATACATCCCCGCTAGGTGCACAGGGAGTCACTATGGGTGTCAATTCACCCTCAGCGCCTGGCTTATATGTCCGAAACCAACACAGAACCCCTAACTACTAAAGAGACAGTGCCCTTAATTCTCTCTTCTCTCAGCAGCAGGATAGAATCTATTGTTCTCTGTAACCAGCCCTTTCTGATCCTTTTCGGCTGCTCCCCCCACCGTAAAAATACACTTGCAGCTCGGCATATATGTTAATGTCAATGGGGTGGGGGGTATTGCTGCCAGACACAAGACGGCACCCACTTGTCTCCCAGGGGGGAGAAGGATCAGGCACAGTGGAATACTAAGGGGGAGGGGAGCGGTCCGCCCGGTGTGCCGGCTCTCAGGGGGGTGCCAGAAGCAATGAGCGCTTCCTTCAAGACATATGGAAGTGCTCATCGCTGGAGCGCAGGGAGCTGGGTCCTGTCCCTCACCGCTCAGCTCCCAGCGCTCCTCCCGTCCTTCAGGCCGGTGACGCTCTGAATGGTGAAGCAGGAAGACTTCTCCCGCTCCACCATTCAGCCTGCAGACACAGATCGCGCTGCCAGCCTGTGTGGGCAGAGCCTGTAGCCTAGAAATCTGCATAAGCTCCACCCACAGTGCTGCAGAGCGATCTGTGCCTACAGGGAAGAGACTACTGTGAGCTTCAGGAACGGGACAAGGTGAGTAGTTACGGAGTTTGTTTGTTTTAATACAGAGGGCTTTATTACTATTAAAGGGGCACAGAGGGCATTACTAATGTGAAGGGGGCACAATTGGGATTTCTACTATAGAGGGGGCACAGTGGGCATTACTACTATAAAGGGGGCACTACAACAATGAAAGGGGCACAGAGATGGCATAACTACTGTGAGGGGGCACACATCTGTACAAAACTACTGTGAAGGTTGTACAATGAGGGCAATACTACTGTGAGGGGGTACAATTATTATTTATTTTTTTAAGTATTGAAGCGGGGGGAGGGGGCTTTAGGCATGCCACTCATCAGGCATTCTTCTTTTCATGGACATATGCCAACGGCTGATTTTGATCTACTGTGCATGGCCAACTGTAGAATATTTGAGCAGATTTCCGGAAATAAAAATCTCTGAGCAATACCAAAGGGCCTCTGAGCTGTACAGAGTCATTTTTGGAGGAAACCAGTGGTCTCCAGGATCACAGACGATGGTGATCTTCTTACAAGCATCTAGGACAGATGAGAAGATCAATTTCACTGCACAGGAGTCAAAATCAGAAATGTGCAGTTACCGACACGTCTGTGGAGGAGAACAATTATGCTCCGGTACTACACAAGCTGCAAAACAGGCCGCTGCCATCTGTACGACAGTGACCCATATAGAGTGTCATGTGTTATAAATTTCTAATGAGAAAAGTTCATTAAATGGACACAGTCTATCAATTCCTCACCATTATCAAGATCTCTGCTTACTGTCAGTGAAAGGGGACATAAAAAAGAAAAATAAATAAAAATACTGGCTTATTTTTGAAAGCTGAGTGTTTGTGCAGACTGGATGCAATTGTAACAATCTTCTGTAAATACTGTACATCAGCACACATCTGTCTCCTGACCTGAAGGTTTGTTACAATGTATCAGTGCAGGTAAAACGTATATCAGTCTGGAGTTCAGTCTGTTTACGTCACAGAGGTTTGTACAGACTGAATCCAACTGCAGCCAATCCACAGCTCTTATTAGATCTCTGCAGGTTTTCACCCCCCCGGACGGGAACAAGAATGTTTACATTCACTGACAGCAAGCAGAAATTTTTAAAATAAGAAGCGGTGACTCTCCTGAAAAACATTGCAGTGAAGTCAGTGCAACGGAGACATGGCACAGGACTGTGGGATACAGAGAAAGAATTTGCTATTCAGTATACTAGGAAAGCTGGATGATCACCCCCAGTGGGAACTGTAGAGGCGGCCATGTTTGTCATTCCCAGTTCTCCCAGTTGTGTAAATAGGACGGATGAAGGTTATATCCACAGCATTGCTATACCCTAGGGCGGCATTATTTTGGCACACACTTTGTTTTACATTTTCAACGATTACGTAAGAAAACAAGACCTTCCCAGCTGTAGTACCCCTTCATTATCTTAGTTTCACATTTCACAATATTTTCTACTCGGGTAAAAAAATAAAAAGTTATTCTACTTGGAAACAGTCAGTAAGCTGCTGATGACTGATCTATCTAGGCAAGCTTTACACAGCCATTCTCCGGACACATTTTAGGGTAGGTACTGCAACAGTCAGATGCTTGAATGGTTCAATGGTAACCTAAGCTCAGTGGGGGTGGACCCCTAAATGCAGCCATATCGTGAAGCCAGCAGAGTTATAAGTTTCTATTAAGTATTTTCAGTGCATAAGGGTATAATTACATATAGCACTGACGGTCGACCGCGTTGCGGCTGCGCAGTCACACGGTGTCGCATCCCAACAGTCTAGAAAATTTTTTTTTTTTTAAAAATCTGATCCGGGTTAATTTCTTGCAACTGTACAGTGACAACGCAACTCCATTCACCTATGATGTACTTTGTGATCTGTCCCAGCCTTCCATTCATTAGAGGATTTGATGAGTGTAGACACAGAAACCATAATGAGATCCTTCACTAACCTACCTGATGATGGTTTCCAGTATTATTATTTTTTCTATAATAAACCAAAACCAAATAAAAATTGCAAACTGGTGACAAAACCGTACGGGGTTTACGTCCGATGACCACAGAGCCTCATATTAAGGCTGTATTCACACACGGCAGGGCTCCATGCCGATATTCCTGCTCTGTCACCTTGAGAATCAACCCTGTTTAGATGCTTGGAATGGATCTCCAGTTGCAGGAAATTTCTACAATAAATCTGCCCCATGTGAATAAATCCTAAATGCCTCATCTGTTTAGACAGCGATTTTATCTCCTGCGAGGAAGGAGTTAAACAGACGGTAACAGCAGCAGCTGCCTGACCTTTGTATCCCTGCTGTTTACTGCACCGAGAACGGCCGCGCCGCCGATACAAGACACGGACTCCTGCACAACATGGACAGTGGTTACACTTTAAAGGGGCGCAGACTTAATCAGGGCGACCCCTTTAACTGAGATTTGTCTACACAGATAGTTTCACCACATTTTAATGTCCAGACAGCACCTGACCTGGTTATACTGGTTAGGCCTCATGCACACGACAGTATTTTTTTTGCGGTCCGCAAAAAGGGGTTCCGTTGTTCCGTGATCCGTGTCAGGTTTTGTTTCCGTGTGTCTTCCTTTATTTTTGGAGGATCACCAGACATGAAGAAAAGTAAGAAAAAGTCTAAGTCAAGTTTGCCATGCAAATGATAGGAAAAAAAACGGACGCGGAAGACAATCTTGTGTGCATCCGTGTTTTTTCACGGACCCATTGACTTGAATGGGTCCCCGAACCGTTGTCCGTGAAAAAAATAGGACAGGTCATATTTTTTTCACGGACTGGAAACCTAGATCATGGACGCGGATGACAAACTGTACATTAGCCGAGTTTTCCACGGATCCATTGAAAGTCAATGGGTCCGCAGAAAATCACGGAAAATGGAACAACGGACACAACGACGGTTGTGTGCATGAGGCCATAGGCTTCATGCACACGACCGTTGTTTCATTCCGTGTCCGTTGTTCCATTTTCCGTGATTTTCTGCGGAACCATTGACTTTCAATGGATCCGTGGAAAACTCGGCTAATGCACCGTTTGTCATCCGCGTCCGTTGTTTCAGTCAGTCAAAAAAATATAACCTGTCCTATTTTTTTCACGGAAAACGGTTTGCGGACCCATTCAAGTCAATGGGTCCGTGAAAAAACACAAGATTGTCATCCGCGTCCGTTTTTTTCCTATCATTTGCATGGCAAACTTGACTTAGACTTTTTTTTACTTTTTTTCCATGTCTGGTGATCCTCCAAAAATAAAGGAAGACACACGGAAACAAAAACGGATCACGGAACAACGGAACCCCATTTTGCAGAACGGAACACAACAACGGTCGTGTGCATGAGGCCTTATACTGGTTATACACTGTATGTTAGTACTGAACTTCGCTAAAACCATCCAATAATCCAGGAGATTTGTTAATCCGGCAATAAAGCAGAATAAGGCCTCATGCACATGACCGGTGTGTGTTTTGCGGTCCGCAAATTGCGTATCCACAAAACACAGATGGCGTCCGTGTGCGTTCTGCAATTTGCGGAACGGCGCGGACAGCCATTAATATAACTGCCTATTCTTGTCCGCAAAACGGACAAGAATAGAACAGGTTATATTTTTTTTTTGCGGACCACGGAGCGGAGCAACGGATGCGGAAAGTACACAAAGTGCTGTCCGCATATTTTGCGGCCCCATTGAAGTGAATAGGTCTGCACCCGAGCCGCAAATACTACGGCTCGGATGCGGACCCAAAAACAACGGTCGTGTGCATCAGGCCTAAAGGATTGAAAATTGTGGCCCTGTAAAAAACTGTACCCAGCCAAAGTAGTTCCATAATGTACCCCCCATGAAGACAGCGACCAGCCAAAGTGGCCCCATAATGACGGCAACAAGCCAGAGTGGCCCTACAAAGACAGCAGCCCTCAAGTGTTCCCATAATAATAGTGACCGGTCAGAGTGGCCCCATATAGACCGCAACCAGCTGGAGTGTCCCTAGAATGATGGCAGCAAGCCAGCCAGAGTGGCCCCATAAATCACAGTGACTAGCTAGCGTGGCCCCATAATTACAACAAGCCAGGAGTGGGCCCCATAATCACAGTGACCAGTCAGGGTGGTCCCATAATGACAGTGACCAGCCAAAGTGGACCCTGATTGAGTTCCTGTAATGCGAGTGACAAGCCAGAGTAGCCCTGTGAAATCAGTGACCCCCCCCCCCCGCCCCATGTGCCCCAAAAATAACAAAGACCAATCAGAGCGACCTCTGCAGACAACTGCCAGACTTGCACCCTCCACCAGGATATCATGAGGTTCCCCCTTATAGCAAGCCTCTGGACAGTACAGAAGAGTAAGAACAAAAACCCAATTTACACCCCCCTGCAGTCATTAAGGGGTTAAAAAGCTCTGGTTCTACTAACATGGCCCCCTCCTACCCCTTCACCGTAGGCTTCTGCCTCAGCGGCTGGCCCTCGCACCTTCCCCTTTCTTTACCCTATCAATAATTTAGGGGCTGAAATGTTTCCTAAATCCCTGGCCCCTATTAACCCTCATGTATAATTCACCACTTCTCCTTCACGCAGGCAAAACGGCCTTAATGGTCGCATTAAAGGGAACGCCGTAATCAGCGGTTTATAAATCAGAGGAGCGGCTGAGATCAGTCACACGTGGATGTCAATGTCTCTGCAGGACCTAGAGATCCACGACATAAAGTACTGAGGGGCAGGGGCCCCTCCACTACAGCCCCCCCCCCCCCAGTCTGGAATGGCTGATAACAGAGCAATAGACTGAACATCAGGGAAAACGCGGAGAATCAGCGACTTTCAATGGCTGCTTATGGGAAAGAACGCGAAGCCAGAGCCATGTAATTAAATTCATATGACGGAGCGAGAAGGTAATCACATCTAATTCTGCTGCGTCCAGACGATTAGAGGCCAAAGATAGAATTATTAGGACCAGATCTGAATTTAAGGGGCCCCCGTGCTCTGTGGGGAAGCAAACTGACAACCACTATGGCCGCCATTACATCTCTCATAGGAAATCTGCCTGGTTATGGGGAGGCTGGGGATACGTGGCACCGTTACCAGACAGGTCTCCTGTTCTGTAGCCGAATCCTCATGGGTGGGACATTATAAAGCCCCGCCCTGACCCACACAGAATACACTCACTTTCGGACGATTTGCATAATAATCACCTCAATCTTGAGAAAAATTGGTGGTGGGTAGGCTGATGGATTTACATACAGGCCTTATTAGGTTTCCATCCCTCGGGACCCAATATGGTGAGCCCTTAATAAGTGGGCCCCTGCTCACTTGGCCGACTCAGGTCGTTCATGTAGGACACTATCCCGCCACAATATCTGCACATAACTGGACCCGCGGTGCAGATTATTTTTTCCAGGTGTTTAATGGTCGCGATGGTTACTCAGGATAGGTCATCAGTATCTGATCCTTGAGTGGGGAGGTGGTCTGACTCCTGGCACTCCGCCGATCAGCTGTTTGAAGAAGCAGCGCCATACAATGGATAGTGGACGTGCTTGGTATTGCAGCTCAGCCCCCTTCACTTGAGGTTAAACAACCCTTTTTTTTTTTGGGAGTGCTGCTTTTTTTCCGATTTTTTTTCTATAGAGTAGAAACGCCACACCCAGATCTGACAACGCTGGATCCCGTTCACTAATCCTGCCTACTGGTCAGACGGGGTAAACATCGACCAGGAAGTCACTGGCCGCGCCAAGCTGATCTCAGCGGTGCATCCTGCATGGAGTCAGATGCTTAATGCAAACCATTACTTTGCGCCAGAAAACGGAAAAAGACTGACGCGTTTTACCCCTTGACAACCCCCCCCCCCCCTCTTATACCAGGCACTTTGGGTTCTTTTTGGAGAAAAATCAGTAATACATCTCCCTAAACTGATCTGCACCAGAACGCTCACCCGTGGCCCTCCGTAAATGTGGCGCGCTGTATGCAGACTTGATATGAATGGACATTGGCTCCGAATTTTCCAGCATCATAAATCTCTGAGTCGTGTCAAAGGGGTTTCACCTGCAGAGGAACTTTCCGCATGCTGTCAACAATGACCCAAGGGTACGACCACGTGGCACGTCCATGTCTGCTGCCGCATCCCGCGAGACTGCACGGGCGGCAACGGTTTCTGATTAAACTAATCAGGACTGCACTGTTTAGTCGGTCTGTACGGTTAACGGCCGCGCGGTGTTGCTGGTGCCGCCATCAACGATGCAGAAAGACTAAGGGCTCGTTCACACAAACGTTTTTTTGTGTTCCGTATACGGAACCTTTCATTTCAATAGTTCCGCAAAAGAAACGGAATGTACTCCGTATGAATTCCGTTTCAGTATTTACGTTTAAAAGATAGAACCTGTCCTATTATTGCCCGCAAATCACGTTCCGTGGCTCCATTCAAGTCAACGGGTCCGCAAAACAAAACACATGCGGAATGTACTCCGTATCCGTTCCGTTTTTGCGGAACCATCTATTGAAAATTTTATGCCCAGCCCAATTTTTTCTATGTAATTACTGTATACGCCATACGGAAAAACGGAACGGAACCACTACTGAAACATAAAACGGATCCGTTAAAGACAGCCCTCAAAACACTGAAAAAGTAATACGGTTGTGTGAACGAGCCCTGTCCTGTTCCCGTATTGCGGACTGCATTTGCGGATCCGCAATACACGGGCACCGTTCCGTTGTCATTCCGAATCACGGATGCGGACCCATTGATTTCAATGGGTCCGCAAATCCGGAGATGCGGAAAGGAACACTGCGGAGTGTTTTCTGGAGTTCCATTCCGTGCCTCCGCACCACAAATAGAACACGCTCTATCTTTTAGCGGAACAAGTGAATGGGTCTGCGATCCCCATGCGCCTGCCCCACGGAAGGTGCCCGTGCATTGCAGACCGTAATTTGAAGTCCACAGCACGGGCCCTAACTGAGTTTAATCACAGCGTGAACACAAACGCAACAGAACTGCGCCGCGTGGTCGTAACTAGTGTTGAGCGAACTTGTGTTTCAAGTTCAGCGTCTAAAGTTCGGGTTATCGACGAATCGTGTTATGGATTCCGCTACCACAGTCCATAACGGAATTTAGAATCTATACGCGATTCTTCGAAAACCCGAACTTTAGACGCCGAACTTGAAACAAGTTCGCTCAACACTAGTCGTAACCTTATAGCAAACGCCTTTATCACTGACCGCCGCTCAGCTGTAACTACGACATATCAGGATTATTTACACCGGATTTCCCCTTTAAGACGTCACCTGCGGTTCGGCGTTCAAGTGACTTTTTGACTCATGCTTCATTAATCATGTGACCCCCTTAAAGGGATTTTCCACTTTTCCCATAAATAACTTCTGCAACTTTCTAATACACTTTTGTTTTCAATTTCTCAGCCTATTTAAGATCTCTGCTTGCTGTCAGTAAATGGGAATGTGCAGCCCAATACAGCTTCCACTGTAAACAATCCTCTGTTAGCCAGCGCACACCTCTCTCTCCTGGCTTGATAGTTTGTTACAATGTATCAGCGCAGGTAAAATATTTCAGACCTGGAGTCCCGGCTGCAGTTTCTAGAGGACTTTCTGGTTCTGGATACAATTGTAGCAAACCTTCAGCTCTGCAGAGGTCTGTACAGGATTTCACATTCTAGATGGGAACAAGAAATTTCCCGTTCTCTAACAGCCAGCAGAGATCTTGAAAATGGTGAGAAATTAAAACACAAAACACATTAGAAAGGTGCAGAACTTGCCCAGGTGACCACGCCGGGGGGCTTCTGCTGTGGTGGGCAGAGATTTCGACCTCCAGACTATATGCAAATGACCAGCACCTTATGAGACAGATGCCTATAGCAGAGGAGGTCGGGGGTCCTCCGTGGGCATCAGGTGGTCACCCGTTCTATGACAAAACCATAGGAAATCCCCCTTTTTTCTGTCTGGGAAAAGTCTCAGCCCTGGGACATTTACAGAAGACGTCTTACAATGACCTGGGAATACATCACCCCCGATACCACTACAGTATAGAGCCCCCCTTTAAATGCCGATGCACGTACCGGATGAAGGTGGTCTTCCCGGTAGAGTACTGTCCCACCAGCAGAATCATGGGCTTGTTATCAAAATCCGCATCTTCCAAGGCCGGCGAATGAAACTCGTGGAATTTGTAATATTCTTCCAGGGGCAGCAGCTTGGTCTTGTATAATTTCTTCAGCCCATCGCTCACCGTCTGGAAAACTTCAGGATCCTTTTTCCTCCGGTCGTCGTTCCCCAGCCAGCTGAACATCTCTGCGGGCGGAAGGTCTGAAATTGGGACAATTTAAAAAAATATATATATTTTGCAAAAAAAAAAAATTAAAAAAAATTGCAGGATGTACTGCAAATATCTGCACCAGGGATTCCGCTGGGATCTCCTCTGCAACAATGTATCAGTTCTGTCAATGCAAATGATACAATCAGTGAGGACTTGCAAAAATAAAAGCCCCCTCCAAAGCAAATGCTCAGGATCCTGCTTGGATGACAGAGGGACTGGACCCACCGATGCACATTCAGCCCCTTCCAGCTGGATTTAAATGCCAGCAGCCCAGGAAACTGGTGTTACACCGGAAGTTCCCATCTCCGGGCAAAGCATCCCAGTTTACAGCAATGAGTGAAGCCGGAGTGGGCGGGGCCATGCTGGTGGGTGCGGCACATGACCTCCTGAGCAATGCAGGGATAATCCAGTGCGGGTTCTGCCTGTGCTGCCAGCGCTATCTGGCGGTGGAGAGCGGTAAAGCAGGCACCTAACCCACAGAGCAATGCGCTGCCTGTACTGCGGGCGCCATCTGGCGGTGGAGAGCGGTAAGGCCGGTCACCTTTTGGCTTCTAAATTTAGCTCCGCGCTATAAATAAGCGGTGACGTCATCTCTGATTTTCTCAATTAGCACTTTTACAGCACCCATAAAAATAATTTAGGCCGCAGTCATTACCATCATGTATAACCACTCCTGTTATTAATGGCTAGCAGGGTTAATCAGCATGTAATATCGGCTATAATAGGAGTGATAGGAGTTCAGACGTTTAAAGGAGCCGATCTATATTCCCCCCCCCCATGTTTCTCACCGGTTGGGTGTTGGACGCACGGTAAAGTAATGTGAACAGGGCTTTGCCTACAATGAATTGCAATGCTGCAGGTTCTCAGCCTCCCTTCAGCGCCCTCTAGCGGATCTCGTCAGATTGCAAGGCATGGCCTGATGATTCAGCATGGCGGCTCAGGTGGCAGGTTTTTGAAGGTGAAGAAAGGTGAAATTAAAGGAACACTGTGGTATGGTTAGTGCAGGGTCAGAGAGGGCGGGGCATGACACGGATTCTGTCTGTTTCTACCCCCCTGCACTAGGTATAAGGGTCTATTCACATGTTATATCGTGGGTTAATATCTGGCTTATGTTCGCTGGTAATTGGGAAGCTTATGGAGAGATATGAAATAAACACACGGAGAGACACCTACCCCTATATTATTTACTGTCTACTGACTTCCATTAAAGGGCATCTGTCAGCAGTTTTGTCCCTATGACGCTGGCTGACCTGTTACATGTGCGCTGAAGACATCTGTGTTGGTCCCATGTTCCTATGTGTCCGCATTGCTGAGGAAAATGATGTTTTATTATATGCAAATGAGCCTCTAGGAGCAACGGGGGCGTTACCATTACACCTAGAGTCTCAGCTCTCTCTGCAACTGCCGCACCCTCTGCACTGGGCAGTGTAAACGTGATCACACCCGGCCCCGCCAAAGTGCAGAAGGCGCCCTGCGGCCGCTGGACAGTTGCCCCATTGCCCCTCTTTGCATCCAGCCCTGAATGAAGCTGAAACCATTGTGGTTTTAAGGAGGGGCGTGTCCCTTCTTGCCGTTTGAAACCAAAGTGGTTATCCTCTCGCGGCTTAGATCCATTCAATGGCGCTAAACTGCGAGCAGGTCCCTGGCCTGTAAAGGGAACAACCATGGTTAAAAAACACTATGGTTTCTACCGCGGTTTACGTGGTGGATAATGACAATGTGTGAACAGGTCCTAACAGTAATTAAACACCGTTATGTCTTGTGTCTACAGACGCCATGCTGTCACCATGTACATAAATCTATCATTGTATTACAAATGGCCTCATGATCCTGCAATACGGAGCCTTAGGCCTCTTTCACACGGGCGTTGCGGGAAAATGTGTGGGTGCGTTGCGGGAACATGCACAATTTTTCCGCGCAAGTGCAAAACATTGTAATGCGTTTTGCACGCACATGAGAAAAATCGGCATGTTTGGTACCCAAACCCGAACTTCTTCACAGAAGTTCGGGCTTGGGATCGGTGTTCTGTAGATTGTATTATTTTCCCTTATAACATGGTTATAAGGGAAAGTAATAGCATTCTGAATACATAGTACAATAGCGCTGGAGGGGTTAAAAAAAAAAATAATAATTTAACTCACCTTAACCACTTCAGCCCCGCTAGGTGAAACCCCCTTAATGACCAGGCCACTTTTTACACTTCGGCACTACACTCCTTTCACCGTTTATCGCTCGGTCATGCAACTTACCACCCAAATGAATTTTACCTCCTTTTCTTCTCACTAATGGAGCTTTCATTTGGTGGTATTTCATTGCTGCTGAGATTTTTACTTTTTTTGTTATTAATCAAAATGTAACGATTTTTTTGCAAAAAAATGACATTTTTCACTTTCAGCTGTGAAATTTTGCAAAAAAAACGACATCCATATATAAATTTTTCGCTAAATTTATTGTTCTACATGTCTTTGATAAAAAAAAAATGTTTGGGCAAAAAAAAAAAATGGTTTGGGTAAAAGTTATAGCGTTTACAAACTATGGTACAAAAATGTGAATTTCCGCTTTTTGAAGCAGCTCTGACTTTCTGAGCACCTGTCATGGTTCCTGAGGTTCTACAATGCCCAGACAGTAGAAAAACCCCACAAATGACCCCATTTCGGAAAGTAGACACCCTAAGGTATTCGCTGATGGGCATAGTGAGTTCATAGAACTTTTTATTTTTTGTCACAAGTTAGCGGAAAATGATGATGATTTTTTATTTATTTATTTTTTCTTACAAAGTCTCATATTCCACTAACTTGCGACAAAAAATAAAAAATTCTAGGAACTCACCATGCCCCTCACGGAATACCTTGGGGTGTCTTCTTTCCAAAATGGGGTCACTTGTGGCGTAGTTATACTGCCCTGGCAATTTAGGGGCCCAAATGTGTGAGAAGTACTTTGCAATCAAAATCTGTAAAAAATGGCCTGCAAAATCTGAAAGGTGCACTTTGGAATATGCGCCCCTTTGCCCACCTTGGCAGCAAAAAAGTGTCACACATGTGGTATCGCCGTACTCAGGAGAAGTTGGGGAATGTGTTTTGGGGTGTCATTTTACATATACCCATGCTGGGTGAGAGAAATATCTTGGCAAAAGACAACTTTTCCCATTTTTTTATACAAAGTTGGCATTTGACCAAGATATTTTTCTCACCCAGCATGGGTATATGTAAAATGACACCCCAAAACACATTGCCCAACTTCTCCTGAGTACGGCGATACCACATGTGTGACACTTTTTTGCTGCCAAGGTGGGCAAAGGGGCACATATTCCAAAGAGCACCTTTCGGATTTCACCGGTCATTTTTTACAGATTTTGATTGCAAAGTACTTCTCACACATTTGGGCCCCTAAATTGCCAGGGCAGTATAACTACGCCACAAGTGACCCCATTTTGGAAAGAAGACACCCCAAGGTATTCCGTGAGGGGCATGGCGAGTTCCTAGAATTTTTTATTTTTTGTCACAAGTTAGCGGAAAATGATGATTTTTTTTTTTTCTCTTTTTTCCTTACAAAGTCTCATATTCCACTAACTTGCGACAAAAAATAAAAAATTCTAGGAACTCGCCATGCCCCTCACGGAATACCTTGGGGTGTCTTCTTTCCAAAATGGGGTCACTTGTGGGGTAGTTATACTGCCCTGGCAATTTAGGGGCCCAAATGTGTGAGAAGTACTTTGCAATCAAAATCTGTAAAAAATGGCCGGTAAAATCCGAAAGGTGCACTTTGGAATATGTGCCCCTTTGCCCACCTTGGCTGCAAAAAAGTGTCACACATGTGGTATCGCCGTACTCAGGAGAAGTTGGGGAATGTGTTTTGGGCTGTCATTTTACATATACCCATGCTGGGTGAGAGAAATATCTTGGCAAAAGACAACTTTTCCCATTTTTTTATACAAAGTTGGCATTTGACCAAGATATTTTTCTCACCCAGCATGGGTATATGTAAAATGACACCCCGAAACACATTCCCCAACTTCTCCTGAGTACGGCGATACCAGATGTGTGACACTTTTTTGCAGCCTAGATGCGCAAAGGGGCCCAAATTCCTTTTAGGAGGGCATTTTTAGACATTTGGATCCCAGACTTCTTCTCACACTTTCGGGCCCCTAAAAAGCCAGGGCAGTATAAATACCCCACATGTGACCCCACTTTGGAAAGAAGACAGCCCGAGGTATTCAATGAGGGGCATGGCGAGTTCCTAGAAATTTTTTTTTTTTGCATAAGTTAGCGGAAATTGATTTTTTTTGTTTTTTTTCTCACAAAGTCTCACTTTCCGCTAACTTAGGACAAAAATTTCAATCTTTCATGGACTCAATATGCCCCTCACGGAATACCTTGGGGTGTCTTCTTTCCGAAATGGGGTCACATGTGGGGTATTTATACTGCCCTGGCTTTTTAGGGGCCCTAAAGCGTGAGAAGTCTGGAATATAAATGTCTAAAAATGTTTGCGCATTTGGATTCCGTGAGGGGTACGGTGAGTTCATGGGAGATTTTATTTTTTGACACAAGTTAGTGGAATATGAGACTTAGTAAGAAAAAACAAAAACAAACAAAAAATGTCCGCTAACTTGTGCCAAAAAAAATGGCTGAATGGAGCCTTACCAGGGGGGGAGTGATCAATGACAGGGGGGTGATCAATGACAGGGGGGTGATCACCCATATAGACTCCCTGATCACCCCCCCTGTAAGGCTCCATTCAGACGTCCGCATGATTTTTATGGATCCATGGATACATGGATCGGATCCACAGAACGCATGCGGACGTCTGAATGGAGCCTTACAGGGGGGTTATCAATGACAGGGGGTGATCAGGGTAATCAGGGTGATCAGGGTAATCAGGGTGATCACCCCCCTGTCACTGATCACCCCCCCTGTAAGGCTCCATTCAGACGTCCGCATGATTTTTACGGATCCATGGATACATGGATCGGATCCGTAAAAATCATGCGGACGTCTGAATGGAGCCTGACAGGGGGGTGATCAATGACAGGGGGGTGATCAATGACAGGGGGTGATCAGGGAGTGTATATGGGTGATCACCCGCCTGTCATTGATCACCCCCCTGTAAGGCTCCATTCAGACGTCCGCATGATTTTTACGGATCCATGGATACATGGATCGGATCCGTAAAAATCATGCGGACGTCTGAACGGAGCCTGACAGGGGGGTGATCAATGACAGGGGGGTGATCAATGACAGGGCGGTGATCAATGACAGGGGGGTGATCAGGGAGTTTATATGGGGTGATCAGGGGTTTATAAGGGGTTAATAAGTGACGGGGGGGGGGGGTAGTGTAGTGTGGTGTTTGGTGCTACTGTACTGACCTACCTGAGTCCTCTGGTGGTCGATCCTAACAAAAGGGACCACCAGAGGACCAGGTAGGAGGTATATTAGACGCTGTTATGAAAACAGCGTCTAATATACCTGTTAGGGGTTAAAAAATTCGGATCTCCAGCCTGCCAGCGAGCGATCGCCGCTGGCAGGCTGGAGATCCACTCGCTTACCTTCTGTTCCTGTGAGCGCGCGCGCCTGTGCGCGCGCGTTCACAGGAAATCTCGCGTCTCGCGAGAAGACGCGTATATGCGTCCAGGAGGAATAAAGCAACCACCTCCCGGACGCATATACGCGTACGGCGGTCGGGAGGTGGTTAATCCACTTGTTCCCGCAGCCGGCATCTCTTCTGGCTTCTTTCTTTGCTGTGCACAGGAATAGGACCTGTGGTGACGTCACTCCGGTCATCACATGATCCATCACATGATCTTTTACCATGGTGATGGAGCATGTGATGACCGGAGTGATGTCACCACAGGTCCTATTCCTGTGCACAGCAAAGAAAGAAGACAGAAGAGATGCCGGCTGCGGGAACAAGTGGATTAAGGTGAGTTAAATTTTTATTTTATTTTTTTTAACCCCTCCAGCGCTGTTTTACTATGGATTCTGTATTCAGAATGCTATTATTTTCCCTAATAACCATGTTATAAGGGGAAATAATATTGATCGGGTCTCCATCCCGATCGTCTCCTAGCAACCGTGCGTGAAAATCGCACCGCATCCGCACTTGCTTGCGATTTTCACGCAGCCCCATTCACTTCTATGGGGCCTGCGTTGGGTGGAAAACGCACAATCTAGAGCATGCTGCGATTTTCACGCAATGCACAAGTGATGCGTGAAAATCACAGCTCATGTGAACAGCCCATAGAAATGAATGGGTCCGGATTCAGTGCGGGTGCAATGCGTTCAACTCACGCATTGCACCTGCGCGGAAAACTCGCCCGTGTGAAAGGGGCCTTAGGCTAGGGCTACACGACGACATTTGTCGCTATTTATAATGATAGTCTATGGTGTCGCACTGCGACATGCTGCGACTGCGACGCGACTTTGAATGGATTTTTTGCGACTGTTGTGAGGCATGTTGCAGTGCGACACCATAGACTATCATTATAAATATTGTCGCGCGACATTGGTGCGACAAAATGTCGTCGTGTAGACCTAGCCTTAGAGCTTCCTTGTCTTGTGTGCAGGCTCCGCCGGACTGGAGGCAATGCTTCCCTATACCCATCACTGAGCCAAAATAACCCCGGGGGGAGGGGGGCTGTTAAAGGGATAGAGAGAGCCCCTGCTGCCGCAGCTGGCCCCCAGGAGGGTGAGGGTCCTAGCATCAGGTGGGCGGCAGTGCTCTTCTCCCAATGGCAGTTACCAAACTGCCATGTAAAGTGGGTCCCTAATTGTTAGGGCTCATGCACACGACTGTATGTATTTTGCGGCCCACAAAACACGGATCCGCCAAAAAAACAGAGGACATCGCTGTGCCGTATGTTTTGCATCATAGTTTTTTTGCGCATCCAGTGTAACAGTGCCCGTCCTTGTCTGCAAAACGGACAAGAATAGGACATGTTCTATTTTTTTGCAGACCGGACATACGGACACGGAATGCACATTTCCGTTTCTGTGCGGCCCCATTGAAACGAATGGTTCCGCATACGGGCTGCAAAAACAAACAAAAAAAACCCCGGAACAGACACGGACAATAAAATACATTTGTGTGCGTGAGCCCGTAGACAGGACATATAGTGAAGGTGACGGGTGGAGCAATCGGTCAGATGCAGCTTTTAGTCCTTTCTGTGGTCAGGAGCCGGGGCCCCGGTCAGTCACCAGTTGGGCCCCCTTTGCATCTAGAATGATCCTCCAGCCACCCTTGTGGAAGGAAAGGTTAACAAACCCCTGGAAGGTCCAGCGGATAGAAACCAGAAGCATTTTATCTGTTTTTTTTATATTTTTTTCTTGCTATGGCACCCCCTTCAGGATGTACAATTGTATGACGCATTCCAGTTTTTAAATTCCCACATTTTTGGGAACTGTATGTTATGGACAGATGTCTCCGAGTCATGGACAGTGACCTGCAGTGGATCTCCACCCCGCTGTGTTCTGGACATTCCAGTTCTGGGAGTCAGGAGATGTCATTGCTCTGCGGTGATATCATCCAGTAACTCTGCTTGCTGTGAGTGAGGCCTCATGAGCAGAATGTCTTCACGTTGAGAACAGTTGTATAAGCCTCAGTGGATGTGTAGCCGTCAGCCGCCATGTCCCCAGAATTCACCCGTGTGCAGCGAATTAGAAGCAGTTCTTACCCATAGGCCTCCTGCACACGACCGTATGGTTTTGCGGTCCGTTTTAAATTAATCAGTTTTCCGTTTTTTGTTTCAGTAGTGTTTCTGTTCCGCTTCCATTCTGTTTTGCCAAACCTTACAGTATGTTCACACTGCGTAAACTTCCTGCGGATCTCTGTGTGTATTCCGAGCCAAAATCTGCATGAACGGTGGCGAAATCTGTGTCCCGTTGATTCCAATCTGAATTTTTTACCATGTGCATCCACAGCAGGGCTCTTGCACACGGCTGTAGTTTTTGTCTGCATTTTTTTGCGGATTGGACGCGGACCCATTCACTTCAATGGGGCCGCGAAAGATGAATACAGGACACTGTGTGCAGTCCGCATCCGTAATTCCGGACCGCAGCCCGGCAAAAATATAGAACATGTCCTATTCTTGTCCGTTTTGCAGACAAGGATAGGACATTTGTGAAGGAGCAAAAAAAAACAAAAAAATGGCGGACCGCAGTAACTGCTACGGCTGTGCGCACGAGCCCTGAACGGGTGAATGTGAAAGCCGCAGCCGTGGAGCTGAATGTGGATTAGCTCCATTGAATGTGTCAGGTCCACGATCAGATCCACAAATGTCATCACCACCGTCTGAGCTTGGGGTCGTTATTACATATTATATATTTATTTATTATTATTATTATTACTTTCATTGTTATTATTAATATTAACCTTATTAGTTGATATTTATGACTATTGTTATTATTACTATTATTATTTTTTAGAAATGTTATTAGATTATTGTTATTATTTTTTACTATTATTATAAATTAGGAATTTTGATATGTATTATTAATATTTATTTTCTTTGTTTAAATTGATTATTAATTATTATTTATTAATTTATTTGTTTATATTTATTCTTTTTTTATTATTCATTTTTTCATTTATAAATTTTTTTAATATGTAAGCAAAAGGTCTTAAACAAAATTTGCGAGCTTTTTAAATTTTATAGATTTTTAATTCTTTTTTTTTACCCTTGAGCTGCCAACAGCCCCGATCATGTGATTATTTTTCCCCAGCAGCTTGGTCGTGTTGACCAGTCTGCGGTCGGTTATCATACAGTCGCACTATGGTTTCCTCATGTCTCCGACCCGATCCGCCTCCGATTGTCCAAGGCTGTAAAAACCTGGTCCATTTATAAAGTCCTCCATAAGACCTCCTGCACACGACCGTATGGCTTTTTCAGTGTTTTGCGGTCCGTTTTTCATGGATCCGTTGTTCCGTTTTTTGTTACCGCTTCTGTTCCGTTTTTCCGTATGGCATATACAGTAATTACATAGGAAAATTGGGCTGGGCATAACATTTTCAATAGATGGTTCCGCAAAAAACGGAACGGAAATGGAAGACATACGGATGCATTTCCGTATGTGTTCCGTTTTTTTTTTGCGGACCCATTGACTTGAATGGAGCGACGGACTGTGATTTGCGGGCAATAATAGGACATGTTCTATCTTTCAACGGAGCGGAAAATCAGAAATACGGAAAAAGAATGCATACGGAGTACATTCCGTTTTTTTTGCGGAACCATTGAAATTAATGGTTCCGTATACGGACCATATACGGAACGCAAAAAACGCCCCGTAAACGGAAAAAAACGGTCTTGTGCAGGAGGCCTAAAAAGAAGGGACACTTTACATACAAAATTATAATTGGTCCCAATCCCCCGTCATCCAAAAATGTTGGTTACTCCCTTGGCGAGGAATAGAGGGGACCGGGTGGTTATCTTCTGGGCTTCGTGTCCTCAGGGGCCCTGGGCAAGCGCCCAAATTGCCACCCGCTCCTGACCACAGACTTATCCTAGGACGGTAACAATGTGCCAGTAGACACGTTCTGCCAGCTCTCTGGCGGCGGGCCAGGGTCATTAGCACCCATTTAGCTGCCAGCAGACAATTAGTGATGACACGTCCTGGCTGTTTGCTCGGATTTCACTTTTCGTCTTGTGATGTCACCCGTGTCATATGATTTTGTGAGTTATGGAGAACATATGCGTCTTCCTGGCCTGTCCTTATGATCTTAGCATGAACACACGAGAGCTTAACGTGTTCTGCATCACATGACAGGAGGCGGAGAAGAGTCAGCGAGCAGTACCCGTGTACCCGGCATTCCTCTGGGCATGGACTGCACGCTGCAAAGTGATGACGGCGATGGCAACAGTAGTAATCTATGTCCAAGTGCAGCTGTTATATCACCGTATATACACCACTGTAGGAATCGGTACTGCCTGTGATTGCTGCTATTTTGAAATCATCCCCTTGGATAATTAGACCCCCCCCCCCTCCTTCTTTTGGAATGTTAATGTTTCCTACGGAATTTTATGTAACGAGGGTTAAAACATCGCAAAACCAGAATAAAAACCCCGCACAACGCCATCATGGGTCTATCAGATAACAACTGTAAAAGTATTATACCGTAAATATTCCTAAACCTCATAGATGACAAATGAGAAATCAATGGACGCTGCAGGAAAGTTGATAATGGGGTCCGCAAGATAAATGTAGAGTTTACACATATCACATGTCCCTCTGGCAGCTCATCTGTGTGCGCTTGGCAGCTGAAGACATCTGTGTTCGTCCCATGTTCATATGTGCCCGCATCGCTGAGAAAAATAATGTTTTATTATATGCAAATGAGCCTCTAGGTGCAACGGGGGCGTTGCCGTTACTCCTAGAGGCTTAGCTCTCTCTGCAACTGCCGCGTCCTCTGCACTTTGATTGGCAGGACCAGGCAGTTCAAATGTGGTCACGTCTGGTTCTGTCAATCAAAGTGCAGAGGGTGCAGCAGTTACAGAGGGAGCAGAGTCTCTAGGAGTAACCGCAACGCCCCCGTTGCTCCTAGAGGCTTATTTGCATATATCAAAACATCATTCTTCTCAACAATGAGGGCACATATGAACATGCAGGTAAACTGTATCAGTTTGGAGTCCTGGATGTGTAACGCCCCAGAGTGCCGTTACCACCTTTGCCCCTTGCTGCTATCTCCTGTGGTTAACCTCATATCATTCTATGTATTCATTTCCAGGTCCTGTATAATGTGCATATCTATTTTCATGCAACCGTTATGTTCAAGTGTACTATGCCTGGTTCACCAGCAGATGGCGGCAAGCATGGCAGAGCTACACTTGCAGAGGGTGAAACCTTCTTTCCTTCCTCTTCTCTCCCTCTGGGGAGGAGTTTAGTTAGTTAGAAGTCGGTCTAGCTTACCCCCTGCCAAGGGAGTGTGTGCAGCAAGTGCTCTTCCCTGCTAGACGAGTCTTGCCTAAGCCAGCCGGAGCACCTTCAGCTCTGCTGGACACAGAGGCCAAAGCCTGAAGCCTCACAGACCAGGAGTAAAGTGTTCCCTGGACAAAGTTAGAGACAGACTACAAAGTGAGAAGTTGCAGCACCCAAAGAAGCTGGTTCCATAGTAAGCTTGTCAACACAGCAGAGCCAGAGAGCAACTGATGTAGCAAAGTTGTTTACCTGCCAAAGTTAATGCCAAAGCCTGCTGGAAGCCAAGACAAAGCCTGTAAATCGTGTTGGAAGCAAGTTTATTCAAGTAAAACTGTTGTTAACTTCATCACAAGGTCTGGAAGAATTTATTATTCATCCCTTCATAAACAACCCCCTTTTAATTTGCTTCGGAGCCAACGCCTAGGGTCCAGCATATCCAGGTAGGAGCACCGTGACACGTGCAACACCATTAAGGAATATTAGGCCACCCTACACCACTCTGGCATTCCTACCCTGGATACCATTCACAACATCACTAAAAGTGGCCCTGTGCCCTTGTTGCTTCACTGCAACTGGCGTCACGACAAATCAAACAAGTACTTTACTCATATATCTCCTCTTAAAGGGCCCTGGGGGGAGGCGTCCACTGCAAATTTTGGCATCACGAACAGGATCTAAATTCGATAAATCTGTATGCTCCTGGATTCTATAGCCTATTGGATTTACAAAAATACCTTTAAGAATCATTTTAATGTATTTACTGTGGAGCGGCAAGCGCAAAACTACGTGTGCTGGCCCCCGAAGGGTTAATCTGCCATTTTTACATGTAATGGCGCAGTGTCTTCTTGCCCAGGCATCGCGCGAAAATCCAGGAACTCCCCTCTCTGGAGCGGGAAAGTCTGGCCCTGCCTAACGGGAGCGATACAACAGTGTAAATGTCACCACCAGACATCTGAGAAGCTCTGACAGACGTTCTTCAGAACCTCCTCCTTGAGGTTCCTTTTGTTTTTCTTTCATTTTCTCATCTCGTTAGCCTCTCTCAGCTGTCATGTAGTTGCACTGATTGCATCCCTTTAAATCCCTTCCCATACTGCATCACTTTGCGGTTTATACAACTTCCTGGAGTGTGTGCATGCTGGATGCTACTACTGAGTCTTCTACAGATAAGTTTTGTTCATTCATTTGTGTTTTCCTGTTTGCTGGATCCCAGGTGACCCTGACTCCCTCCGTATCAAGTGTAGGGAGCCGGTGGCCGTGTCCCCTCACTATTATAGGGTGTTCAGGTGTTATACAGTCGAGGAACGAGGATATGCGATCATCTACCATTGAGATTTTTGCATAGGCTGAGCAGTTAGGGAGAGAGCCAGGTCTGTTGCAGGGCTCTCCCTTTGGTTCCTTAGTTTTGGATCCAGTCAGTCGGATCTTCATTTTGTGTCTTCTAGTTTTCTGTACACCTTCCGTGACAGTAAAGAGAGGAAGTGGAAGCTCCTCCCTTCAAACCCCGTCTGGTTCTCCGGTCCACCTGACGAGGGAGTAGAGAAACAAGATGGCTCTCCCAAAACCTAACTGGGGAGAGATGGTCTGCGGCGATGACCTGCCCGAACTGAAGGAAGCGGTGGAGGAGATAAGGCTGTCGCAGCTTGTATGAGGTTCGGGGAAGGAGACGCCCGTGTTCTCCGCACCGGCTGATGTGGCGGAGGCAGCAGGAGATCCCAATCCGCAGCCCAGAAAGAGCGAGTCACCCAGCGAGAGTGAGCAGCCCAGAAAGAGCGAGGCCTACGATTCCCTCAGTCCCGTTGTACCTTGGAAAGTGACGGCCTACGCCACCAAAGCCTGGGACTACAGGAAGGCCATCGAAGATTAGGTGGTCCACCTGCTCGACCGACCACTACCCCACGACCTGGTACTGGATTGGAGGACCGGAACTGTGATCTGGTTTAACGTTGAGCGATGTATGGGGTTCTGCAAGACGACAAGTCTGGAACCGAACTATTTGTTAATTGCCATTGAGCTAAGAGGCTGTACCTGCCACAGGCCCGACATAGGCTGTATAAAGGGGAGCAGGTAGAATTTACTCCCATGCGGTCCCCTAAAGGCTCTTTTGCCACGGGGTGAGCCTGAACATTTAGTCCCATGATAACATCCCTCCCTTTAGACCCAGTTAAATAACCACAACTCCCAGCATTGCTCTGACTCTCCCTTCACTTACCTCTCCTCATGTAGCAGACATCACCACAGCTTCTTCCCCAGGTCTTCTCCTCTTCACTGCTACAGTTGTATCTGCCTGGCAGGCAGTACATTCGGGGCCTGGGACAAAACATCAGGGGCCCAGGCCCCCAATGTTTTAACCTAGCAACGCCCCTGACAAGGACACTACCTAGGAGTGACAACAGGTGTCGACAAAACACCACCGTGGAAGCCTGAATGGATTACAAAAGGCAGGACAAACCTTTGATCCAGTTCAGCAGCTCCATCAGCGAAGAGGACCTAAGGTCCCTCGTCTAAAGAGCTGCTATTTCTCACCATCTTCACTTAAAGGAACAATGACTTCTGGGAGCCACTTTGTAGACTGGACCTGAAGGGTGAGGGCCTGTTGGCATTTTATTTGTTCCATGTTTCAGGTTGCCCATGTTCCTGCCCTCACCTGGATGGCCATGCTAGTTAGGACTCCCCCCAACCATCATCTACCTCCAGGTTGCGCCTAACAGCGCCCATTCCCTTTTTTCCCGCTTTTTAGGTTATTTAGGAGCCCACCTTTGCCAAAAAAGGTTCTCATGACCTGTACTGCTATTTTATATTGCTATCCATCTGGATTACAAATTACATTATTGCCTTATGTGGATTACAACAAATGACATTGCTACCTCGTTTGGATAATGACGTTATGCTATTTCCCGTGGATTACAAATATTGCCTCATGTGGATTGCAAATAATGACGTTGCCTTATTTCCTATGGATTACAAGGGACTCTTTTGCACTTAAAGGACTTTGTTGCACTTAAAATTCCCATTCGGTGCACTTTATTTATCAACCTTGAATGAATCTAATGTAATTTTGTTGCCTTATTGCGCCATTTTATTGCAATAAATATGTGCTTTAAATGTTTGCCTTATCTATTTTGCACTGTGATTTACAATAATCTTTTTCAGATTCAGCAACGTTCAAGAATTGTGCCCATTGTGTGTATTCTTTTTCAGGTGCCGCAATGTGATATTATATGCATTTTTGTATGGACTTTAGACTTTATACCGTTAGCTAGATAGTCAGCACCTTACTTCTTTGCTCATTATGGACTGCCTCTGAGGACGTTAATATACGTCACAAGCAGCTCTAACATCACCATTGCTCATTATGGACTGCCTCTGAGGACGTTAATATACATCACAAGCAGCTCTAACATCGCCATTGCTCATTATGGACTGCCTTTGAGGACGTTAATATACATCACAAGCAGCTCTAACATCGCCATTGCTCATTATGGACTGCCTCTGAGGACTTTAATATACATCACAAGCAGCTCTAACATCACCATTGCTCATTATGGACTGCCTCTGAGGACGTTAATATACATCACAAGCAGCTCTAACATCGCCATTGCTCATTATGGACTGCCTTTGAGGACGTTAATATACATCACAAGCAGCTCTAACATCACCATTGCTCATTATGGACTGCCTCTGAGGACACTAAATACTAATGGTTCTAATGTGACCTCGTGTTAGATAGATTGTATTGCTACACAGGGGGAACCAAGTGGCACGTCACAAGCAGATCTGTCATTGTCAAGGGTAACCAGCTGCTAATACGTGTCTGGAGAGAATAGAGAGCACTGCCTCCTAATTGTTATATGTTTTGAGGCCTTTCGCTTTGCCAAGCCTAGGAGGAAAATATGTGTAGCTACCTGGTCAGTCATCGAGGTGACAAAGCGTAAAGAATTTTAAGACCTTGGTGCTAGGAAGGGAATACAGGATGAAGCCACCCTTCTATTTGCAGGCGTATCATGATATGTGGAGGGATTACAGTATATGACACCCCCACGCTCCATATACGACTATGGCCACGTCGTGGAGTATTGAGAGCTTAGTGCAGTGAATGAGTATATTCATTTGTTTGGTTGGTTCGCTGCGAGAGGGAAAACCGTAGTAAGACACCCTACTCAGTCAGGAACCCATAGGTAGCCATCTTCTATGTCTGTATGTGTATTTGTATTTTCATGCAGCACTTGAACTTTTCCCAGGTACCCTTAGAGCATATTTACGCCTATATACCCTAAGCACAAGCCGAGGGCCACTTGACTTTTAAGTAAGGGGGTATGTAAGGTCCCAGAGTTCCATTACCACCTTTGCGCCTTGCTACTATCTCCTATGGTTAACCTCATATCATTCTATGTATTAATTTCCAGGTCCTGTATAATGTGCATATCTATTTTCATGTTATATGCCTGGTACACCAACAGATGGTGGCAAGCATGTCAGAGCTACACTTGCAGAGGATGAAACCTTCTTTTCTTCCTCTTCTCTCCCTCTGGAGAGGAGTTTAGTTAGTTAGAAGTCAGTTTAGCCCACCCCTGCCAAGGGAGTGTGTGCAGCAAGTGCTCGCCCCTGCTGGATAAGGCTTGCCTAGGCCAGACGGAGCACCTTCAGCTCTGCTGGACACAGAGGCCAAAGCCTGAAGCCTCACAGACCAGGAGTAAAGCGTTCCCTGGACAAAGTTAGAGACAGACTACCAAGTGAGAAGTTGCAGCACCCAAAGAAGCTGGTTCCATAGTAAGCTTGTCAACACAGCAGAGCCAGAGAGCAACTGATGTAGCAGAGTTAAGTTTGTTTACCTGCCAAAGTTAATGCCAATACCTGCTGGAAGCCAAGCCAAGACAAGCACGACCACCACAGCTGGATTGCAGGGTGGTCTGTAACCATGGAAAAAACTGTATATAATGTGATGGAAAAACGAATCCAGCCAGCAAAGGGGGCAATATGGAGAATCACAATACATTAGTAAGTGGCTTGTATTAACTTCCTCTACATAATAAATGCCACTTGCTGAAGTGAGACAACCTCTTTAAGGCTGCATAGGTCTCATCTGTAAATGGCAGCAGATATAAAGCGTAGATAAAACCAGACATGGGAAATGGTATATCCAGGCGGAGTAATTAAGGGGGCATTTGACCACTCCTGATATGCCTGTTTTAATAGTTTGATGCATTCCCCATGTAATAACAATTCTGGAGCATCTATTCTTATGGCTCTATGTTGTGCCATTCCTCTATTATTTCTACTAGAAGTTATGAATGAATTGTTATTAGCCTTCAGTAAAAGTACAAAGGGGAGGTAACCAGTTGGGGGTGTGTACCTGCACAGTCTGAAAATGGCAGCACTGATTGGATAGAGTCAGACTGTGCAGGTACACGCCCCCAACTGGTTACCTCCCCTTTGTACTTTTACTGAAGGCTAATAGCAATTCATTCATAACTTCTAGTAGTAATAATAAAGGAAGGACACAACATAGAGTCATAAGAATAGATGCTCCAGAACTGTTATTACGTGGGGAATGCATAAGGCTAATAAAACAGAGCGGTGAGAGGTCCTCTTTAAATCCTAATATTAATAATTGAACACCGTGTCTCCATTCATTCTGTTAGTTGTAGAACATGTTAAAAATCTGTCCAGGTCTGTACTAAGCCATGATTTTATGCACACTGTGTACTATGTGAGAACTCGCTCAACTGGTTTCCGAAATTACCGTATACAGCGTAACCATTCTGCTTCAGAAGTCACCACCAAGTCAGATCCATTACAGGATGGGAAACACTTCAGTGCATAAATTAACAGATTATCAAAATTGTATTACAATCACAATAAAATATTAAATGAAGTTATACGTCTTCTTGTATATAGTGATATGGAGCATGCTGGTATAACCTGGGCATCTCCTGTATATAATTATATATGTACAGCTGGTATAACCTGGGCATCTCCTGTATATAATTATATATGTACAGCTGGTATAACCTGGGCATCTCCTGTATATAATTATATATGTACAGCTGGTATAACCTGGGCATCTCCTGTATATAATTATATATGTACAGCTGGTATAACCTGGGCATCTCCTGTATATAATTATATATGTACAGCTGGTATAACCTGGGCATCTCCTGTATATAATTATATATGTACAGCTGGTATAACCTGGGCATCTCCTGTATATAATTATATATGTACAACTGGTATAAGTTATACATCTTCTTGTATATAGTGATATGGACCATGCTGGTATAACCTGGGCATCTCCTGTATATAATTATATATGTACAGCTGGTATAACCTGGGCTTCTCCTATATATAATTATATATGTACAGCTGGTATAAGTTATACATCTTCTTGTATATAGTGATATGGAGCATGCTGGTATAACCTGGGCATCTCCTGTATATAGTTATATATGTACAGCTGGTATAACCTGGGCATCTCCTGGGATATAATAATATGTAGATGTACATGTATAATTATACCGCATTAATATCTGGCATTGTTCCACACATAGGAATAGGATTTCTGTCTGGGATTGTCGCTTAAGCAGTGTAAGTAAAACCTACCAGCATAGAGTCCAGAATAGAAGAGGAATTTCTCACTGCTTTCATTTACCAACAGTAATTTCTGTGAACTCTCTGACCCATATATTAGTAGAGTGCGGGTCTTGGGGCAATTGGTGAAGTGGCAAACTGAGATTGGGCAGGTAAATTAAACAGGGGGTAGAGTTCCCCTTTAACCCTTTATCCCGCTAGGATGTAGCTGTAGATCATGGTTTGCAGTGCTGTAATGCAGTATGCCCACAGTAGTTTTATCTAGGACAGGCATGCTCAACCTGCGGCCCTCCAGCTGTTGCAAAACTTCAACTCCCAGCATGCCCAAACAGCCTACAGTTATCATCCTACAGCAGGGCATTGTGGGAGTTGTAGTTTTACAACAGCTGGAGGGCCGCAGGTTGAGCATGCCTGATCTAGGAGATCACCCACAAGGGCATGACTTTCCTTCAAATGGGAGTGGATTTTTTTTCTTTTCATATTTTTTTCTTTCACACTGTGACCTCTGCTTATTTCTCACTGTAATAATACATTTCTCACTAGTGCCCGGCCAGGACCTTCCACCTTAACGAGATCTTGACAGTAACTTCAGCTCTCAGCACTTCTTAGTGATGAAGTATGGCGATTCAGACATGGTGTGGGCTCTGCCTGTCTCCCTATATGTTTTTTGGCAGAAACTGTAATAATATGTATCTCACTAGTGCCCGGCCAGGACCTTCCACCTTAACGAGATCTTGACAGTAAGTTCAGCTCTCAGCACTTCTTAGTGATGAAGTATGGCGATTCAGACATGGTGTGGGCTCTGCCTGTATCCCTATATGTTTTTTGGCAGACACTGTAATAATATGTATCTCACTAGTGCCCGGCCAGGACCTTCCACCTTAACGAGATCTTGACAGTAACTTCAGCTCTCAGCACTTCTTAGTGATGAAGTATGGCGATTCAGACATGGTGTGGGCTCTGCCTGTCTCCCTATATGTTTTTTGTCAGACACTGTAATAATACGTTTCTCACTAGTGCCCGGCCAGGACCTTCCATCTTGACAGTAACTTCAGTTATCAGCACTTTTGGGTAATGAAGTAAGGCCAGTCATTCATAGTGTGGGATTTGCTTGTCTCCCTTTCGCTCTATATGTAATTTTCTCCCCCCAATAAGTATCAGAAGGAGCCTGGCATGGCGAGGGCACCAGGAGACCGGACTGCGGCCCCACCAGTAACATTGCATTGGCAGTACTTCTGGGTCGCACGATCCTACGGTGGGCACAGACCTCAAGCACTTTTCGTTATATGGTCAAAGTAATTAGAGAACGGTTATAAAATGCAGTAACATGGGATGGGAGAGGAACTCTGGACATGTCAGCTAAAGAGGAGTTGCGCAACATGGAACACGTCCAGTCCATTCTTCAGGCGGTGTTCCACATAATATATAAGGTCAAAAAAAGAGCTGCTGAGTCAAAGGTCAAGATAGAAAGTTTCCTAAATATTGCATAAAACCAATGAATGACAACTGTCTGATCCATATGCTAATAAAGTAGAATCTATAGGGAATGAGTAGAAAGGATATAGATATATATGAGAACAATTATTAGGAGGGAAGGGTTAAATCGTGACCTAAATCGGGAAGTGTATCGGCTATGAATGGATTCATAATTCGAAGGTAATCGGCCCCTTTAAGCAGGGATAAGTGCTACTAAAGTGAGATACCAGGTGTTTAACCCCTTAAATCCAGTGGTCAATAATGACCAAGACATCTAAGTGGGTAGAGAGAGGACCCCCAGGCCTGCCATGTACAGAGGCTTATTTGACCCGTCCTTAGTTAGAATTTACTGGAACTGATCAAATACAGTGCAATACAGAAGTCTTACAGTGTATTATATCGACAAACAGATGATTGCAGGTTCAAATACCCTACTGGGAGTTAGAAAAACATTATTTTTTTAAAGTAAAAAAATAAAATAATAAATAAATAAATAAATAATAAAAATGATATATATAATGAATAACCAAAAAGAAAACAATTAAAAAAAATCTAAAATTTTTGCTTCCGTAAAAAAATAAAAATCCTACATAATTGGTATCACCTTGCCCATAATTACCCATGCAGTCTAATGCTCACGTTATTTATCCTGTATGGTAAAATTGTATTGTTCTTCTTACCTCCAGAAAAAACGCTTTAAAACAGTGATTTATAAAAGTCATACGTACTACAAAATGGCAAAACAATAATGGGACTTTGAATGATCTAAAAATATATATAAAAAAAATATTTTATTGTGCAAACCCCCCCCCCCCCCCCCCCCAAAAAAAAAAAAAAACTATAAATTTGGTATCAGCATAAGGCCTCATGCATGCCGGGCCCACTCCACGCCTCTCCTGGTGCTAGATGGCCCCCAATTAATGCAATGAGAGTCCACCCTATACCTCTCCTGGTGCCAGACGGCCTCCAATGAGTGCAGTGAGAGCAGGCTACAGCTTTAGGGCTCGTTCACATGAATATATTTTGCGTTCAGTATACGGGCTGTTTTCTGCCTTCCGCATACGGAACCATTCATTTCAATGGGTTCGCAAAAGATGCGGACAGCACTATGCGTTTTGCTCTCGCGTGAGAAAAATCGCGCATGTTTGGTACCCAAACCCGAACTTCTTCACAGAAGTTCAGGCTTGGGATCGGTGTTCTGTAGATTGTATTATTTTCCCTTATAACATGGTTATAAGGGAAAATAATAGCATTCTGAATACAGAATGCAAAGTAAATAGCGCTGGAGGGGTTAAAAAATAAATAAAATAATTTAACTCCCCTTAATCCACTTGATCGCGCAGCCGGCATCCCCTTCTGTCTTCATCTTAGCTGTGTGCAGTAACAGGACCTGTGGTGATGTCACTCCGGTCATCACATGATCTTTTACCATGGTGATGGATCATGTGATGACCGGAGTGACGTCACCACAGGTCCTGTTCCTCCACACAGCTAAGATGAAGACAGAAGGGGATGCCGGCTGCACGATCAAGTGGATTAAGGGGAGTTAAATTATTATTATTATTTTTTTAACCCCTCCAGCGCTATTTACTTTGCATTCTGTATTAAGAATGCTATTATTTTCCCTTATAACCATGTTATAAGGGAAAATAATAATGATCGGGTCTCCATCCTGATCGTCTCCTAGCAACCGTGCGTGAAAATCGCACCGCATCCGCACTTTCTTGCGGATGCTTGCGATTTTCACGCAACCCCATTCACTTCTTTGGGGCCTGCGTTACGTGAAAAACGCAGAATATAGAGCTTGCTGCGATTTTCACGCAACGCACAAGTGATGTGTGAAAATCACCGCTCATGTGAACAGCCCCATAGAAGTGAATGGTTCGGGATTCAGTTCGGGTGCAATGCGTTCAACTCACGCATCGCATCCACGCGGAATACTCGCTCGTGTGAAAGGGGCCTTAAGGTAAGTGTCTGTTTTCTTCTGCTTGTGTAGTTGCATCGTTGCGATGGACATGACCGCGGTGTGCCGTCATCACAGTGCACCAAGGTCATCTGGTCTCATTTTTAAAGAGGACTTTCCTATATTTCCCCCTTTGCAGAGAATAACAATGGGCGTAAGAGATTGAATGTTGTGACTGCACATCCTGTGGTGTAATGATGGACGGAGAGAATATTCCTTCCAGTAAAGCAGTATTGTGTAATCATCTGCTAATCCGCATTGCACCGTGGCCCTCGTGAGTCAGTCTTTTCCCAGCAGCTGTCACTTTTTCTTTCATTCAGGAAGTAGAACTTCAAAGTGTACTCAGGTGACTTGTACCTGACAGCAAGCAGAGGTGTCAACACCAGAGCAAGGAGGAGTGTGAAGAATGGCAGCAGAATGGTGGCTTCTGTACAGCAGCTATTGTCAGGCAGACACTGTATAAGGTGCCCTAATATAGAGAGGGGGGTCCGTGCACCCACAGATCTCCAGTCGGGCGCCCTAAACATTGTGCGCACCGTGAGGGCGATCCTATCAGCTCTATAAGATTGTGCTCATTCCTTGCATTTCTTATCGGGAAGATTCCACAATGGCGTCGTAAGAGTCACAAATTTACGTGTTACCAAAAAATGGCACAAACTGACCCAAAGTTATCAGAGTGCTGCAAGCTAGTATAATATATTTGAAGTTTGTTAGTCATCTTTGACGCATTTCTGTTTCTTATGTCACCTCGTGAATGGCGCCATAAAATGATGCACGTTGTTCATAAATTTGGCGCAAGGCTTATAGTAGACATAGCCTTCTTCTTTCACTTTTCAAGATAAACGAGGTCGTTTTATCCCCTTCATCATTAGGGCTCATGCACACGACCGTATGGCTTTTTCAGTGTTTTGCTGTGGTAATCTTGATTAGGTGGTACATATAGCTGTGCAGACTCCTACAGGTGACCTTGATTAGGTGGTACATATATCTGTGCAGGCTCCCACAGGCTATCTTGATTAGGTGGTACATATAGCTGTGCAGACTCCTACAGGCGATCTTGATTAGGTGGTATATATAGCTGTGCAGACTCCCACAGGCGACCTTGTTTAGGTGGTACATATAGCTGTGCGGGTTCCCACAGGCGACCTTGATTAGGTGGTACATAAAGCTGTGCAGACTCCCACAGGGGACCATGATTAGGTGGTACATATAGCTGTGCAGGTTCCTACAGGCGATCTTGTTTAGGTGGTACATATAGCTGTGCGGGTTCCCACAGGCGACCTTGATTAGGTGGTACGTATAGCTATGCAGACTCCCACAGGCGACCTTGATTAGGTGGTACATATATCTGTGCTGGCTCCCACAGGCGACCTTGATTAGGTGGTACATATAGCTGTGGGGCTTCCACAGGCGACCTTGATTAGGTGGTACATATAGCTGTGCAGGTTCCTACAGGCGATCTTGATTAGGTGGTACATATAGCTGTGCAGACTCCCACAGGCGACCTTGTTTAGGTGGTACACATAGCTGTGCGGGTTCCCACAGGTGACCTTGATTAGGTAGTACATATAGCTGTGCAGACTCCCACAGGGGACCTTGATTAGGTGGTACATATAGCTGTGCAGGTTCCTACAGGCGATCTTGATTAGGTGGTACATATAGCTGTGCAGACTCCCACAGGTGACCTTGTTTAGGTGGTACATATAGCTGTGCGGGTTCCCACAGGTGACCTTGATTAGGTGGTACATATAGCTGTGCAGACTTCCACAGGCGACCTTGATTAGGTGGTACATATAGCTGTGCAGGTTCCTACAGGCAATCTTGATTAGGTGGTACATATAGCTGTGCAGGTTCCTACAGGCGATCTTGATTAGGTGGTACATATAGCTGTACAGGATCTCACGGGCGACCTTGATTAGGTGGTACATATAGCTGTGCGGGCTCCCACAGGTGACCTTGATTAGGTGGTACATATACAGTACAGACCAAAAGTTTGGACACATCTTCTCATTCAAAGAGTTTTCTTCATTTTCATGACTATGAAAATTGTAGATTCACACTGAAGGCATCAAAACTATGAATTAACACATGTGGAATTATATACATAACAAAAAAGTGTGAAACAACTGAAAATATGTCATATTCTAGGTTCTTCAAAGTAGCCACCTTTTGCTTTGATTACTGCTTTGCACACTCTTAGCATTCTCTTGATGAGCTTCAAGAGGTAGTCACCTGAAATGGTCTTCCAACAGTCTTGAAGGAGTTCCCAGAGATGCTTAGCACTTGTTGGCCCTTTTGCCTTCGCTCTGCGGTCCGGCTCACCCCAAACCATCTCCATTGGGTTCAGGTCCGGTGACTGTGGAGGCCAGGTCATCTGGCGCAGCACCCCATCACTCTCCTTCATGGTCAAATAGCCCTTACACAGCCTGGAGGTGTGTTTGGGGTCATTGTCCTGTTGAAAAATAAATGATGGTCCAACTAAACGCAAACCGGATGGAATAGCAT
Source organism: Bufo gargarizans (assembly GCF_014858855.1). Taxonomy (NCBI): domain Eukaryota; kingdom Metazoa; phylum Chordata; class Amphibia; order Anura; family Bufonidae; genus Bufo; species Bufo gargarizans. The sequence goes on from NC_058083.1 coordinate 522,504,498, forward strand.
GCCGCTGCAAGATGCTGTGGTAGCCATGCTGGTTCAGTATGCCTTCAATTTTGAATAAATCCCCAACAGTGTAACCAGCAAAGCACCCCCACACCATCACACCTCCTCCTCCATGCTTCACGGTGGGAACCAGGCATGTAGAGTCCATCCGTTCACCTTTTCTGCGTCGCACAAAGACACGGTGGTTGGAACCAAAGATCTAAAATTTGGACTCATCAGACCAAAGCACAGATTTCCACTGGTCTACTGTCCATTCCTTGTGTTCTTTAGCCCAAACAAGTCTCTTCTGCTTGTTGCCTGTCCTTAGCAGTGGTTTCCTAGCAGATATTCTACCATGAAGGCCTGATTCGCACAGTCTCCTCTTTACAGTTGTTCTAGAGATGTGTCTGCTGCTAGAACTCTGTGTGGCATTGACCTGGTCTCTAATCTGAGCTGCTGTTAACCTGCGATTTCTGAGGCTGGTGACTCGGATGAACTTATCCTCCGCAGCAGAGGTGACTCTTGGTCTTCCTTTCCTGGGGCGGTCCGCATGTGAGCCAGTTTCTTTGTAGCGCTTGATGGTTTTTGTTACTGCACTTGGGGACACTTTCAAAGTTTTCCCAAATTTTCGGACTGACTGACCTTCATTTCTTAAAGTAATGATGGCCACTCGTTTTTCTTTACTTAGCTGCTTTTTTCTTGCCATAATACAAATTCTAACAGTCTATTCAGTAGGACTATCAGCTGTGTATCCACCTGACTTCTCCACAACGCAACTGATGGTCCCAACCCCATTTATAAGGCAAGAAATCCCACTTATTAAACCTGACAGGGCACACCTGTGAAGTGAAGACCATTTCAGGTGACTACCTCTTGAAGCTCATCAAGAGAATGCCAAGAGTGTGCAAAGCAGTAAGCAAAGCAAAAGGTGGCTACTTTGAAGAACCTAGAATATGACATATTTTCAGTTGTTTCACACTTTTTTGTTATGTATATAATTCCACATGTGTTAATTCATAGTTTTGATGCCTTCAGTGTGAATCTACAATTTTCATAGTCATGAAAATAAAGAAAACTCTTTGAATGAGAAGGTGTGTCCAAACTTTTGATCTGTACTGTAGCTGTGCAGACTCCCACAGGTGACCTTGATTGGGTGGTACATATAGCTGTGCAGACTCTTCCTCTCATCAGTTGCTTGATGCACACAGAGGTGACTAGGAGCAGCACACTACATGTGCAGGGCCGGCTCTCCTGAATGTAGATGTCCAATGGCATATGTAGGCTTAGAGTAGGACCTGCCTGACTGAGACCACCTTGGCGCCGGTAGGTGGGCACAGATGTGTTTTGATCTAAATATATTGTTTGAGTCTCAGATTTTATCATATCAGACTGATGGATTAGTCCATATATAATGCTAACATGTATTGTGCATTATTTTCTGTGATTTTTTATTTTTTTTTGCATGTAGAAAAATAGACTGGAGATTCTGAACGTGGTAAACACAGATAATGTGAGTCATTCTAGTATTGTTTATCTATCTAACTCTCACCTATCCATCTAATTTGACTATTCACCTCAGACTAGGTAATTCCCAGCTTCCTCAGAGGACACACAGGGCCACTGACTTCACTGCTTAATTTTCTAAGAAGGGTGATGTAATGACCGGCATCACGCCCAGGGAGGGAAAAGGGAAGGCCCTGCCCAAGGGAGAGGGAAAGGTGGTGACCCCTGACTCACCTTGCGGCTGGCACCTGACTGCCCTGACGGCCCTAGACGGGTTCCTCACCCGTGCGGCGATCACGTGCCTAAACCCTGGCTTTCCCTAAGATGAGCCCAAGGTAGTGAACGGGCCGGAGGGATCGCTAGTCCACACCACTGACACTAAAGGAAAACACCAAGGGGAGGACAGACAATACAGACAAACATATAAACCCAGGTGGGCGACCACAGCAGACCACAAAGGCCCAACAGGGATCCGGAGGGAAACGTTCTGGACCAACAACCAGAGAACGCAGCAACACAGCTCCAGTGGGTCAGTATAGAAGTCCAGGCAGGAAGCTCTATATCTGGCAACCAGAGAAGTGTGAGAGGGGAATATAAGGAGGTTGGGAGTGCTGGACAAGGAACAGCTGAGAGAAGGAGCTACGGATCCCTGAGTGAGCCAAAAAGGGTTGCAAAGCAAACCCAGAAAGCTACCATACGGAAACAGCCCTATCTTACATAGAGCGCGCAGCCGTGGTTCTTGACACCCTCGTGACAGGTGAGACGCTTCAGTGAAGTGGATGTAGTCCAAAAAAACAATTAGTAAGATAAGTACCACTGCACACTCAAGGTTTTCATGGAAATAAAAATTATTTTATTATGAGTGAAATATCCTCCATACAATATGTAGGCAGAACAAGGAAAGAAATGCCTGGTATTAAATGTGACTATAAATCTTGATGTTTCGGTCAAATCCAGACCACAAAAGTCACACAGAGGAGAGATGATAGTTTGAGAAGGATGCCCGTGGCACAACGTGTGGGCGCTGTGGGCGAGGCTGGGCACATGCCTCTAGCCTCCCCCGCAGCGCCCACACGCTGTGCCACGGGCATCCTTCTCAAACTATCATCTCTCCTCTGTGTGAAAACCTTGAGTGTGCAGTGGTGCTTCTCTCACTAATCGAACAGTACTATTCCAATCCTGGTTACATTTAGAGACAGAAATTGTTCTGACCTAGTCTTCTTCACACAGCTGAGGCTTTGTTACAATGTATACAATTTACAGTCCAGCAGTAAAGGACTCTTACCAATGATACAGTAGCTCTTATCATCCCTGATACCTTATAAGAAATCAGTGGCACAGGTTACACATATATGTCCACCCCCGGTAAGTGGTGCGCACACTACATCCCCCACAATGTACTATCTATCTATCTATCTATCTATCTATCTATCTATCTATCTATCTATCTCCTATCTACCTATCTATCTATCTATCTATCTATCTATCTATCTATCTATTATCTATCTATCTATGTATCTATCTATTATCTATCTATCTATCTATCTATCTATCTATCTATCTATCATTGATCTATCTATCTATCTATCTATCTATCTATCTATCTATCTATCTATCTATCTCATATCTATCTCCTATCTATCTATCTATCTATCTATCTATCTCATATCTATCTCTATTATTTATCTATAAATCTTCTTCATAAACAAATATTTTATTCTATGAAATTCACTTTGCCCCCCCCCCCCCCCCCCCCTATGGTTTTTATGAATGTCTGTACAATTGGATAAATTCTGTAGGAACATTGGTGCTTCTGACGATCAGTGCTGGTGCTGCTCGAGTCACCATTAGTGTTCATGCATACAAACATATTTTCTTTCCGTGTCCGTTCCGTTTTTTTTTTTATGCAGACCGTATACGGAACCATTCATTTCAATGGGTCCGCAAAAAAAACAGAATGTGTGCATTCCGTTTCCATATGTCCGTATTTTCGTTCCGCAAAAAAAAATAGAACATGTCCTATTATTGTCCGCATTATGGACCAGGATAGGAATGTTCTATTCCGTTCCGCAAAATACGGAATGCACACGGACGTCATCCGTATTTTTTGCGGACCGCAAAATACATACGGTCGTGTGCATGAGCCCTTAGAACCAGTTTGGTTCAGATCATTTGTCTGCATTGCCCCCTCGGTGGTTCTGTATGACCCATTCTACTACTATTGCCGGCATTTGAAGATCTCAGGGCTGTGTGAAAAATTTGTGGTGAATAAAAAGGGCAACTTGACTGATTAGAAGGGGGTGTGCATACTTTTGGCCATGGGTGGTTTGATTTAACTCTCAGTAATTGGAACTTCCATAAAACCTAGGTTTAGGAAAGACAATTGTCATGAACATAGTGAATAATGTTGCCCTCTAGTGGTGATCTGTTGTAATAGCGAACCAGAAGAATCTGCTTTTCCTTTGATGTAGGTTAGAAAAACATGTCTGTCATTATTCCATATGAATAATAACTTGAAGTGACTATCAACAAATTATGATAATCATAGCCTATAAAAATGATTAGCATAGTGTAAGAGGAGCTGAAAAAGATTTAGCAACCCTGCTTGCTTTTTGTAAATGGTTGTGTAATTCTTAGGAAAAAAGGGTCTGGATATTTAGCAGAAACAGCGACACTCTTGTCCTTAGGTCATGTATGGTATTGCAGCTCATCGCCATTCAACTGGCCACAAGATATAGGCCATGGACAAGTGACGCTGTTTCTAGAAAGAAAAGATCATTCCTCTAATCTTAGGCTGTCTCTTTAAGGAATCCATGCCTCTACAGCTGGTACTGACACATAGGATGTAACTATGGACATGCACATGGAAGAGCCAAAAGTAGACAGCTCCTTTAAGCTTTAAGTGAATGTTCACTCTTGAACCTAATTGTATTTCTTACATCTAAACCAATCAAAAATGAAGTGCTGATGCACAGCTCCAAATCCTCTGCATACGCACAGAGATAAATTAAAAAAAATCTGTCTACCTGCAGCCACCACTAGAGGGAGTGCAGGAGCTTACTGTGTACAGTATGCTGAAAGCACCTGTTCTCCCTCTAGTGGTGGCTGTAGGTAGACAGAATTATAAGTGAGCTCCCTCTAGTGGTGGCTGCAGGTAGACAGAATTATAATTGAGCTCCCTCTAGTGGTGGCTGCAGGTAGACAGAATTATGAGTGAGCGCCCTCTAGTGGTGGCTGCAGGTAGTCAGAATTATGAGTGAGCGCCCTCTAGTGGTGGCTGCAGGTAGACAGAATTATAATTGAGCTCCCTCTAGTGGTGGCTGCAGGTAGAATTATAAGAAGTAGGCTCCTTCTAGTGGTGGCTGCAAGTAGACAGAATTATAAGTGAGCACCCTCTAGTGGTGGCTGCAGGGAGACAGAATTATAAGTGAGCTCCTTCTAGTGGTGGCTGCAAGCAGACAGAATTATAAGTGAGCTCCCTCTAGTGGTGGCTGCAGGTAGACAGAATTATAAGTGAGCTCCCTCTAGTGGTGGCTGCAGGTAGACAGAATTATAAGTGAGCTTCCTCTAGTGGTGGCTGCAGGTAGACAGAATTATAAGTGAGCTCCTTCTAGTGGTGGCTGCAAGTAGACAGAATTATAAGTGAGCTCCCTCTAGTGGTGACTGCAGGTAGACAGAATTATAAGTGAGTTTTCTCTAGTGGTGGCTGCAGGTAGACAGAATTATGAGTGAGCTCCCTCTAGTGGTGGCTGCAGGTAGACAGAATTATGAATGAGCTCCCTCTAGTGGTGGCTGCAGGTAGACAGAATTATAAGTGAGCTCCCTCTAGTGGTGGCTGCAGGTAGACAGAATTATGAGTGAGCTCCCTCTAGTGGTGGGTGCAGGTAGACAGAATTATGAGTGAGCTCCCTCTAGTGGTGGCTGCAGGTAGACAGAATTATAAGTGAGCTCTCTCTAGTGGTGGCTGCAGGTAGACAGAATTATAAGTGAGCTCTCTCTAGTGGTGGCTGCAGGTAGACAGAATTATAAGTGAGTTTTCTCTAGTGGTGGCTGCAGGTAGACATAATTATGAGTGAGCTCCCTCTAGTGGTGGCTTCAGGTAGACAGCATTATGAGTGAGCTCCCTCTAGTGGTGGGTGCAGGTAGACAGACTTATGAGTGAGCTCCCTCTAGTGGTGGCTGCAGGTAGACAGAATTATAAGTGAGTTTTCTCTAGTGGTGGCTGCAGGTAGATAGAATTATAAGTGAGCTCCTTCTAGTGGTGGCTGCAAGTAGACAGAATTATAAGTGAGCTCCTTCTAGTCGTGGCTGCAAGTAGACAGAATTATAAGTGAGCTCCCTCTAGTGGTGGCTGCAGGTAGACAGAATTATAAGTGAGTTTTCTCTAGTGGTGGCTGCAGGTAGACAGAATTATGAGTGAGCTCCCTCTAGTGGTGGCTGCAGGTAGACAGAATTATGAGTGAGCTCCCTCTAGTGATGGCTGCAGGTAGACAGAATTATAAGTGAGCTCCCTCTAGTGGTGGCTGCAGGTAGACAGAATTATGAGTGAGCTCCCTCTAGTGGTGGGTGCAGGTAGACAGAATTATGAGTGAGCTCTCTCTAGTGGTGGCTGCAGGTAGACAGAATTATAAGTGAGCTCTCTCTAGTGGTGGCTGCAGGTAGATAGAATTATAAGTGAGCTCCCTCTAGTGGTGGCTGCAGGTAGACAGAATTATAAGTGAGCTCTCTCTAGTGGTGGCTGCAGGTAGACAGAATTATGAGTGAGCTCCCTCTAGTGGTGGCTGCAGGTAGATAGAATTATAAGTGAGCTCCCTCTAGTGGTGGCTGCAGGTAGATAGAATTATAAGTGATCTCTCTCTAGTGGTGGCTGCAGGTAGACAGAATTATAGTGAGCTCCCTCTGGTGGTGGCTGCAGGTAGACAGAATTATAAGTGAGCTCCCTCTAGTGGTGGCTGCAGGTAGACAGAATTATACGTGAGCTCCCACTAGTGGTGGCTGCAGGTAGATAGAATTATAAGTGAGCTCCCTCTGGTAGTGGCTGCAGGTAATAGAATTATAGTGAGCTCCCTCTAGTGGTGGCTGCAGGTAGACAGAATTATAAGTGAGCTCCCTCTAGTGGTGGCTGCAGGTAGACAGAATTATACGTGAGCTCCCACTAGTGGTGGCTGCAGGTAGATAGAATTATAAGTGAGCTCCCTCTGGTAGTGGCTGCAGGTAGATAGAATTATAGTGAGCTCCCTCTAGTGGTGGCTGCAGGTAGACAGAATTATAAGTGAGCTCCCTCTGGTGGTGGCTGCAGGTAGACAGAATTATAGTGAGCTCCCTCTGGTGGTGGCTGCAGGTAGACAGAATTATAGTGAGCTCCCTCTGGTGGTGGCTGCAGGTAGACAGAATTATAGTGAGCTCCCTCTGGTGGTGGCTGCAGGTAGACAGAATTATAGTGAGCTCCCTCTGGTGGTGGCTGCAGGTAGACAGAATTATAGTGAGCTCCCTCTAGTGGTGCCTGCAGGTAGACCTTGGTAGATTTTCTTATTTGTTTTTGTGTTATCTGTATGCAGGGGATTTGGAGCTGTGTATCAGAAAAAATGGAGCTCTGACCGCTATAAAGGTACATTAATATGAATCAGCACAGTGTTGGACACTTAAGTCTAGAACCAGTGGGATGTTGTACAAGTTCATGCCCATAGACCTGGATCATGGCCACCCTTATGATTTGGTTGTCACCCAGCTTTCCTGCATTTCTAAATGGCAGAATTGTCTAGTCAGGTATGTGTGACTGTATAACACATATACTGTCACCCAGCTTCTCCAGCAGCTACAAGGCAAGGTATGCTCAGTGATCTTGTGAGTACTTTGTGTCCCGCAGGTTGCAACATGCAGAGGACAGGGCGGCCTGTGAGCACCAGGGGGCAGGTGTTATACCGGTGCCTGCATTCTAAGCCGCTGACAGCAGAGGTGGAGCCGCCACACGTCACCGGCCGGGCACCTTATAAGCTGGGATTCAGAAATTGGGAGTCATTTACTGCAAGAGACACAAGGAAATAGTCGGTGTGAGAGGACGAAAGCTGCTACAGAAAACAGGTCTGTCGCCTGCTCTGCTATACGAGAAGTGGCCGATAGCATTATAAGGATAGATTATTGTTATTTTGCCTTTTATAGGGTAATATTATTTTATATTATCTACATAATTTATTATATTAGTTTTATATTTTATTTTATAATTTTATTTATTTATAATCTACTTATAAATCATTTTGATTTATTAATACGTTTTATTTGTTTAGCTTTCTGAAAAATAATTTTATTTTTTTGTATTTTTTAAAATCTTTATTCGCTATTTAATTTCTTAAAATGTTGTTTTCTTCTTCTTGTATAAATTGGTTTTAATAATTTTTTAGTTATTATATTGTCTTCTATAGGGTAATGTTATTTGATCTGTATCTAGGCTGGTACATTATTTACTAGATTATTTTTCTATTATTTTTGGATAATTGTTGTGTAATTGGAAGCAGAGTTGTAACTATAGGGGGTGCAGAAGTGGCAGCCGTACCTAGGCCCGTGTCCCCGAAGAGGCCATTCTGTACGGAGGATGGTGGGGAGGGGGGCTGTTACTGATTCTGCATTGGGGCCAAGGTGCTTGAAGTTACTCCTTTGGCATTAAAATTGATTCTTGGTTACTATCGGTCTTCACTAATGATCGGCGAAGGGTCTCACATACAAACGTTGCTTTACTGCTTGTCTTCAGCCTGCAATGTATTAAAAAAAAATCTATTGCTATTTGGAAACCATCATCAAGTAGGCCAATTGCTGCTGGCAGATTTTGCTATGACTTCATTCTATTATTGGCTTGTGTGAATCCCACCGTCTAAAATGTGCATTTAGTATTGGAGATTTAGACCTCGAGGTAACACCATACATTAGGAGTTCTAAAAAGGGACACATTATGCAAGCAGATCCATCAACAGCAACTTGCTGACGGTTTCCCTATAGAAATAGAAGCTATGTCAGATTAAAACTGGCAGTGAAAACAGCAAGAATACTCCTCTAGAGCATTGCTTCTCAACCTGTGGCTGCAAAACTACAACTTCCAGCAAGCCCTGACAACCTGCAGCCGACAGAGCATGCTGGGAGGTGTAGTTTGGCAATTACTAGAGAGCCAGAGGTTGGAAACCAGTACCGTACAGTAAATGAAGACTGGCGGATATGAAATGGTTTACTGGTGTGAATACATGTTACAATGTATCATGATCTGGAGCCAAAGCCAAAATGATCAACTATGTTCTAATCGTACAAAAAAAATAAAAATCCACAGCCATCTGCTGGCTGAAATGTGGTACTGCATGTGTTCTGTGATATAAGGTGTAGAACTACAAGTCTCAGCATTGCACCAATGAGACCTGGCAATGCATTATGGGAATATTTACCCAGTTTTTGCTGTGATACACTTATTAACCTTTCATTATGAGTCGCTCCAATTATCGGAGACTTTTATAATTGAGCCTCACCTGCTCTCTTGAAATCCTGCCAGAGGGCAGCAGTCCAAGTAGTTCATACACAGTCAGTGTCATTCGGGTGTCATTTAGGAGTTTTATGGGTAATATAGATTTTTTTTTGCATTACTTTGTGATAAATTAGGTGTTTCGCGGCAGAGAGTAGATTAATTTTATACATTTTGGTATTTAGTGCTTACAAAAGACCCTCTGCTTATGTGACCCCCCACTCCATGTACTGACACCCCACGGGGGGCAGCTATTTTTGCGGACTGGCACTATATATTAGTTTCCTATGAAGTAAACAACATGAGATGTGGCCACCTTCTGTGAAAGGGAAAGAAAGTACAGCAACCGGCACGCGATGTTCAGTAAGACTAGAAAAATGCCAGAGTTATGACATCTGCAGATATTTCCAGGTGGAACGTACTGTATTCAGCTTTATGTAAATGCGGATTACTAATACTTCAAAACGGAGACAAGATGAGAGGCAGCGAGGGAGCGGTCACATGGGGACGCTGCATCACCCCAAACATAGCAGTGTGAACGGTGACATACCGCAAAGAGGGTGAAAGCAGGAAGAGACAACAAAGGAGGGAGGGGAAATGAAGACCAGGGAGGAAGCTGTGAGATGGGGGTTTCTTCATAATCGTTTCCATAGGAGCAGTATTATAGTAGTTATATTCTTGTACATAGGAGCAGTATTATAGTAGTTATATTCTTGTACATAGGAGGCAGTATTATAGTAGTTATATTCTTGTACATAGGAACAGTATTATAGTAGTTATACTCTTGTACATAGGAGCAGTATTATAGTAGTTATAGTCTTGTACATAGGAGGCAGTATTATAGTAGTTATATTCTTGTACATAGGGCAGTATTATAGTAGTTATATTCTTGTACATAGGGCAGTATTAGTAGTTATATTCTTGTACATAGGAGCAGTATAGTAGTTATAGTCTTGTACATAGGAGCTATTATAGTAGTTATATTCTTGTACATAGGAACAGTATTATAGTAGTTATATTCTTGTACATAGGAGCAATATTATAGTAGTTATATTCTTGTACATAGGAGGCAGTATTATAGTAGTTATATCCTTGTACATAGGAACAGTATTATAGTAGTTATACTCTTGTACATAGGAGCAGTATTATAGTAGTTATATTCTTGTACATAGGAGGCAGTATTATAGTAGTTATATTCTTGTACATAGGAGCAGTATTATAGTAGTTATATTCTTGCACATAGGGGCAGTATTATAGTAGTTATATTATTGTACATAGGAGCAGTATATAGTAGTTATTCTTGTACATAGGAGCAGTATTATAGTAGTTATATTCTTGTACATAGGGGGCAGTATTATAGTAGTTATATTCTTGTACATAGGAGGCAGTATTATAGTAGTTATATTCTTGTACATAGGAGGCAGTATTATAGTAGGTATATTCTTGTACATAGGAGGCAGTATTATAGTAGTTATATTCTTGTACATAGGAGCAGTATTATAGTAATTATATTCTTGTACATAGGAGGCAGTATTATAGTAGTTATATCCTTGTACATAGGAACAGTATTATAGTAGTTATATTCTTGTACATAGGAGCAGTATTATAGTAGTTATATTCTTGTACATAGGAGCAGTATTATAGTAGTTATATTATTATTCACAGGGAGTAGATTATATTTTCGGACACCTGAAACCATTACTGTATGCTGACAGTTGTAGTTTTGCAGCAGATCGGGACCTACTTTGTCTGTAGGACACGTGAATGCTAATTCAGAAACAGAACATATGATAATTACTTTCAGAACAGATGTATTGTACAATCCTTTCATTACTGTATCCAATATGATGACATACATACGTGTCCCCTCTGACCTGGGTCGGCACATTAATCTGTCATTCTTTGTTATTCTTACTTTCTGCTGGATTAGATGGGTTTGGTATTATGGCTCAGAAGGTTGTGCCACCTCATGTGACTGCGCTGGCACTGTTGTTGTTGCCTGCTACACGTGAGGGAACTCTCTATCTTGTGTAGACCAGTGACTAACCAGGTTACAATCCGCAGCCTGCGCCCGGGGTTCCTGACTCATCCACATGGCACCTGTCTTCAGCAGTCATGCCTGATCTCTAGTGAAACTCATTTTAGGAGGTTCAATGACTCTACACATTTTGATACCTGTGGCAAAAAAAGTTTTATTAAAGTTTTTGGATAATAGCTCCTACTGGAAATGAAGATGGTGCCACCATAGGGGGACCATGTACACATCATTTAAAGGGAAGTTCCATGTGATGTGCACCAATGATTGGTTTATCCCCTTTTAACTAGCAAGATTTAACATTTAGGGATCTCGATAAAGCTGCGTGATAACAGTTCAAATATTTAATTCCACTGCTCCATAATAATTTCCCCTTTCAGTAAAGCTGAGTGACAACCAATAAGATCCGCCATAACATTTCCCTACTGGGTGCCACACAGCTTTTCCAGTAATTTATCCTAGTGACACAGTTATGGATCCTCTCCTGCCCATGCTTCAGATACACTTTTTCATGCCTGGTGTGGGGCCCAAGAGGGCGGAGCATGACAAAAGGATTCAAAGAACACCAAAGACAGAATCCCTGTGTCATGCTCCGCCCCCTCAGACCCTACCCTTGGCATAACTCATCATCCCTTTAATTGCATCCGTTTTGGATCTCATATTTACATATTGCATGTGTTTGTATTTTTCAGTACACGCCTGGGAATCACCATAATCCTTTTGAGTATTGTCTTGGACGACTAATTGGAAGGATCTCCATCGATAGACCTTTATGCCAATCAGGTCAGGGAGGCGCAGAACCTCGACCAAACTCTTCAAGATGCCTCGTCTCTCCTTCATCACTGGGGGGAAGAAGGCAAAGCGGATGGTACGAACAGGGACCTTCAGGAAGCCTCGGAAGCTGCAGAGTCAGGACTACCAGACCTTACTGGAGAACTGTCTGAGGAGGAAGCAGCTGTTTGTGGATGAGACCTTCCCGGCCGAGATCAGCTCCATCGGCAGCGGAGACCTGTTACGAAAAGTGCCGCCGTCCGTGGAATGGAGGAGGCCACACGTGGGTGAAATTTTCTATTACGGTGACACGACTTGAGATTTGGTACAATTGTATCCATTCTAGACAATGGTCTGTAAGATAAACAAACTGAACTCCAGACCGATACATTGTAACAAACTGTCAGGACAAGAGATTCTGATAGAGGATTGTCTAGACTGGATACAATTGTAACAAACCCTCAGCTGCAAGCAGTCTTAGGTCTGTACAATTTTCATTGAATCTCCTCCATATATTCATTGCCATATACGTCCCTAATATCACAAATCACAATCTGTACCTGAATGGAACGTTAAAAATGAAAATAATACATCTTTAATATGTATGTTTATTAAAACAAAGAAGCGAGAAGCTCACCTATGTTACCTAAGGCTAGCAGGTATGACCTAAATCTCCCCCCCTCCCCCATGAGGTCATACCTGCTAGCCTTAGGTAACATAGGTGAGCTCCTTGCTCAGGTCTGATAACATGAGGAATTGCTGTTTAAGCAATTCCTTTTAAAATAATACAAGTGCTGCAAATCTGTGCGGAGCATTTCATCCAACATTGTGCGATGTTATCAATAATAAAGCAATTTACAATATATGAATGGATCTGGGGAGCAATTGCTATCTCAGGAGGATTCAGGGATTGCTAGTCCAGCGATTGTCTTGTTTTTTTTTACATTTTACAGCTCCAGCAACTTTTTTCTCCCGTATGTAATTCAATATTCTGTAAAAATGCTTCAGCTCCACAGGGAATACGCCGGCAGCGACGGCGGCGCATTGTGTAATATTTACGGCTTTCATTTTTTTTTTGCGCTTCGTGCACCTCTGTACTTAATTAAGAGACGGGACTGCCTGTAATTATTGCCGCACGGACGGGACTCACATTATTTATGTCAGACTGTAAAAGTGCGCGGAATATGCAAAAAGATAATGAGAAAAATGAAACACTGAGCTGTAATGTCCTCATCTTCACAGGAGCTGGTGAAGAATCCGCAGTTCCTTGAAAACGCCAGCCGCTTCGATTTGCACCAGGGAATCACAGGTAATGGGACTGTCAGCCTGTAAGGTGTGTCCAGATCGGTGGAGAATGAAGAGCCATCAATTATTATTTGATGGGTTCTACTCCAGTCACATCCAAATCTGCGTTTACAATCCTGCTGAATGCAACATGCTCATTGAGGTCACTGAGGCCAAGAGTGAACAAAAAGGCAGAATTACAAATGCAGCTTTGAATGCGACTGGAGTACAAGGTATAAAGTAAATAAAACAACATTTTGACAATATTACTGTTCCGCGAGGGCAGGGCTGTGCCATAATCTACAAGTGTGTAGTTATCTTACCCTTATTTGCCAGATCTTAATAAACTTGGGATATTGGGAGTATGGCTTTACCTTTGCCCATAGACCTTAGCCCAAATTTGGCCCTTCTCGGGGATAGAATATATTTGGGGTGTGATAATAGCAGATCTGGTGTATCAAGGATTCCTAGAGGGCTGGGTCATCTTTTTACTTTCACTCTCTTGTAGAAAATTGCTGGTTTTTGGCCGCCCTCGCCTCCGTCACTTTCCACAAAAATTTACTCAGCAACGTGGTCCCTCGCAACCAGAGCTTTGACAAGAATTATGCGGGAATCTTCCACTTCCGAGTGAGTATATAGCTGTGCCGATGAATTCTTCGTGTTATGCTTAGTGTAGTTCCTCGGGGGTGGTGCTTACTATAGAATTTAACCATAGGATATATGTGTGTCTCCGGAGGCCCCACATGACACAATGTATCAGTTTTGCCTGGAACGTTACTTTCATAGTTAGCTGTGATCTGAAACAAGCCTGTGCATCGTTGATGAGGCAGTCTAATGTGCAGCAAATACTAAAATAAAAAATGAATTATTTTAAGTTTTCCCTTAGCTGGTTTTTTTCTTTTTATTCTACATCATTTCTCAGGCTTCATAATGGCTCAGTATGGAGAGGCAGTACCCTGTACAGGAGACTCTAAATCTAAAGTAGACTTATAACTTACCATCTTTCTTCTGTCTGTTTGCCCCTCTGATGTCAGCCTTTCAGTTACATGCCTCTGTTGGCTGTGTAGGAAAGTTCTAGAACAGGTCTGTGCAGTGTGAAGAGGCAGTATACTGTACAGAAGATAGTACAGCTAATGAAAGATTATAAGTATTCCAATCTTTCTTGTGTCTGGATGCTCCCTTCATCAAGCCTCTCAGTTACATGTTTCTGTTGGCTGAGTAGGAAAGTTCTAGAACAGGTCTGTGCAGCGTGAAGAGGCAGTATACTGTACAGAAGATAGTACATCTAATGAAAGATTATAAGCATTCCAATCTTTCTTGTGTCTGGATGCTCCCTTCGTCAGGCCTCTCAGTTACATGTTTCTGTTGGCTGAGTAGGAAAGTTCTACAACAGGTCTGTGCAGCGTGAAGAGGCAGTATACTGTACAGAAGATAGTACATCTAATGAAAGATTATAAGCATTCCAATCTTTCTTGTGTCTGGATGCTCCCTTCGTCAGGCCTCTCAGTTACATGTTTCTGTTGGCTGAGTAGGAAAGTTCTAGAACAGGTCTGTGCAGCGTGAAGAGGCAGTATACTGTACAGAAGATAGTACATCTAATGAAAGATTATAAGCATTCCAATTTTTCTTGTGTCTGGATGCTCCCTTCGTCAGACCTCTCAGTTACATGTTTCTGTTGGCTGAGTAAGAAAGTTCTAGAACAGGTCTGTGCAGAGTGAAGAGGCAGTATACTGTACAGAAGATAGTACATCTAATGAAAGATTATAAGCATTCCAATCTTTCTTGTGTCTGGATGCTCCCTTCGTCAGGCCTCTCAGTTACATGTTTCTGTTGGCTGAGTAGGAAAGTTCTAGAACAGGTCTGTGCGGCGTGAAGAGGCAGTATACTGTACAGAAGATAGTACATCTAATGAAAGATTATAAGCATTCCAATCTTTCTTATGTCTGAATGCTCCCTTCGTCAGGCCCCTCGTTTACACGTTTCTGTTGATTGACAAGGAGAGATCTAGAACAAGTCTGTGCAGCATGGAGTGGGAGTACATGGCAAGGCTATAACCTGCAAGCATGTCTTCTGTCTTTATGTTTCTTCTCTTATCTTGCTTGTAATTCTTTAACTCTCTAGTCTGCATGTTTTCTGTTGCTCGAGTAGGAAGGATCTAGATTATAGAACAACCATATGAGGCACGAAGAGGCAGTCTGTTGTATAGCAAATATTAGAACTAAAGCAGTAGCAGAATCATTTGCCCTCTTTCTCTGTATACTTTGCAATCTTTTCATACTTTTTTTTTTTTGGGGGTGTGTGGGGGAGTATAAAACAAGCCTGTGTAAAATGAAGAGGCAGTCTGCCGTAGAACAGACATCTGGTTGTTTGCTAGGTGTTTGTCTCCTGTTTTGCTGCTATTGTTTACTGTGTATTTTATTAAGGCTCCGCATCCCTGCCGATTCTACCAGTGACCGTGCAGAGAGATCATTATAATCTCCTTGTAAAGCTCTGCTTTATGGTCCCGTCAGCTCGCTCTCCTCTCTGCGCAATCGCTTGGCACGCAGTAATGTTAATATTTATTTACTGCTCATCATTACTCTGCGTGTTACTCAGCACGAGCCGCTACCTGTTAACCAGGCGGACTGTAAACTGTAATAAGCGTCCATTATCAGGGCTCTGCTCTGCGGAGGCGCGAGGCTCCGCTCCACTGACCCCCAGCTCTAGTCTTACAAGGTGTCATCCGAATAAATAACGCAAATTGATGAAGGACGCTGATCCCGGCAGATTCCTCCACTGATGGAGTAGCATTTGTTGTCCAGGGGCGCAGATATAAGTGTATAATGATACAAATGCACTTGTCTTTAGCAGACCGAGGTTGATTGAATGAGGCGCTGGATGCCTCAGAGGTGGAATTTATTATATAGGACAATGTCATTATAACAATATAATGGTTGTAATAATGACGTACGGTTATTCTTTCCAGTTCTGGCGCTTCGGGGAGTGGGTGGATGTGGTCGTGGACGATCGCCTGCCCGTGGACAAAGATGGAAAGCTCCTGTTTGTCTCATCCACAAGGAAGAATCTGTTTTGGGGGGCTCTTTTGGAGAAAGCCTATGCCAAGTAAGTATTAAGATATCATTAAGATGTAGCAGAGCCGAGTTTGTCATTGCAGTTCTTTTTTCAGGCTACTCCACCAGCGGGTCACATTACTTTATTCCTTTGTGGACATAATTTAGTGTAGAGCAGAGAAGCAGGTGGACGGTACTCATAATGCACCCCCCCCCCCCCCCAGCGCTTTGAAGGAAGATGGCTGCCGGCGGAACATGTATCCTACGGACAGGGTGTTAGTTTGAAGTTTTTAAAGGTGACATTTGGGTAGCGTAGCGAGTGAAGGGAGAGACTGGAAGGAGAGACATCTCCTCCTAACCAGAGGGAGCCTTTAAGTGACAGATTCAGCTCTGCTACATCTGTACGCCTGCATTAGGCTCATTATAGATTTTCCATTAAATTCCCATTACTATATGGACTGGAGACGCAGTCAGGCTAAGTGAGATTTGATGACCCGTCTACCGTCATTAGTAATAACACGTAGGTGTACATGAATTCCTGTCGTGCCTTTGAGGCTTCATAAACCCGAGAACAAGTTCTACAAGATTTGATGAAGCATTGCAAGAAGATGCCAAAAGATCCTGATGTAGCAGAGCTCTGGATGGGGAACGAGGACACACGTTCATTTTATTTCTGTGCCCTTTGACAATCTCATTCAATGCAGTCGGTCATTGTGTTCATCCAGAGCCTCCTCCTGGTTCATGAATAAAATTCCAAAATGACAGTACAGACTGACACGCAGGCAGAGCCATGAGAATAGGGGGTTGGGAGATTGCAACTTAACAATGTACATGCCTGCTGCGTGCATTTCATTGTCTGTAGACAGCTGGGTGACAACCCTTAGTGGGTATTGATTATAGGCATTTATAATCTTTTAATCTATAACTGGGCACAGACATTAGTCCATGGCAGGCGTCAGCAGCCTCTCCTACCCCAGCTGCTCCATTCACTTCTATAAGAGTTCCAAGAACAGCCGAGCAAGTGTGCCTGTTGGGAGTTGTAGTTTTCCAGCAGCTGGATATGAAATGAAGTGCAAGCAAGACTTTCAGTCAATTTAAGGAGACAGAGACGTTATTAAATGAGAATTACATGAGAACTAGAGACCGAACGCGTAATACCAAACTAGCTGCAGTTCCTCCACTTGTCCACCAGAGGGCAGTGGTGCAATACCGTTCCCCACCTCTACCGCTTTCTTATACTCAAGTCAAAAGTTAGCTGTTTCTGAAGGGTTAAAGTTTTTTGTTTTTTTTTTAGCAACACTTGATGCTGCCACTTAAAGAGGACCTTTCACTACTCTACAAACGAAAAACTAACTATACCTGTGGGCAGAGCGGCGCCCAGGGGTCCCCCTGCACTTACTAGTAAGTCTGGGCGCCGCTCCGTTCGCCCGGTATAGGCTCCGGTGTCTGCGCTCCCTCTGACTGTTTTCTTGTAGGAGGCGTGTCCCTTGCTGCACTGCTGGCCAATCGCAGCGCACAGCTCATAGCCTGGCTATGAGCTGTGCGCTGCGATTGGCCAGCAGTGCAGCAAGGGACACGCCTCCTACAAGAAAACAGTCAGAGGGAGCGCAGGCACCGGAGCCTATACCGGGCGAACGGAGCGGCGCCCAGACTTACTAGTAAGTGCAGGGGGACCCCTGGGCGCCGCTCTGCCCACAGGTATAGTTAGTTTTTCATTTGTAGAGTAGTGAAAGGTCCTCTTTAAGGCTAGTTCTACACTACGACATTTTGTCGCACCAATGTCGCGTGACAATTTTTATAATGGTATTCTATGGTGTCGCACTGCAAAATGCGACATGCTGCGACTGTGACACGACTTTTGCAAAAAATCCATTCGAGATGGATTTTTCTGCGACTGTCGCATCGCATTTTTTTTCCATATTTTGTGTTGTGTTCTGGGCAGTCCAGTCTTCATTGAACCTTGCACTCTGATGACCCCTAGTGGCCAGATTTACTTATGACATTCTTCTCCTGTAGGCTCTGTGGTTCTTATGAAGATTTACGGATCGGACAAGTGTCTGAAGCTCTGGTAGATTTCACCGGCGGAGTCAACTTAACCATCAAATTAGAGCAGGCCCCCGCGGACCTATGGCAGATCATGATGAGAGCAGCGTACAGCGGCTGTCTGATGGGATGCCAGACCCGCTCAGGGGTAAGTTCGGACTGGTCTGCTCTACAAGACATATGTACTTTATCATCTAAATCATCAAATATTATACAGTATAACGGAGCCTGACTAATATTCATGACGGCTGACCGATACACACGATATACAGGAGACATGACTGAGACCGGACCCAGGTCCGCAATGACCGCTTCACAGTCACAGCGCCTGTTCAGTTCTGGAAATACATTTTATTTTGGTTTCAGAACTATTTTTTGAGTCTTTTTTCCCCCCTTTTTACATATTATATAATTGTATCACTGACTGGAGGATGGCGGTTATAATAATCTCTGTCCTATCTTATATTTTAGCCTGAAAGGGTCCTGGAGAACGGGTTAGTTGCCGGACACGCGTACACTGTGACCGCCATCAGATCGGTAAGATCCGCTATTATAAATGCCGCCCTCTCTCCACCGTAAAGTAACGTTCTCTTTGTGGCATAAATGAGTAAATTCTTCCATCACTTCTCTCCAGGTGACCTGCAAATCCGGAACAGAAAACCTAGTCAGGCTGAGAAACCCATGGGGAAAGATTGAATGGAAAGGGAATTGGAGTGACAGGTAAGTGGAGAAAGCGATCTATATTACAAGTCCTGACTGCCCTCTAGTGGACAGATGTGACACTACAGGGTGACAAAAGTACAAATTGAAGTGATTGAGTTTTTATTTTTTTATACATTTATATTGAGATTGAATAATGCCAGATGGCCCAGATTTCAGACATTACCTTCTAGAGCTGAAATCCTAAAATCATTTTCTGTGCTGTGTGTTTTTTTTTATGCAAGGGCTGCATTTTTAATGCTTATCCCTGCTGTAATCTGTGTGATAGATCTAGGTGTTTGACGGTTATTTCTGTGCATTTATTTGATTTTCTTTTTAACCAGTTCCTCAAAATGGGACCAACTCAGCCTCAAGGAAAGACTACTGCTGCGGAAGACCAGAGAGGATGGAGAATTCTGGTATGAAAAGAGAATGACTTAAAGGCAATGTTCAGTTAGCACTGTTCTGATACTGAGCTTTAAATCCATAGTTCAGACATAGTTACAAGAGGAAATTCTGACTTCCTGTAGACACCACTAGAGGGAGTTATTTGAAAATTAAAGGGGCAGTAACATTTTAAAATATTCAAGTTTTAATGGTACAACTAAAAAAACACATGAAACCCCTTACAAACAGACAGACACGCGTGGGACCCCACTAACACGTGAGCCGCCGAATAGGCGGATTGCGGCAGATGAGGCCCCTCGGGCTGACCCTTATTAACGTAAAGTGAGCCCCAAGGGTCAAGGGGAATCACACTTGGTGGTGAGAATAAACAAATTGTCCTGAGTTCCGGGATAGGGACACCAGGACAATGCCTAATAATGGTAAGAAAACAGTGGGTGGATCTTACCGGAACCAAGTTGATAGGCGCGTTTATTCGGCAAGTTCAGGAGGTCACCGGAAATGATGGTCCTTTCTCAGCGCCTTAAGTGGTGTCCTTTGGGATAGGGTTGTCTTGGACAGGGTCATGTGTTTGTGGAGTACTGCAGGGAGTAGATCTATCCCTGTTGCACCCTACTTGGCCTAATATGACCCTGATAACCTAACACGGGATCCGTGCCCCGCAAGGGGTGGTCCCGTCCGGAACCTCGCCCTGGTCTAAGGTCCCTATAAGACCCTGCCGGGGTGATGAAGAGGACACCTAGTGAAGTGAAAAATGAGAAACGTGGGTACCAAGAGTAAGGTATGTTCACCTGTCCCTACGCGTTTCTTCGGTGGAACATACTGTAAGGTAATTATAATAAACCCCTCGAATCATCAGGGGACGGGGGTTTAGTACAAGTGGTAGTTGTCCCTGGTAGCACGGTGGCAAGGTTATTGCTGGGCGTGATAGAAAGGGCAAACTGAGTTAAACCACTGGTGGTACATGGTGTATTAACACTAGGGTTAGTCTCAACTGCATCTAGTATGAGGATAATGATAGGCAGTTGCGATGAAAAAAGCGCAGACTTGCTCTAACCACTAGTTGATGTGCGGTGAGGTAACTATATACCCAAAATGCGTGTGGCAAAAAGGGGTCCAGGTATACATGCAGCCTGGGGTGCGTATGGCAAACATCCGGCTGGGCCCGCATCAAACAGTTAGTGTGAGGTCGGGTCTGTGGCGTCTGGCCACTAGAGGGAGCTCAGGAGCTTAATACATACAGATACATGCAGCCACCACTAGAGGGAGCTCAGGAGATTACTGCATACAGATATATACAGCTATAACTAGAGGGAGCTCAGGAGATTACTACATACAGATGTATACAGCCATCACTAGAGGGAGCTCAGGAGATTACTACATACAGATATATACATTCCCCACTAGAGGGAGCACAGGAGCTTACTGCATACAGATATATACAACCACCACTAGAGGGAGCTCAGGATATTATTGCATACAGATATATACAGCCACCACTAGAGGGAGCTCAGGAGATTACTGCATACAGATATATACAGCCACCACTAGAGGGAGCTCAGGAGATTACTGCATACAGATATATGCAGCCACCACTAGTGGGAGCTCAGGAGATTACTGCATACAGATATATACAGCCACCACTAGAGAGAGCTCAGGAGATTACTACATACAGATATATGCAGCCACCACTAGAGGGAGCTCAGGAGATTACTGAATACAGATATATGCAGCCACCACTAGAGGGAGCTCAGGAGATTACTGCATACAGATATATACAGCCACCACTAGACGGAGCTCAGGAGAATACTGCATACAGATATATACAGCCACCACTAGAGGGAGCTCAAGAGATTACTGCATACAGATATATACAGCCACCACTAGAAGAGCTCAGGAGGTTACTGCATACATATATACAGCCACAACTAGAGGGAGCTCAGGAGATTACTGAATACAGATATATGCAGCCACCACTAGAGGGAGCTCAGGAGATTACTGCATACAGATATATACAGCCACCACTAGAGGAGCTCAGGAGGTTACTGCATACATATATACAGCCACCACTAGAGGGAGCTCAGGAGCTTACTGCATACAGATATACACAGTCAACTCTAGAGGGAGCTCCGAAGCTTACTGCTTGCAGATATATACAGCCACCACTAGAGGGAGCTCAGGAGATTACAGCATACAGAAATATACAGCCACCACTAGAAGGAGCTCAGGCGCTTACTGCATACAGATATATACAGCCACCACTAGAGGGAGCTCAGGAGATTACTGCATACAGATATATACAGCCACCACTAGAGGGAACTCAGGAGATTACTGAATACAGATATATACAGCCACCACTAGAGGGAGCTCAGGAGATTACTGAATACAGATATATACAGCCACCACTAGAGGGAGCTCAGGAGACTACTGCATACAGATAAATACAGACACCACTAGAGGGAGCTCAGGAGAATACTGAATATAGATATATACAGCCACCATTAGAGGGAGCTCAGGAGATAACTGCTTACAGATATATACAGCCACCACTAGAGGGAGCTCAGGAGATTGCTGCATACAGATATATACAGCCACCACTATAGGAAGCTGAGAAGATTACTGCATACAGATATATACAGCCACCACTAGAGGGAGCTCAGGAGCTGATTACATACAGATATATACAGCCACCACTAGAGGGAGCTCAGGAGATTACTGCATACAGATATATACAGCCACCACTAGAGGGAGCTCAGCAGATTACTGCATACAGATATATACAACCACCACTAGAGGGAGCTCAGGTGCTTACTGCATACTGTCTTATTATTGAGTTCAGTGGATACACTGTATACTGTAACATTTCAATGTTGTCATATTGGACTATTATGCCCCTAAAACGATTCACATTGACCCTCTTTTTGGCTTTTGGCACAGGATGTCTATTGAAGATTTTGAGGCTCATTTCGTAGAGTTGGTCATCTGCAAGCTGACCCCTGACCTGATGAGTCACGAGAACGGCAAAGAGTGGACATTATCAATGCAAATAGGGAAATGGGTGGAGGGCCGGACGGCGGGCGGCAGAATGACCTATACAGGTATTGTCCGGCTTCACCCCGACTGCCCCCGAGGCAGCACTGGCCTCTGACCTGTCACCAGTTACTGATACATTGTATCCTTATATATTTATATGCAGAATCCTACTGGAAAAACCCCCAGTACCGGCTGAAGATCCTCTTAGGAGATGAGATGGAGAAATACACAAATGCCTGCAATGTTCTGGTGTCCCTTCTTCAAAAGCAGAACCACAAACACAGAAACCAGTCCCCCCCGCTCTACATCGGGATCTCCATCTTCAAGGTGAGGGCACCATGGGCTTTTCATCCTTTTGCATATTTTCACTTTTGTGTCTTATGCTCCAGTCACACCCAGAGCTGCTTTCAAAATGCTCCTGACTGCCCATCAGCTCCGAGCTCATAGAACCAGCTTCTATCTGCTCTCATAATTGATTCTGTTGCATTTTGGGAGATGTAGTTTTCGGTATCAGATCACTGATCATTGCCTGGTGCAAATGTCACAGCTCTGGTACCGAACCTAAGCAGAACATGCTCCGCTGGGTGGGAAGATGGTAAAAGGGCAGCTGCAGAATTATGAATGCAGCTTTGGATCTGACTGGAGTAAGACAGTGTAATTTGCAAAAATGATTTGGGGTATGAGGCATAGACTTTATATAAAACATGACCCCAGTTTTTAGAAGATGCAATGAGCTGCTATACAGTCTGACAGCCAGCGGGGGCAGTGCTGGGGTGCATATCCCTCCACACAGTCCTGATTTCACTGTGAGCATTGCATTCTGGAAGATGTAACTTTTCTATATCTGAATGCATTCTTCTTTCTCTCTTCCAGGTGCCACTTGAGGTGAGTTGCAACAATGTTTCCACTGGAACTGTTCGTTGATACAATGTAGCACAAGGAATCCATTCCCGACAATGGACTGTAAATTCTGCCTCCGTTATTACGCCGCCCCTGCAAGACTGACGTCAGAATCGTAAATTTAAATTGGCAAAACAATTGATGGTCTTGACCTGCGATTATTAACTAAGTGTCGCGCCGGTCGGAACGCTTCGTCATAATTCAACAATAATAATTTTAATCTGTAATTGCGGGTTTGGCTAAAAGTAGAAGGAAGAGCAAGGAGGGAGGGGGGGCGGGGGGGGGGGGGACGGGGGGGGGGGGGGGGGGACAATGAATGGAACAATAGAAATCACTAGAAGCCGGGAGGTCAAATGCAGGTTTTATTGAACGGGGAGATTAATGCTGCAGGTTGTAGAAGCCGCCATCGCTTCCAGGGATCTGAAGGATAATAAATCCTGATATTGACTGGAACCTGCGGACATGTATTTATTTATCGGACAAATCGCGGTCAGGGAGATTGTGGGGAAAAGAGAATATAAAGCTGAAAGTGTGAAATTATATTATTATTAGATATGAGATAGAGATAGATAAGAGATAGATAGATAGATAGATAGGAGATAGATAGATAGATAGATATGAGATAGATAGATAGATAGATAGATAGGAGATAGATAGATATTAGATAGATAGATATGAGATAGATAGATAGATAGATAGATAGATAATAGATAGATAGATAGATATGAGATAGATAATAGATAGATAGATAGATAGGAGATAGATAGATAGATAGGAGATAGATAGATAGATATGAGATAAATATGAGATGAGACATTGATGATTTGCACAGATGTATGACCGTGTACACACTGTATATCTCTCCTCTGCTCAGTATCAGGGTATAAGGACTCGGCTTCCACAAGAATTCTTTCTACTCAACCGTCCAGTCAACAACAAGTGCGTGTTCATCAATGAGCGGGAGGTGACCCAAGACTTCCACCTGCCCCCCGGCTCCTACGTCATTGTCCCCTCCACGGCGGAGCCCGGACAAGAGTGCGAGTTCATCCTTCGTGTTTTCTCCAGAAATCATCTACTAGAGTACGTGACCATGGAACCTTAACTTTTTCTTTTTCACTACAACTCCCAACATTTCTTTTCCTGATAAGTCTCAGATTAATGACAGATCAGTCACCCACAATGTATTTATCTTATTTATATCTACTTATTTCAGGGTTCAAGGAGAAAGTTCAAATACAGTTCTGTGCTGCAAGGTAAGGAAACTATGACTATACTGGGACATATTAGAGTATAGTACCACTTATATTATACTACATAGGGGGCAGTATTATAGTAGTTATATTCTTGTACACAGGAGGCAGTATTATAGCAGTTATATTCTTGTACATAGGAGCAGTATTATAGTAGTTATATTCTTGTACATAGGAGGCAGTATTATAGTAGTTATATTCTTGTACATAGGAGCAGTATTATAGTAGTTATATTCTTGTACATAGGAGCAGTATTATAGTAGTTATATTCTTGTACATAGGAGCAGTATTATAGTAGTTATATTCTTGTACATAGGAGGCAGTATTATAGTAGTTATATTCTTGTACATAGGAGCAGTATTATAGTAGTTATATTCTTGCACATAGGAGCAGTATTATAGTAGTTATATTCTTGTACATAGGGGGCAGTATTATAGTAGTTATATTCTTGCACATAGGAGCAGTATTATAGTAGTTATATTCTTGTACATAGGAGCAGTATTATAGTAGTTATATTCTTGTACATAGGAGCAGTATTATAGTAGTTATATTCCTGTACATAGGGGGCAGTATTATAGTAGTTATATTCTTGTACATAGGAGCAGTATTATAGTAGTTATATTCTTGCACATAGGAGCAGTATTATAGTAGTTATATTCTTGTACATAGGAGCAGTATTATAGTAGTTATATTCTTGTACATAGGAGCAGTATTATAGTAGTTATATAACTGTACATAGGAGCAGTATTATAGTAGTTATATTCTTGTACATAGGAGCAGTATTATAGTAGTTATATTCCTGTACATAGGGGGCAGTATTATAGTAGTTATATTCTTGTACATAGGAGCAGTATTATAGTAGTTATATTCTTGCACATAGGAGCAGTATTATAGTAGTTATATTCTTGTACATAGGAGCAGTATTATAGTAGTTATATTCTTGTACATAGGGGGCAGTATTATAGTAGTTATATTCTTATATATAGGAGCAGTATTATAGCAGTTATATTCTTGTACATAGGAGCAGTATTATAGTAGTTATATTATTGTACATAGGAGGCAGTATTATAGCAGTTATATTCTTGTACATAGGAGCAGTATTATAGTAGTTATATTATTGTACATAGGAGCAGTATTATAGTAGTTATATTCTTGTACATAGGAGCAGTATTATAGTAGTTATATTCTTGTACATAGGAGCAGTATTATAGTAGTTATATTCTTGTACATAGGAGCAGTATTATAGTAGTTATATTATTGTACATAGGAGCAGTATTATAGTAGTTATATTCTTGTACATAGGGGGCAGTATTATAGTAGTTATATTCTTGTATATAGGAGCAGTATTATAGTAGTTATATTCTTGTAGATAGGAGACAGTATTATAGTAGTTATATTCTTGTACATAGGAGCAGTATTATAGTAGATATATTCTTGTAGATAGGAGACAGTATTATAGTAGTTATATTCTTATATATAGGAGCAGTATTATAGTAGTTATATTCTTATACATAGGAGCAGTATTATAGTAGTTATATTCTTGTACATAGGAGCAGTATTATAGTAGTTATATTCTTGTATATAGGAGCAGTATTATAGTAGTTATATTCTTGTACATAGGAGCAGTATTATAGTAGTTATATTCTTGTACATAGGAGCAGTATTATAGTAGTTATATTCTTGTACATAGGAGGCAGTATTATAGTAGTTATATTCTTCTACATAGGAGCAGTATTATAGTAGTTATATTCTTGTACATAGGAGCAGTATTATAGTAGTTATATTCTTGTATATAGGAGGCAGTATTATAGTAGTTCTATTCTTGTACATAGGAGCAGTAATATAGTAGTTATATTCTTGTACATAGCGGCAGTATTATAGTAGTTATATTCTTGTACATAGGAGCAGTATTATAGTAGTTATATTCTTGTACATAGGAACAGTATTATAGTAGTTATATTCTTGTACATAGGAGGAAGTATTATAGTAGTTATATTCTTGTACATAGAAGCAGTATTATAGTAGTTATATTCTTGTACATAGGGGCAGCATTATAGTAGTTATATTCTTGTACATAGGAGCAGTATTATAGTAGTTATATTCTTGTACATAGGAGCAGTATTATAGTAGTTATATTCTTGTACATAGGAGGCAGTATTATAGTAGTTATATTCTTGTACATAGGAGGCAGTATTATAGTAGTTATATTGTTGTACATCGGAGCAGTATTATAGTAGTTATATTCTTGTACATAGGAGCAGTATTATAGTAGTTATATTCTTGTACATAGGAGCAGTATTATAGTAGTTATATTCTTGTACATAGGAGCAGTATTATAGTAATTATATTCTTGTACATAGGAGCAGTATTATAGTAGTTATATTCTTGTACATAGGAGGCAGTATTATAGTAGTTATATTCTTGTACATAGGAGCAGTATTATAGTAGTTATATTCTTGTACATAGGAGGCAGTATTATAGTAGTTATATTCTTGTACATAGAAGCAGTATTATAGTAGTTATATTCTTGTACATAGGGGGCAGTATTATAGTAGTTATATTCTTGTACATAGGAGCAGTATTATAGTAGTTATATTCTTGTACATAGGAGCAGTATTATAGTAGTTATATTCTTGTACATAGGAGGCAGTATTATAGTAGTTATATTCTTGTACATAGGAGCAGTATTATAGTAGTTATATTCTTGTACATAGGAGGCAGTATTATAGTAGTTATATTCTTGTACATAGAAGCAGTATTATAGTAGTTATATTCTTGTACATAGGAGCAGTATTATAGTAGTTATATTCCTCTACATAGGAGCAGTATTATAGTAGTTATATTCTTGTACATAGGAGCAGTATTATAGTAGATATATTCTTGTACATAGGAGCAGTATTATAGTAGTTATATTCTTGTACATAGGAGGCAGTATTATAGTAGTTATATTCTTGTACATAGAAGCAGTATTATAGTAGTTATATTCTTGTACATAGGAGCAGTATTATAGTAGTTATATTCTTGTACATAGAAGCAGTATTATAGTAGTTATATTCTTGTACATAGGAGCAGTATTATAGTACTTATATTCTTGTACATAGGAGGCAGTGTTACAGTGTGTTTTGTAATATAACAATTATTATATTTTTTCCATCAGAAAATTGCTGATAAACAGGATGATCTAGACAATTTCATCATCAAATATTTTGAAAAGGTAACCACTTTATTAATAGCAACTGCATTATGTTGTAAAGACAATGTCCTGCAGATTTCATTTCTGTTCACATAAAGATTTAAATGAATATTTTCTTTTTTAATTAAGTGATTCCAGAATTCAATACCAATTTTTGTAACCTACATAGGTCCAAACGTTCTACTCCGTTATTACACAGTTTATCTAGGCTTATTTTTTCTTAGATACCGCTGTCTGACGATATCACTAGAGGGCTATAAAGAGCTTACTGTTTTATATTTGGATTTAATATATAAATGTATGCAGTAAACTCCCTCTTGTGGTGGCTACAGGCACCACGTCTGTGCAGGGGATTTGGAGCTTTGTATCAGAAAAGCAGAACTTATATTATAAAATTAAATTCTGCATAAATGGAGACACATAGTAATGATGGCAACACGAATAACAACAGACCCAGCAACAGCAGCTTGCTGATAGTTTCCATGTACAAAGCATATTTTTGCGCTCTAGAAACTTGTGAAATACACAATGAAAATACATAAGAGCGCGGCTGGATCCTTAAACTACGGCCCCCCAGCTGTTGTAGAACTACAACTCCCTCAATGCCCTGCTGTAGACTGATATCTGTAGGCTGTTCAGGCATGCTGGGCGTTGTAGTTTTGGAACAGTTTGAGATTGCCTGCCTTAGGATATTGACTTTTCATCAGTGCATCTCCAACACAGAGGCATAGGAGGGGCCCCTGGAGTGAAGGGCCGTCTCCAGATGTGTTATATCCCAATTTCAGTGGGTGATGAGGACCTGCATAGGGATGTACTGAGTGCAATAAAAGGGGATGGTGTCAAGTAGCTCCTCAAAGGGTCTAATTTTTAACTTTGCTTTTCCCCCCATCTTTTATGAACCCCAGTGCTTATAGAGCAGTACACTTATCAATTCTATCTATTATGTTGCAGTATCCGGAAATCCAAGTCTCCCAGCTGCAGATGTTGCTGAATAAAGCATCGTGGTCAAGTAAGTCCCAAGTCCTGACAATGCCCATAGACACAATCAGGGGGCTTAAAGGGGGTTCTAACTTCTACATAAATTATGCTTAAAGGGGTTTTCCTGTGAACACCATTTATTCCTTATCCCACAGGATAGTGATTGGCGAGGGTCTGACTGCTGGGGACCCCACCAATCACGAGAATGAGAATGCGCTTGAGTGGTCACACATGTCCTGATATTTTGCCACAATGTATCAGTGCAGGTTAGGCTTCCTTCACATCTGCTCTGTGCAAAAAAAAACCTATAAAAAACAAAACAAAAACGGATCTGTCACAGGATGGGGGGACACATTGTGTCCATAATTTTTTTAGACAAAGCAGCTGCTGCACAACATCTGCGATGTGAACAAAGCCTAAAACGATCAGTCTGGAGTTTGGAATGTTTGTCTAGACTGATACAATTGTAGCAATACTTCATTAGGGTAAGCATCTGTTTCTAGCCTTAAAGGGGTTATCCTTTGAATAATGTAAAACATGAAAATCACATAGTACATGACGACCTCTTTCTAACAAAGCTAGAACCAGCCCTGTACCTCACATGGATCCAGAGATCTCCCCTTCATTTCTCCAATTGTTCTGCTAGATTTATTTCCAGCTGTCAGCTTAGGGGGTGTGTCTGTTCTCAGAGGCGTGTCTTTTCTCAGAGGTGTGTCTTTTCTCAGAGTCGTGTCTTTTCTCAGGGATGTATCTTTCCTCAGGGGCAGGTCCTTTCTCAGAGGTGTGTCTTTTCTCAGGGGCGTGTCTTTTCTCAGGGGTGTGTCTTTTCTCAGGGCGTGTCTTTTCTCAGAGGTGTGTTCATTATCAGGCGTGTCTTTTCTCAGAGGCATGTCTTTTCTCAGGGGTGTGTCTTTTCTCAAGGGTGTGTCTTTTCTCAGAGGTGTGTCTTTTCTCAGGGCGTGTCTTTTCTCAGACGCGTGTCTTTTCTCAGAGGCGTGTCTTTTTTCAGAGGCGTGTCTTTTTTCAGAGGCGTGTCTTTTCTCAGGGCGTGTCTTTTCTCAGGGCGTGTCTTTTCTCAGAGGTGTGTTCTTTATCAGAGGCGTGTCTTTTCTCAGAGGCATGTCTTTTCTCAGAGGTGTGTCTTTTCTCAGGGCGTGTCTTTTCTCAGAGGTGTGTTCTTTATCAGAGGCGTGTCTTTTCTCAGAGGCATGTCTTTTCTCAGGGGTGTGTCTTTTCTCAGAGGTGTGTCTTTCCTCGGGGCGTGTCTTTTCTCAGAGGTGTGTTCTTTATCAGAGGCGTGTCTTTTCTCATAGGCATGTCTTTTCTCAGGGGCGTGTCTTTTCTCAGAGGCAGGTCCTTTCTCAGAGGCAGGTCCTTTCTCCTCCAGCTGGCAGCAGTTAAAGAACGGAACTGAGCATGTGCGGCCACCTCTGTGAACAGGAACCCAGAAATTAGTAAAAGAGCAAACAGGAGGTGGCGCTATACAGATAGATTTCAGTGAATAGCTCAGTAGCTATAATAATTCTTTCATTACATCTAATTACAAAAGTATTCAGACCAAGGCGCTGGTTTGAAAAATGTAGCATATTTTTTGTGGAACAACCCCAAAATTGGATGCATTTTACAGTGAGTCGTTGCGTTTTTGCGAAGTCAAAAGCATTTGTTTCACCGGCAGGAGGCGCCATGCATGGCAAAACCGCAGCTATTTCTGGTAAAAAGTACACGGCGCTAATTGGCCATTTGGCATTTTAATCAGCAGGCTGCATTAACCCTTGAGGTGACAGAAGTTTCCGACAGTGTGCGGTCTGTATGATAACGCCGCTTGTTTCCCTCTCTCTCGCAGGTCTCCGGCACGCTCCAGTCAAGTTCAGCTTAGACGCCTGTAAAGTCATTATGGCTCAGTTGGACGTATCCTTCCCGCACTGCAAAAAATATGTTGATTTGTGAACTTCTTCCAATGCCCGGGGGCCCTCTCAGCCATTACACTGAATCACAGGCGCTTTTACTTCCAGCAAATTGCGCACAGCTTTTCATTACGGCCACGGTA
Organism: Bufo gargarizans; assembly: GCF_014858855.1. Classification (NCBI taxonomy): domain Eukaryota; kingdom Metazoa; phylum Chordata; class Amphibia; order Anura; family Bufonidae; genus Bufo; species Bufo gargarizans. Next base: position 522,535,166 of record NC_058083.1, read on the forward strand.
TCGTCTCCACAGTAGAGACCCATAAAACCTTCTCTGTTTTAACCCATAAGTGGCTGCAGTGGTATTAGCTATTGATTATGCACAATTGTTCAGAGAACGCAGGCACAGCGCGCCACAGAGATTACCACTAATCTACCAGTGGGGATCTAGTGACCCCTACAGGATGCATGTAGTATGACAGCTTAATCACGTACTGATTCCCCACTCGTTGCTTGCTGTCATTGAACAGTACTATTCCTGGCTTCATATAGAGGCAGGAATTGTTCTGACTTTGCCTTTCTCACACAGCTGAGGGTTTGTTACAATGTATACAATGTACAAAGCAGCAGTACAGATCTCTCTTCTATGATAGCGCTTAACCTGCCTTGTAAAAATAAACGGTGTCCCCGGTAAGTGGTACACACGCTGCACCCCCCACAATCTGCTAAGACAAAAAAAACATACAATGCAACAGCATTCTGCAAACCAAATAAAGTACAATAATGCCAAAGTAATAGGAAGTATTCCGGTGCTAATGCTACGCCATTTTGGCACCATAATAGGCATAATATAATGTGGGCTCGGCATGCATGTGGAACCTGCATTCCCTGAGGAGGCCGGTATGGCACCAGTTAATGTGGGATTTAGTTTTAGGTTCCCGTCTTACAGAGATCGCCTTGACATGCGGCAGATGGGCCCAAATAATTTTGTACAAAATGATTTGCCAAGCATCTCTAACCTCTAAGCGCAGCATCTGCTCCAGAATACTTCCTATTACTGTGGCGGTATTGTACTTTCTCTGGTTTGCGGAGCTCTGCGCTGCTGCATTGTGTATTTTTTTGCATCCCCCACAATGTTCCACACTGCAGTATGCTGCGGAGCGACACGAATCAGAGGGTCCGCTGTAGAAGAATATTGAATGCTGCTCTGGATGTGATATGACGTGAATTTACTCTTTTTATATATATTGTTATACGCCTTAACTCACAGCGCAGGTAAGTGCCTCCGGGACTCTGAACATGATCGAGTTCTACAATCTATGGCAGCGACTTATCTCTTACCAGGTAAGAAGATCTATTATCTATCTCATATCTATCTATCTCATATCTATCTATCTCATATCTATCTATCTATCTATCTATCTATCTCATATCTATCTATCTATCTCCTATCTATCTATCTATCTCCTATCTATCTATCTATCTATCTATCTCCTATCTATCTATCTATCTATCTATCTATCTATCTATCTCATATCTATCTATCTATTATCTATCTATCTCATATCTATCTATCTATCTATCTATCTCCTATCTATCTATCTATCTATCTATCTATCTATCTATCTATCTATCTATCTATCTCATATCTATCTATCTATTATCTATCTATCTCATATCTATCTATCTATCTATCTATCTATTATCTATCTATTATCTATCTATCTCCTATCTATCTATCTATCTATCTATCTATCTATCTATCTATCTATCTCATATCTATCTATCTATCTATCTATCTATTATCTATCTATTATCTATCTATCTCCTATCTATCTATCTATCTATCTATCTATCTATCTATCTATCTATCTCATATCTATCTATCTATCTATCTATCTATCTATCTATCTCATATCTATCTATCTATCTATCTATCTATCTATCTATCTATCTATCTATCTCCTATCTATCTATCTATCTCCTATCTATCTATCTATCTCCTATCTATCTATCTATCTATCTATCTATCTATCTATCTAGTCACTGGACTGATAGAATGCTATTACATAACACTGACACATTAGGAGAGACGAGCGGCGCCCCCTGTCATCTATGTGTAATTACTGCGCCCTCCACATTCAGGATTTGCCCTTGTATTACACACAACCATTGAAAGGTCAATTCCCGCTAATCTGCCCGGGCGCATTGTATAATGTTCTGTTTGCTCGGACTGAAATTGAGATTTATGCGAGCGGCGCGCAGACTGCAACGTTTCTCCTCTAAGGAAGCCTAACCTTGTAATCTCATTGCTTCCACAGGAGATTTTCCAGAGGAGAGACATTGATAAATCGGGATATCTGGAACTGAATGACCTGCGGGCCGCCGTGCAAGAGAAAGGTAAAGCATGGAAAATCTCACCTTCACCAGCTGGAAAGTCAGGCAAGAGCTAGAACTGCCTCCTATCTGCTATTTTTGTGATGACGTAGCAGAGCTGAGTTTGACATTTAGAAACCTATTGGCATTGTGATCATGTAAAAGTTAACCTGCAGCCCTATGTAAACGGGAAGAGTTAGGGAACTGCTTGTATAGGTGCTCTGGAAAGAAGTGTCTCATCTCTACTGCATCTTTTATGATGTAGTTGAGTTGGGTTTGTCATTTGAAGACGTGAATGGGTACAGTGGTAACGTAAACGTTTACATGAAGAGGAAGAGTTCGGGGGCACTGGAAAGGAATATGTAATCTTACCTGTACTACATCTATAATGATGGAGTTTGATATTTAGCGCTTTAGAACTGTAAGTTTTCTCCCTTACAATAATGCAGAGTGTTTACCTGTAGTCCCATGTAAAAGGAGTTATGAAACAGCTTGTAAAGGGGCTCTGGAAGGAAAACTTACTCATTTCTGCTACATATGTTATGTAGAGGAGGTGGGTTTGCCATTTAAAACCCTGAATCCCATGTGTATTTTAATACTGTAAAGCATTACCATCAGTCCTATGTAAAAAGGGAAGATTTACAGAAATAATTCTGCTTCTAAAAAGCAGAACTATCTTATAGGTGCTGTATCTTTAATGATGTAGCAGAGCCAAATTGTTATTCAACCCTTTGGAACAGCAGTCTTTGTGTATTGTGATACTGTAGAATGTCACCTGCAGTCCTATGTAACACACTCAGCTTTGCTGCATCTGTATCTGCAGCCTGTGGGTTGAGGGCACTGAAAGGTGGTGCCATCTCCTGGCAGAACCCATACAGCATTAATCAGGCCCAGTCCAGATAAGAGAAGCGCAGGGAGATAGAGACAGGTGTGACGCTCTCTAATATGTTTACTCACCGTGTGCTCTCTGTCTCTCTCTCTTGTATCCATCTGCCCTTGACCCTTTCTCTTTCTTGCACTCTCCCTTTCTTCCTATGTCTCAATCTCTCCTCTGATATCTTTTCCCTTTCTTGCACTCTCCTCCTTCTCTTAAATGCCCCTCTCTCTTTTCTCCATTCTCCTGCTCTCTCCTCGACTCTCTCTCATCTCCTCTCTATCACATGCTTTCCTCTCGACGCTCTTACCTTCAATCTGCCTTCTCTCACTCTCGCCCACCCTTAATTCTCTGCTGTCTCTCCTATCTCTTCCCTTGACTCGCTCTCCTCTTCACTCTTCTCTCTCTTAACTGTCTCCCTTTCGGACTCTCTCTTCTTGACACCTTTCTATTTATTCTCTCGACTCTTCCTTTTTTGACTCTCTTCTTAACTCTTCTCTCTCTACCTTTGAATCTCTTCTTTCTTGACTCTTTCTCTTGACTTATAATCTCCGTTCCTCTGGATTCATACTTCTCTTGACACCTCTCTCTTCCTTGTTGACTCTCTCTCTTCTTGACTGTTTACCTTTTTGACTGTCTCTTCTCTCTTCCCTTCCCTTCCCTTCGCTATCTCACCTCTTGACTCTCTCTCCTCTTAACTCTTACCTTGATTCTCTCTCATGTTCACTCTTCTCTTCCTTACTTTACTCTCTACATTATTGACTCTCTCCCCTTGACTCCTCTCTTTTCCCCTAATTCTTATTTTCTCTCTTTTACTTGACTCCTGTACTGACTCCCTCCCATTGACTGTCTTCCTTTTGACTCTCTCCCCCCTTTACCACTCTCCATCTGATTCCCCTTCCCCTGGCTCACCCTTCCCTTTTACTCTTAATCCTCGTTACCCTCTTTCTTCTTGACTCTCCCTTTGACTGTCTCCCTTTGACTGTCCCTCTTTCTGACGCTCTCTATTGAATGGCTGTAGGAATCACATTAAGTCGTCAGATCTACAACCTCATGGCGCTGCGATACGGCAACTCATCTCTGAAAATCGATTTTGAGAATTTCGTGTGCCTCATGCTGAGGATGGAGATCAATGGAGGTACGTCACAGCGCCGAATGTGGATGATTGTGTGTGGCGGCCGCTGTATATATACATGTCCCATTCATCTCCTACAGCGGTTATCACCCAGCTTTCCTAGGCTCCTGCATGGCCAATCCACCCGGGTTTGTGGTGCTACATCCTTTGCTGCAAAGGTTAGGATTTCAGGACCCTAAAAAGCTGTGTGACCAGTAATGGTGGACATTTTGGTTGTCACCATTGAATTGAAACATTTATAATAATTTGTATTTTTTTAATTTTTACTCATTAACCCTTTCTGGTTATTGTTTAGGAAGAGGCTCCGTTCATGCGGACCCTCTAAACCTTTGTATTTTTTCTCTTAAAGAGACAGTTGCCTAATCCAATCTCTTCCCAGTGTTCAGTTCTAGGTACAGGAGGTCTCATAGAGGGTGGAAAGGAGTCAATTGGGAGTCAGAGTACTTCCACTAATGCCTACTGTGCTCCTCCTCCCTCTAGCAGCGCCTCCTCGGCTCCGCCGTACAATGTCCCTGCCACCGGCTCCACCAACCTCATCTGGTCCTGGTTCAACCCGTCCCTTCCCCATATTATACCATCGTCACCGCCAGTCAGCGGTACAGGTAGGACGTGGGGAAGGGACGTCATTATACAGTTGGTGCATGGTACATATGGACACTAGGGGGCAGGCATTCCCAAGAGAGGCGTGAACAGCAATAATTGGTCATTGACTGCACACCGATGTAGCAGAGCTGAATGTGTGGTTTAACACATGATAATGATTTCCGCTAAATGACTAACTCAGCTCTGCTACATCTGACATCTGTTATACTAGAATCTTAGAAGTAGCGTTCGCTAAAGCCTAAGAAGAAATTGCTCCCCTTTGGTCATGCCAGCCCTCTTCTGCTCATAGTGAATATATATAGATAGATATAGATATGTCTATATATACACTTGCATACATGTATATATATGTATACATACATACATGTGCATATTCCCCGATGACACATCATTTAAAGGGCACTTAACCAAAATAATACAAGATGTCATATATAAAATAAACGAGCTTCCAACATTCACAAATATAGAAGAAAAGGTTTGATCACGAGTACGACACAACCGTCGAGCGTGGCTGATAACATAGAACAGCAGCTTTTATGTAGGGCTGGAAGCTTTTACAACTATATCTGTGAATGGCAGCCGTCGCTTTCTTGTACTTTGATTCCGTGCCCCTTTAAGTGCCAGCATACTGTAACACACGGGATTTTGATGCACATCCTCTATTGCAGTATTTCCCAACCAGTGTGCCTCCAGCTGTTGCAAAACTACACCTCCCAGCATGCCCGCACAGCCAAAGGCTGTCCGGGCATGCTGGGAGTTGTAGTTTTGCAACAGCTGGAGGCACACTGGTTGGGAAACACTGCTCTATTGCTACTGTTCAGACGCTGCGGCTGCTCATTAATCTGCATGCTTCGGATAATGAGGACGATACATTGTAATAACGTGTTCTGTGTTTACTATAACAAATGCTACATTGAAAGGTCTTGTATCATTTGTATTAATCTCTGAGCCCTTCTTTCTCTCCTACTTCCAGAGGTCTTTCAGAACTTGAGCAAAGATGGAAAAGGAATCTATTTAAATGAAGCAGAGGTAAGATCACAATCACACACTTTCATGTCTTAGAAGGAAGGATAATTTTAAGGGCAACTGATCTGAACAATACTGCCCCTATGTACAAGAATATAACTACTATAATACTACCCCCTATGTGCAAGAATATAACTACTATAATACTGCACCTATGTACAAGAATATAACTACTATAATACTGCTCCTATGTACAAGAATATAACTACTATAATACTGCTCCTATGTACAGGAATATAACTACTATAATACTGCTCCTATGTACAAGAATATAACTACTATAATACTGCTCCTATGTACAAGACTATAACTACTATAATACTGCCTCCTATGTACAAGAATATAACTACTATAATACTGCCTCCTATGTACAAGAATATAACTACTATAATACTGCTCCTATGTACAAGACTATAACTACTATAATACTGCTCCTATGTACAAGAATATAACTACTATAATACTGCTCCTATGTACAGGAATATAACTACTATAATACTGCTCCTATGTACAGGAATATAACTACTATAATACTGCCTCCTATGTACAAGAATATAACTACTATAATACTGCTCCTATGTACAGGAATATAACTACTATAATACTGCTCCTATGTACAAGAATATAACTACTATAATACTGCTCCTATATACAAGAATATAACTACTATAATACTGCTCCTATGTACAAGAATATAACTACTATAATACTGCTCCTATGTACAGGAATATAACTACTATAATACTGCTCCTATATACAAGAATATAACTACTATAATACTGCTTCTATGTACAAGAATATTACTACTATAATACTGCTCCTATGTACAAGAATATAACTACTATAATACTGCTCCTATGTACAAGAATATAACTACTATAATACTGCCTCCTATGTATAAGAATATAACTACTATAATACTGCCTCCTATATACAAGAATATAACTACTATAATACTGCTCCTATGTACAGGAATATAACTACTATAATACTGCTCCTATGTACAATAATATAATTACAGTTGTGACAGTCTGTAGATTGCTCTGGATACATTCTTGTATTTGAGCACAGGTTTGTTGGTAAATTTACACAATTCTGGGCGTTGTCACTGACTCCTCATTCGGGCAGCAAACCCTTAATTAGGTCTCATTCTGACTAATCACCACGTAACATAATTGCACATTTTAGATAAATTCCGTCCTTTGGACCCGGGGAATGCCTGTAATTTGTGCCTCCACCGGTGACAGCCTCTTTGCTCTGGTTTTAATGTACAGTTCCAAAGAGCAGCAGATTATGATGATTAGTTTATAATTAAGTTCAGTATGAAAAGTTGTCGGATCACACCGCCATCATCGCTTCATGTGTCTCCAGCTTTATCCTCATCAGTTCAGTATAAAATGCAGGGTTCTGTGGAAGTGCAGGAAATACATGGTAATTACACTTTACAAAATGAACGCAGCGTAAAGTGTAATTACCATGCATTTCCTGCAGGTGTCACTATTCTTGATTTGATTAGTAGTCAGTGACAATTCCTTATAATTGCCAGATGCCTAATACTGCCCTTGTCATCTGCAGTGGATGATGCTGACTCTCTACGCCTGATGTCGAAAAAAAAAACAACCCAGGATCTTTTTAAGGATATTTGCACTGAAATTATATAATCAATTTTAAATAGATTTTTACTATTTATTTTTATTCAACAATCAAGATCGATTTATACTGAAGTCCGAAGACATTTCTAAAGCACAAGTTCGATTTTTTTTTTGCTTATCATTTTTTTTAAATACATATATATATATATATTTTATTCATCTGTGACCGAGCACTCCCAGTAAATATTAAGGTAAGGATGCTACAATATGTGAACAGTATTTTGAGATTTTATTTGTAGTCATTTTTTTCTGTTTATTTTAACCAGCAGGGGTCATTGTTGCTAATACTTTGTATGCTTTTAGAAAATAGAACAGTGACATCTAAAGGGTGGAAAGGGAACTGCATGATAAAAAAATATAACAACCCTCCAACCCATATGATGAATATTTACCAAAGTGGGTTAGTTTTACAGGAGTGTTCAGAAATTCAATTGAATTGATTAGAAGGTGCCATCCAAAACTCCAGAGCATTATTCCTGTACTGTGATATCACTGTGCACATTATCCTGTTCTGTGACATCACTGTGCGCATTATCCCTGTTCTGTGACATCACTGTGCGCATTATCCCTGTTCTGTGACATCACTGTGCACATTATCCGTGTTCTGTGACATCACTGTGCACATTATCCTTGTGATATCACTGTGCACATTATACTGTTCTGTGATATCACTGTGCGCATTATCCTGTTCTGTGATATCACTGTGTGCATTATCCTGTTCTGTGATATCACTGTGTGCATTATCCTGTTCTGTGATATCACTGTGTGCATTATCCTGTTCTGTGATATCACTGTGTGCATTATCCTGTTCTGTGACGTCACTGTGCACATTATCCTGTTCTGTGACATCACTGTGTTTATTATCCCTGTACTGTGACATCACTGTGCGCATTATCCCTGTACTGTGACATCACTGCATGATAAAAAAATATAACAACCCTCCAACCCATATGATGAATATTTACCAAAGTGGGTTAGTTTTACAGGAGTGTTCAGAAATTCAATTGAATTGATTAGAAGGTGCCATCCAAAACTCCAGAGCATTATTCCTGTACTGTGATATCACTGTGCGCATTATCCTTGTTCTGTGACATCACTGTGCACATTATCCGTGTTCTGTGACATCACTGTGCGCATTATCCTTGTTCTGTGACATCACTGTGCGCATTATCCTTGTTCTGTGACATCACTGTGCACATTATCCGTGTTCTGTGACATCACTGTGCGCATTATCCTTGTTCTGTGATATCACTGTGCACATTATCCGTGTTCTGTGACATCACTGTGCACATTATCCGTGTTCTGTGACATCACTGTGCACATTATCCCTGTACTGTGATATCACTGTGCACATTATCCCTGTACTGTGATATCACTGTGCACATTATCCTGTTCTGTGATATCACTGTGCGCATTATCCCTGTTCTGTGACATCACTGTGCGCATTATCCCTGTTCTGTGACATCACTGTGCACATTATCCCTGTACTGTGATATCACTGTGCACATTATCCTGTTCTGTGACATCACTGTGCACATTATCCCTGTACTGTGATATCACTGTGCACATTATCCTGTTCTGTGACATCACTGTGCACATTATCCCTGTACTGTGATATCACTGTGCACATTATCCTGTTCTGTGATATCACTGTGTTTATTATCCCTGTACTGTGATATCACTGTGCACATTATCCTGTTCTGTGACATCACTGTGTGCATTATCCCTGTTCTGTGACATCACTGTGTGCATTATCCCTGTTCTGTGACATCACTGTGTGCATTATCCCTGTTCTGTGACATCACTGTGTTTATTATCCCTGTACTGTGATATCACTGTGCACATCATCCTGTTCTGTGACATCACTGTGCGCATTATCCCTGTTCTGTGACATCACTGTGCACATTATCCCTGTACTGTGATATCACTGTGCACATTATCCCTGTACTGTGATATCACTGTGCACATTATCCTGTTCTGTGACATCACTGTGCGCATTATCCCTGTTCTGTGACATCACTGTGTTTATTATCCCTGTACTGTGACATCACTGTGCGCATTATCCCTGTACTGTGACATCACTGTGTTTATTATCTCTGTACTGTGACATCACTGTGTTTATTATCCCTGTACTGTGACATCACTGTGCGCATTATCCCTGTTCTGTGACATCACTGTGCACATTATCCCTGTACTGTGATATCACTGTGCACATTATCCCTGTACTGTGATATCACTGTGCACATTATCCTGTTCTGTGACATCACTGTGCGCATTATCCCTGTTCTGTGACATCACTGTGTTTATTATCCCTGTACTGTGACATCACTGTGCGCATTATCCCTGTACTGTGACATCACTGTGTTTATTATCCCTGTACTGTGACATCACTGTGCGCATTATCCCTGTACTGTGACATCACTGTGCCCATTATCCCTGTTCTGTGACATCACTGTGCCCATTATCCCTGTTCTGTGACATCACTGTGTGCATCGTCTCTGTGCATTAGGGAAACCAAAATAATCATCAATTTTTCCATATTCTGAGCTTGCAGCTTGAGGTTCCATTCACACGTCCGTATGAATGGGTCTTCATCCGTTTCGCAACATTGCGCACACCATGTTCTGTCCGCATCTGTAGTTCCTTTACGAGGCCCCACAAAAAAAAGATAGAACATGTCCTATTCTTGTCCGCAGTCACAGACAAAAATAGGCATTTTCTATCACAGGGCCGGTCATGTGCCGTCCGCACAATGTGGAACGCACATGGCCGGTGTTCGTGTTTTGTGGACTTGTGAATGGAGCCTAACTTGGTTATGGTGGAGTGGGGCCCCATTACAAGTTTTGCTATGGGCCTCGTGGTTACCTCTTAGCCCCTGCCGCTATGTTCCCCCATAATTTCTTAGGGGAGAAAATGCTGACTGTTCCCCTTTAAGATGATGTTAAGTCTTCATTTAAACAGGAAATGCCCGGATACAACCTGGTATTATATCGGCCGCTCTTTAGTAGTCAGCCCCGAAAAGCTATCGAGCCATAATAGACTGCGGAGCCCTCAGTGCGCTGAACGTGCGTGGGCAGACTGCTGCCGTTTAGCGAGCCGCGCACCGCACTTTCCATTATATCCTACAATTAGCCTGACAACGGTTCCGCTAATAACATCTGACTTGTTTACTGTTAATCAGCGCGGCGACGGCGTCGTGTTTTCTATCAACAGTTCTTTCAGCCTCTACCTGGGTGGGATCAGCGCATTAGCCGTGGACCCGGCTGATAACATCTCGGTTATTACAGGGGACGAACGTGGCTCATCAGTCTGTAAATGTCAGGGCTCTGCGCCGTGGACGGGGAATCAGGGGACGCGCGTCCATTTACATCAAAGCTTTATTAACTTGTGTCTCTGTAATGAGCATTGTGCCGGGAGAGCAGTCCCCGCGCCGAGGAGGTTACAGATGCCAGGCTGCCACCATTTTAGGGGTCTTACTATCTTTCCATTGTTGTATATTTGGGTAGTTATATTGTGATGCTTACAACTAGGGGGCGCTAACCTCAGATATACCGCACATAGCGATCCATAGACGTTATTGTTACATAAGTACATACTCATATGAGAACAGAGCTGCACTGCAAGAACCTAATCTCCCAACTAAACCACAGATATGCAATTTACACTCCTGACACTTGGGGTACAGGATAGTGACACTGACACTTGGGGTACAGGATAGTGACACTGACACTTGGGGTACAGGATAGTGACACTGACACTTGGGGTACAGGATAGTGACACTGACACTTGGGGTACAGGATAGTGACACTGACACTTGGGGTGCAGGATAGTGACACTGACACTTGGGGTACAGGATAGTGACACTGACACTTGGGGTACAGGATAGTGACACTGACACTTGGGGTACAGGATAGTGACACTGACACTTGGGGTACAGGATAGTGACACTGACACTTGGGGTACGGGATAATGACACTGACACTTGGGTACAGGATGATGACACTGACACTTGGGGTACAGGATAGTGACACTGACACTTGGGGTACAGGATGATGACACTGACACTTGGGGTACAGGATGATGACACTGACACTCGGGGTACAGGATAGTGACACTGACACTCGGGGTACAGGATAGTGACACTGACATCTGGGGTACAGGATAATGACACTGACACCTGGGGTACAGGATAATGACACTGACACTTGGGGTACAGGATGATGACACTGACACTTGGGGTACAGGATAATGACAGTGACACTTGGGGTACAGGATGATGACACTGACACTTGGGGTACAGGATAATGACACTGACACTTGGGGTACAGGATAGTGACACTGACACTTGGGGTACAGGATAATGACAGTGACACTTGGGGTACAGGATAGTGACACTGACACTTGGGGTACAGGATGATGACACTGACACTTGGGGTACAGGATAATGACAGTGACACTCGGGGTACAGGATAATGACAGTGACACTCGGGGTACAGGATACTGACACTGACACTTGGGGTACAGGATGATGACACTGGCACATGGGGTACAGGATAATGACGCTGACACTTGGGGTACAGGATAGTGACACTGACACTCGGGGTACAGGATAATGACACTGAAACCTGGGGTACAGGATAATGACACTGACACTTGGGGTACAGGATAGTGACACTCACACTTGGGGTACAGGATAGTGACACTGACACTTGGGGTACAGGATAGTGACACTGACACTCGGGGTACAGGATAGTGACACTGACACTTGGGGTACAGGATAATGACACTGACACTTGGGGTACAGGATAATGACGCTGACACTTGGGGTACAGGATAGTGACACTGACACTCGGGGTACAGGATAATGACACGCTAACACTTGGGGTACAGGATAATGACACTGACACTTGGGGTACAGGATAATGACGCTGACACTTGGGGTACAGGATAGTGACACTGACATCTGGGGTACAGGATAATGACACTGACACCTGGGGTACAGGATAGTGACACTGACACTTGGGGTACAGGATGATGACACTGACACTTGGGGTACAGGATGATGACACTGACACTTGGGGTACAGGATAGTGACACTGACATCTGGGGTACAGGATAATGACACTGACACCTGGGGTACAGGATAGTTACACTGACACTTGGGGTACAGGATGATGACACTGACACTTGGGGTACAGGATAATGACAGTGACACTCGGGGTACAGGATAATGACAGTGACACTCGGGGTACAGGATACTGACACTGACACTTGGGGTACAGGATGATGACACTGGCACATGGGGTACAGGATAGTGACGCTGACACTTGGGGTACAGGATAATGACACTGACACTTGGGGTACAGGATAGTGACACTGACACTCGGGGTACAGGATAATGACACTGACACTCGGGGTACAGGATAGTGACACTGACACTTGGGGTACAGGATAGTGACACTGACACTTGGGGTACAGGATAGTGACACTGACACTTGGGGTACAGGATAATGACGCTGACACTTGGGGTACAGGATAGTGACACTGACACTCGGGGTACAGGATAATGACACTGACACTTGGGGTACAGGATAATGACACTGACACTTGGGGTACAGGATAGTGACACTGACACTCGGGGTACAGGATAATGACACGCTAACACTTGGGGTACAGGATGATGACACTGACACTTGGGGTACAGGATGATGATACTGACACTAGGGGTACAGGATAGTGACGCTGACACTTGGGGTACAGGATAGTGACGCTGACACTTGGGGTACAGGATAGTGACACTGACACTAGGGGTACAGGATAGTGACACTGACACTTGGGGTACAGGATAGTGACACTGACACTTGGGGTACAGGATAGTGACACTGACACTAGGGGTACAGGATAGTGACACTGACACTTGGGGTACAGGATAAAGACACTGACACTCGGGGTACAGGACATAACACATTGACAGCTGGGGAGGGGTGAATAAAAATAAAAAACATCCCATGAAACAAAAAAACTCTAGGAAACTGTTTGTCGGGCATTTTATAACCTCCTGTTGGGCAGCATGTAACATCTGGAAAGGTGTTTATGTCTAAAAAAAGAAAAAAAAGGAAAAGTGTGGAACTACCTGTAAATTTTACATCTGTGATTTGTTTTTCGTGTACAGGGGGATTGGAAGCGATACTCTCTGATACTCGGGAGATGCTCTGCTGATGCCTACAGCTGCTACGAATCATGATGATATTCATATTATCCGGTTATACATGAAGATTCCTCTATAATCTGCCTTCCAATACTCCGGCCATTCCCATAATCTGGCACCACACTGCCCGATGGAATTACATATAGCGGTGGATTATTACACTGACTACAGATGAGCCTATAAGAACTGTGAATGTAGATGAAGATGCTGCTGGTTAGTGTCTGCGCCTCCATGTAGCCATTTTTATGCCTATTTATTTTTTATTGTTACATTGTATTAGATCCTGTTATTTATTTATTTATTTAAAAGATTCATTATTTATTCCTTAAATTTTCTATGTATTTTATATTCAGTGCTTTTTTTTACTTTATTGTATAAATGATGATTATTGAGTGATTTATGATTTTTTAAATAAATATTTACAAAAAAAACCTGAGTTTTGTCGAAGTCTCATCACTACATACTCTGCTGTTCTGCCTTATTTGCCCATTTATACTACTGACCTCCATTCCATTAGCTTCTTCATACTATGCAAGGACAGATCAAGGGCCCCCACAGGATCAGCACACTCCTCTCCTGAAATACTCTGTGCTGCTAGGGATCGTGCTACTCCTACTATGTAACTCTCAGCCTGTGACCTCCCAGTTGTCTCCATTCCCTTCCTCACATCATGACCCTACTCTGTGCTGCTGTGGTTTTGCTCCTTCCTCTCTGTGACTCTGGCAAGATCAGCACATTCCCTTCCTGAAATGCTCTGTGCTGCTTTCACTGTTCTCAGTCTATGATCTCCCCCTGTTTCCTTCCTCCCCTGGTTACCCTGCCCCTGTCACATAGACCTGTCTTTACTAGCCTCATTATATGAAAGGACAAGTCACTGCTCACACAAAATTAGCACACTCCTCTCCTGAAATACTCTGTGCTGCTGAGGATTCTGCTCCTATCACTATGTAACTCTCAGTCTGTGACCTCCCACTTGTCTCCTCACATCATAGTACTGCCCCAGTCCCATCCTGCTCTGTCCTCAGTAAAATCACATTTGTGGACATGCCTTGCCTCCCACTCCTCTCCTGAAATACTCTGTGATGCTGAGGAATCTGCTGCTACCACTATATAACTCTCAGTCTGTGACTCACCTCCTGTCTCCTCGAATCCTGACACTGCCCCTGTCACATGCAGCACTGTCCACACTAGCACCAGCACACGAATGGACAGTTTTGCTCTCCCACTCCTGTCCTGAAATACTCTGCGCTGCAGAAAACCCTGAGCCTCCCACTATGTAAGTCTCTATGACCTCTCACTTTTCCCTTTTTGCCCTCCTCACATCATCACCCTGTCCTCATTAACACCATCACATGAATGGACAGGTCACTACCTCCCACAAGGTCAGCACACTCCTCTCCCGCTGCCGTCATTAAATTCTGTTTGGCTAAAAAGCGTTCTAACCCCCGTTAACCCCTTAGTGACCAACAATACACATTTTTTTATAGCAGTCACTAAGCGCCCCTAGACTGGGTGGCCCTATCTAGGTGCTGCACAGGTCTCCCATGAAGCGGAGTGCGTGGGCTCAGCTCTCACATGAAAGCCGGGCTCCTGCTGTAATGTCCCAAACAGGCAAAAGCACTGATGCTGACAATTTAACCCCTTAGATGCTGCAGTCAACTGCAATCACGGCATCTTAGTGGTTAAAGAAGGAGAAAATCCCTCATGTCTCCCATCGGCAGCCCGCAAAATGAAATAGTGGAGTGCCAATGTCTGTGCACAGCAGCCTAGGGCCTAATGAAGATGTCAGTATAGCACTGACAGAAAAAATACATGTATTGCGTAAGTCTAGCGGACCAGACCGCAGGGGCAGTATGTGAGTGCTCGGTGGGCTGATGGGGGTAATCACGGTTTTGCAGCTCCCTGGGTCGTGTACAGTGATGAGGAAGACAGCACTAAATCCTCCGGGGCACTCTCTATTGCAGGGAACACCATTCAGATGGAAGTTGAGGTGCCCTTGATGGTAATGGGTACTCTTAGGGTGCTTTGGTGGCTGGGTCCCTGTGTTCGTGATGCCAGCATCGTAAGGTGCAATTAGGAGATGATGTGGAATAAGGAGACCAAGTTTCTTAACAAACTCCCAGCATTTTACTGAAGCTGATCCAATGGTCATCAATGTATGCAAAAGTCATTTACAGCAAGGCAGCTTTTACAGTGATTCAGATCAGTTCCCAGAAGTTGCATAAGTGGCAGTTTTCTATGACAATCAATCTTTCTCCCTTGTTTCTCCAGGCTGGAGGGATGGACGATCTCTGCTGTACTGTATAATCATATACCTCTGTATCCTCTCTAGGAATGCTATATTCTGACAGAGGGCCTTTCTGTCCTTGGTTATGGTGGGCAGCTTGTAGCTTAGAATCTCTCCACCTAATGCAAAGGAGACTGGAGCCTGATAAACGACAGTTACCTTCCTTTGCCAATATTCTCACTCCCTCTCTGAGTTGCCTGGTTCTTCTGTAATCTTTCCCTTCTATGGCTGGTACATGGAACTAACTCTGCAGTTTGTGTAACTCTCCAAGATGGCTGCTGAGGTGCAGTTTTTCCTCAGACATCACACACTCTGACCTCCTTCTCCTCTATACTGTGTGCAGGACGGAGTCAGCCCTGGGAGGCTTGTTAGAACCTCCCTATGCAACTTTATTGGAACTCATATACAAGCACAATTTGCATGAAACTCAATCACAGTATTAGGGCTCATGCTCACGAACGTATTTTCTTTCCATTTCCGTTCCATTTTTTTGCGGACCGTATACAGAACCATTCACTTCAATGAGGCTGTAGAAAATACAGAAGTTACTCCGGGTGCATTCCGTTTCTGTTTGTCCGCATGGCCGTTCCACAAAAAAGTAGTGCATGTCCTATTATTGTCCGCAAATTACGGTCCGAGGCCCCATTCAAGCCAATGGGTCCGCAAAAAACACAGGAACGCACACAGAACACATCCGCATGTCATCTGTATTTTGCGGATCCATACTGTACAAAATGCTATGCCCAGCCCATATTGCTCATGTCTTTGGTGATTAATAAATTACTGTTTCCATTTCCAATCCGCAAAAAACGGATCAATTACGGAAACCATACGGATATATTTTGTGCAATAACGGAACGGAAGAGGACTTAGATCAGAGGAAAAAAAACTCAGATACA
This sequence comes from Bufo gargarizans, assembly GCF_014858855.1. Classification (NCBI taxonomy): domain Eukaryota; kingdom Metazoa; phylum Chordata; class Amphibia; order Anura; family Bufonidae; genus Bufo; species Bufo gargarizans. The sequence goes on from NC_058083.1 coordinate 522,551,925, forward strand.
GAACGGATCCGTGAAAAACGGACCGCAAAACAACAAGGGTCGTGTGCATGAGCCCTTAAGCACTGCGTTTCAGGACACTGCATAAGCAATTGCAATGCATTATAGAAGCGATAAAAAGACTACGTATTAAGCAGGAACTGTCCCCACAAACTGCAGTGCAATCTGAAAGCACCATGTCATAGAGCAGAACAAACTGATATAGAGTTTTGTGGGAAAAGCTTTAATAAGGCTCCATTTACACGTCCGTAGTGCATTGCAGATCCACAATACACCCGGCCGGCACCCCCATAGAACTGCCTATTCTTGTCCACAATTGCGGAGAATAGGACATACAGGGTTGTGCTGACTGAACCCCCCAAATTGTTTTCTTTGTAGTATATATTGGAGGCGTGGCGATCTCCATGCAGTCATGCACACCTGACCAGTTAGTCTGCCCTGGAGGCTGGTTTTAAAGTCAGTGTAAAACTGAGTCTGCTTTTATAGCGCCTACCAGTAGCCATTTGGCTCCAGGAGAAGTATATAGTGGGCCCAGCATGCATGTTGGTACTTGCATCCCTGGATTTGATGGAAGCTGTTATGGCACCGGACGGGGTTAAAAGCAGAGTGTGCTTGGCGTGCATGCTGTACCTACACTCCCTGGACTTTGTGTGGCTGTCATGGCCCATAACAGGTAGGAACTAGTGTTAGGGACCACTCATGAAGGCGACCTTGACGTGGTGAGTGGCTTATTACACTTTGGCCAAAATGTACACCAATGCCTTATTCAACATCCGGCATAAAGGCAGGGCAGAGTGCGATTGCATTTGTGTTTTTGCAAGAATAGGACATGTTTTATTTTTTTCCGGAGCCGCGGACCAGAAGATCGGGGGCACGCTCCGAAAGTACGGATGCAGACAGCACACTGTGTGCTGTCCACATCCATTCCTGCCCCATAGAGAATGAATGGGTCCGCACCCGTTCCGCAGAATTGCGGAACAGGTGCGGACACATTCACGGACGCACTGTGACATCACTGTTTAATATCCCTGTACTATGACATCACTGTGTTTATTATCCCTGTACTGTGACATCACTGTGTTTATTATCCCTGTACTGTGACATCACTGTGTTTATTATCCCTGTACTGTGACATCACTGTGTTTATTATCTCTGTGCTGTGACATCACTGTGTTTATTATCCCTGTACTGTGACATCACTGTGTTATTATCTCTGTACTGTGACATCACTGTGTTTATTATCCCTGTGCTGTGACATCACTGTGTTTATTATCCCTGTACTGTGACATCACTGTGTTTATTATCCCTGTACTGTGACATCATTGTGTTTATTATCCCTGTACTGTGACATCACTGTGTTTATTATCCTGTACTGTGACATCACTGTGTTTATTATCCCTGTACTGTAACATCACTGTATTTATTATCCCTGTACTGTGACATCACTGTGTTTATTATCTCTGTACTGTGACATCACTGTGTTTATTATCTCTGTGCTGTGACATCACTGTGTTTATTATCCCTGTACTGTGACATCACAGTATTTATTATCCCTGCACTGTGACATCGCTGTGTATATGATCTCTGTACTTTGACATCACTGTGTGTATTATCTCTGTACTGTGACATCACTGTGTGCATTATCCCTGTACTGTGACATCACTGTGTGTATTATTTTTGTACTGTGACATCTTTGTGTTTATTATCTCTGTACTGTGACATTACTGTGTTTATTATCCCTGTACTGTGACATCACTGTGTGTATTATCTTTGTACTGTGACATCACTGTGTTTATTATCCCTGTACTGTGACATCACTGTGTTTATTATCCCTGTACTGTGACATCACTGTGTTTATTATCCCTGTACTGTGACATCACTGTGTTTATTATCTCTGTACTGTGACATCACTGTGTTTATTATCCTGTGCTGTGACATCACTGTGTTTATTATCTCTGTAGCTGTGACATCACTGTGTTTATTATCCCTGTGCTGTGACATCACTGTGTTATTATCCCTGTACTGTGACATCACTGTGTTTATTATCCCTGTACTGTGACATCACTGTGTTTATTATCCCTGTACTGTGACATCACTGTGTTTATTATCCCTGTACTGTGACATCACTGTGTTTATTATCCCTATACTGTGACATCACTGTATTTATTATCCCTGCACTGTGACATCACTGTGTTTATTATCTCTGTACTGTGACATCACTGTGTTTATTATCTCTGTACTGTGACATCACTGTGTTATTATCTCTGTACTGTGACATCACTGTGTTTATTATCTCTGTACTGTGACATCACTGTGTTTATTATCTCTGTACTGTGACATCACTGTGTTTATTATCTCTGTACTGTGACATCACTGTGTTTATTATCTCTGTACTGTGACATCGCTGTGTTTATTATCTCTGTACTGTGACATCACTGTGTCTATTATCTCTGTACTGTGACATCACTGTGTTTATTATCTCTATACTGTGACATCACTGTGTTTATTATCTCTGTACTGTGACATCACTGTGTGTATTATCCCTGTACTGTGACATCACTGTGTTTATATCTCTGTACTGTGACATCACTGTGTTTATTATCCCTGTACTGTGACATCACTGTGTTTATTATCTCTGTACTGTGACATCGCTGTGTGTATTATCCCTGTACTGTGACATCACTGTGTGCATTATCCCTGTACTGTGACATCACTGTGTTTATTATCTCTGTACTGTGACATCACTGTGTTTATTATCCCTGTACTGTGACATCACTGTGTTTATTATCTCTATACTGTGACATCACTGTGTTTATTATCCCTGTACTGTGACATCACTGTGTTTATTATCTCTATACTGTGACATCACTGTGTTTATTATCCTGTAGTGTGACATCGCTATGAGCATAAAAAAGCCATAATTGAGCTTTTTGACTTATTTGCCACAAAATGAAAGAAATAAAAAGCAATCAGAAAGTGGTACGCACCCCAAAATGCAATACCAATGAAAAGTCCTAGTCATCCCACAGAAATCAAGCCCTCACACAGCTCTGTAGAACCAAAAAAGTAAAAAGTTATAGCTATTGGAAGGCGACAATATAAAAATTAAAAAAAATATATATATCACTTGGTCACTAAGGCCCAAAACAGGCTTGTGACTAAGGGGTTAAATATAGACGAACAGATACAAAACAAATCAATCTACTTGAAGGCCTGGGACCTTTAATTCTAGCTCTGAATTGCCTCGATTCGGTTGTGACGGCTTTCTCTATTCCGAGAGCAGGGTGATGGCGGCACAGAGTTAATGCAAGCTCTGTGTGAGCGGTAATGAGGCCTGAAGGAGCCCGTGGAGCCTGTGAGAGCCTCGTGGGCTGAAGTGCTCATGGTTCCCATTGTGCGGTGGTGAATGAGCAGCGTCTGAGGATCTTCTGGTCGTGCAGGATAACACTCTGACGATTCACCGGCTGAATATTACAAACTGCTCATATTGCAGGGTGACGCGTCTCGCTCGCCATTTTTCCAGATGGCTTTATGGCGCCACTTCCTATCTCCTCCTTTGTGGACTGTGCAGCGGATGCGGCAGTTTGTAAATGGAAAGATAGAAGTCTATTGTGATGGGGATCGGGCGTCATCTTAACGGGGGTGTCCGAATCTTTAAAACCGATGACCTGTCCTCAGGAAAGATGATTTGAGGAGACCACGGAGCTCTGGTGAACGCTGCGCAGCGACGTCACGTTCATCAGTCACGTGGCCTAAATGCTGCTCAATCTCATTCAAATGAATGGGGCCGATCTGCAATACCAAGCACAGCCACTATCCAATGAACGGCGCTGTGCTTGGTAAGCTATATGAGGGCTGTGGGGCTCACCGGCGGGCAGCGGCCTCTTCAAACAGCTGACCGGCGGGGGTGGCTGTGTCACGTGTTGCAGCTCAGCTCCTTTCAAGCCCCTGAACATTATATGAAAGTTGGGAAAAACTTCCTTTCTGACCATATTACAGAATTTTTAAGCCCAAGTCACCCTATGACGACACTTCTGGTAGTCAGGCCACCAAGAATGTGGACCGTGACGTGGATGGAGATTTGGACTTGCAGAAGATCCCTATGAGAGCTCTAGCTGCCATAGCAAGAGATATAAAGAGACAGATCCTAATGCTAGAAATCTCTGAGCAGGGACAGAAAAGCAGAATAGCCCCCATTGTCACCAGCGCCATCTCTGCAGTCCCCTTAGGACCTGGCTTCTTTTCTGAAGGACTTCCATAAGAAATAATGACGGCCTTGTGCTGCCTGACATACAACTCCATTATCTTCTGTGGGAACATCAGTCTCTGTGACAGGGAGATATCAACATAAACTACATGTGGAGGTGACTCTGACCTCACCAGCCGTCCGCGACGCCCCCCAAGGGAATAACGGAAATGTCTCATATATGGACTTATATCTAATTCCAGAGCAAAACATAGTCAACCTCTGATAGATAGATAGATAGATAGATAATAGATAGGAGATAGAGAGATATTTTTTTGACAGATAGATAGAGTTAAAGGGGCGGGGAACTGTGGAAGTCAAAGTTAAGCAGGTGGGGTGCTGTGGCGTTGTGGAGGTCAATATTAAGGGGCGAGATGCTATGGATGTCACATTTTAAGAGGGCAGGGTGCTGTGAAAGTCTTATATCAAGGGAACAGGGCCCTGTGGAGGTCACTGTTTAGGGTGCGGAATGCTGTGGAGGTCACTGTTTAGGGTGCGGAATGCTGTGGAGGTCACTGTTTAGGGTGCGGAATGCTGTGGAGGTCACTGTTAAGGGGGCAGGCCGCTATGGGAGGTGGGTCACTGTTAAGGGGGCAGGCTGCTGTGTAGGTCAAAGTTAAGGGGTGGGGCACTGTGACGGTCACTGTTAACGGGTAGATGGCTGTGGAGGTCAGTGTTAAGGGGCGGGATACTGTGGAAGTCAATGTTAAGTGGGTGGGGTGCTGAACAAGTCACTGTTAAGGGGACGGGCGCTGTGGAGGTCGCAGTTAAGGTGGCGGGGTACTGTGGAGGTCAATGTTAAGGGGACGGGCATTGTAAATTACTTAAGGGGGCGGGCCACTGTGGAGGTCAGTGTTAAGGGAAGGGGCACTGTGGAGGTTAAAGTCAAGGGGGTGGGGTGCTGACGAGGTCACTGTTAAGGGGACGGGTGCTTTCGAGGTCACAGTTAAGGTGGCGGGGGACTGTAGAGGTCAATGTTAAGGGGGTGGGCTGCTGTGGAGGTCACTATTAAAGGTTGGGCCACTGTGCAGGTCGCTGTTAAGGGGGCAGGGTGATGTAGAGGTTACTTTTAAGGGGGCAGGGCATTATGAGGTGACTTAAGGGAGCGGGCCACTGCGGAGGTCAACTTTAGGGGGCGAGCCATTGTGTACGTCAGTGTAAAGGGGGCAGGGCACTATGGAGGTCACAGGTAAAGGGGCAGCATACTTTGGAGGTCACTGTTAAGGGGGAGAGCCTCTGTGGAAATCACTGTTAAGGGGGTGGGCTGCTGTGAAGGTCAAAGCTAAGGGGGTGGGCTGCTGTGGAGGTCAAAGCTAAGGGGGTGGGCTGCTGTGAAGGTCAAAGCTAAGGGGGAGGGCTGCTGTGAAGGTCAAAGCTAAGGGGGAGGGCTGCTGTGGAGGTCAAAGCTAAGGGGGAGGGCTGCTGTGGAGGTCAAAGCTAAGGGGGAGGGCTGCTGTGGAGGTCAAAGCTAAAGGGGTGGGCTGCTGTGGAGGTCAAAGCTAAAGGGGTGGGCTGCTGTGGAGGTCAAAGCTAAGGGGGAGGGCTGCTGTGGAGGTCAAAGCTAAAGGGGTGGGCTGCTGTGGAGGTCAAAGCTAAGGGGGTGGGCTGCTGTGGAGGTCAAAACTAAGGGGGTGGGCTGCTGTGAAGGTCAAAGCTAAGGGGGTGGGCTGCTGTGAAGGTCAAATCTAAGGGGGAGGGCTGCTGTGAAGGTCAAAGCAAAGGGGGAGGGCTGCTGTGGAGGTCAAAGCTAAGGTGGTGGGCTGCTGTGAAGGTCAAAGCTAAGGGGATGGGCTGCTGTGAAGGTCAAAGCTAAGGGGGAGGGCTGCTGTGGAGGTCAAAGCTAAAGGGGTGGGCTGCTGTGGAGGTCAAAGCTAAGGGGTTGGGCTACTGTGGAGGTCAAAGCTAAGGGGGTGGGCTGCTGTGAAGGTCAAAGCTAAGGGGGTGGGCTGCTGTGAAGGTCAAAGCTAAGGGGGTGGGCTGCTGTGAAGGTCAAAGCTAAGAAGGAGGGCTGCTGTGAAGGTCAAAGCTAAGGGGGAGGGCTGCTGTGGAGGTCAAAGCTAAGGGGGTGGGCTGCTGTGGAGGTCAAAGCTAAGGGGGTGGGCTGCTGTGGAGGTCAAAGCTAAGGAGGTGGGCTGCTGTGGAGGTCAAAGCTAAGGGGGTGGGCTGCTGTGAAGGTCAAAGCTAAAGGGGTGGGCTGCTGTGGAGGTCAAAGCTAAGGGGGAGGGCTGCTGTGGAGGTCAAAGCTAAGGGGGTGGGCTGCTGTGGAGGTCAAAGCTAAGGGGGTGGGCTGCTGTGAAGGTCAAAGCTAAGGGGGAGGGCTGCTGTGGAGGTCAAAGCTAAAGGGGTGGGCTGCTGTAGAGGTCAAAGCTAAGGGGGTGGGCTGCTGTGGAGGTCAAAGCTAAGGGGGTGGGCTGCTGTGGAGGTCAAAGCTAAGGGGGTGGGCTGCTGTGAAGATCAAAGCTAAGGGGGTGGGCTGCTGTGAAGGTCAAAGCTAAGGGCGAGGGCTGCTGTGAAGGTCAAAGCTAAGGGGGAGGGCTGCTGTGGAGGTCAAAGCTAAGGGGGTGGGCTGCTGTGAAGGTCAAAGCTAAGGGGATGGGCTGCTGTGGAGGTCAAAGCTAAGGGCGAGGGCTGCTGTGAAGGTCAAAGCTAAGGGGGTGGGCTGCTGTGGAGGTCAAAGCTAAGTGGGTGGGCTGCTGTGAAGGTCAAAGCTAAGGGGGTGGGCTGCTGTGAAGGTCAAAGCTAAGGGGGTGGGCTGCTGTGAAGGTCAAAGCTAAGGGGGTGGGCTGCTGTGAAGGTCAAAGCTAAGAAGGAGGGCTGCTGTGAAGGTCAAAGCTAAGGGGGAGGGCTGCTGTGGAGGTCAAAGCTAAGGGGGTGGGCTGCTGTGAAGGTCAAAGCTAAGGGGGTGGGCTGCTGTGAAGGTCAATGTTAAGTTGCAGGGCGCTGTGGAGGTTCAGGCAAAGGTGGAGGGCTGTGAAGGTCACAGTTGACAAGATGGGACACTGTGGAGGTCACTGTTAAAGGGGTGGGCTTCTGGGGGAGGTCACTATTAAGGGGGAGGGCTGCTGTAGAGGTCACTGTTATGGGGAACACTGTGGATAACTTTTAACTTCACACCCAAACATGAAATGAAATACTCTATATATACCCGTGCGAAGCCGCGTCGTCCTGCTAGTACAGTATATACGGCCCCCATCAATGTCGCTGTAGTTAATGCTCTGGACGTTGAGTTGATGTTTTACAATGAAATTCTGTCAGAAATGCATTGTGTCAGCGCCATCAATTTTTATACCTGGCTGAGCCCCCTCCGTGCCCGGGTTACCATGGTAACCATCCCCTCACCTTTAACTTGTAAATATTACACAATGCACTGGCAGAATAGGCAACAGCTGTGGTCAGGAGAAGCGACCCATTGTCTGCGGCGATGACTCACATCAGGATTTCTACTTCCAATTTAATTCAGCTAAAAGCTTCAAATTATCAAACAGGTTTATAATAGTTTGATAAATTATCAGACACATCGGATGCCGCCTGCCGCAAGCAGCTTGAATGGGAATGAACCGCTGTGAGCTGCAGTACCAGGCACAGCCACAACCAAATATATGGCGCTGTACCTGGTAGGCAATGCAGGGAGCACTTCATACAGCTGAATGGTGGCGTGTCGGGAGCTGTGCCCGCTGCATCAACTATGAGTGCCAGCGATGTTACGCAATCGGTACCTGATAATGCCAATAATTTAACCCCTTAGATGCTGCAGTCATTGCTGACCTTGGCATATAAGAGGTTAGAGAGAGGAAGGGGGCTATTAGACCGTGCATTATGTCTGATTTACTGTAACTGACATAATACACTGCAATACAGAAGTATTACAGTGTATTATATGGGCAGTCAGATTGCAGTGTAAAAAATATATTTACATAAAAATATCAAAAATAACGTGATTAGTAGCTCCACATCCATAACAAGCCATATAATAAAATGATGATATTTTATCCTATATGGTGACGAATGAAAAAACATTAAAAAAAATAATCCAAAAGAGCTGTTTTTTGTTTATTACACCTCCCAAAAAGAGCAAAAAAATTGGATTCTATGTATCTCAAAATGGCACCACTGAAAACTGCATCTCCTGCTGCAAACACCAAGCCCTCACTCAAACAGTTCTGTCGACATAATCATAAAATTTTGATGGGTTTTCAAATGCAGAGGCACATAGCATAAAATATAAAAAAACAAAAACAAAACTCAACACAATGGTGGAATTGCTGTGTTTGATTTCACGCCGGTGCCCCTAAAACATCTTAAGCATTATACAATAGATGTACCCCACAAGAGTGCTGTTGAAAATACACACAAAAAAAAATCATACGTTTATGTCAAGACAACATTTACAATGTTATGGTTTGTGAAATGCGAAGATGAAAAAATATATTAAAAAAATTGCCATGTTCTGAAGTCCACAACACAGAATGGCCTCCATTAAGTTAAAAATAATTTGGATGGATTACAATGAATTGTATCCGCACATTGGACAGAAATCCTCGCCCTCACTGATCGCTCTCCATGGTGCGGAAATCCAACAATATTTAGACATTTACCAAGGAATTTAAATTTAGCTCCAAAAATTTGGAAAAGGGATCTCATGTGAACATGTCACTCCCAGTAATACATGCTGGATCTGTGTGTCCAGGATGCTGCTGCCTTCCCCCTGCAGACTGTCATGTGTCAACTTTTCTCTCTATCTACAGCCAGTGTGAGCTGCAGAGAGTGGATGTTTTCCACCTCTCCAGACTCTGATCTGCCATGTACAACCTCCACTGTCTCAAATAATGAAAGCAGGGAAGGGGAGAGCAGAGAGAGCAGTCAGAAACACATTCAGTAGCACTAGCAGCTAGGTGAGGACTTATACACACTCTGCAAACACAAAATGCTAAGACATTTTAATGAAGACTCTTTAGAAAGCAAGTCAGGGATAAAAAAAAAAGAGTGCAAGAGGTGGCCATAGCCTTTAAGACTTCCCTTTAATTTCTTGACTTCATCTCCAAAACGTAGTCATTACCTTGAGGCAATATTGTCTCTTTGTTTAAGACACCTTGTAGGTACTTACCTGTCTCCAGTCCCATAGGACTGGCTACTGTTTCTACCTTTGGTACTCCTGACATGACAGAGAGAATGCCCTAACTTCATGTTCCTGACATAGACCTTCACCTCCTGAATGAGGAACATATTTCCCACCTTCGCCTGCCCCAATTCTGATATCACCTACAGCTTTAGTATCTTGCTCCATCCATGGCCTGGCCCACCATCTCAACACATCTATTTCCTAGAGTGTTTTTTCCCCAGGAACCCCTAATAGAGAACTACAACACGTCAAGAGTGGAGCCACCTTTAAAAATGCTCTTAGTTGTGTCTATACACTAATAGGGGTGCCATTTATGTAGTAGTAATAATATCCTCTAGCCTGGATACAAGATGAGGTACAGCCTCTAGTCTGGATACAAGATGAGATACAGCCTCTAGCCTGGATACAAGATGAGGTACAGCCTCTAGCCTGGATACAAGATGAGGTATAGCCTCTAGCCTGGATACAAGATGAGGTACAGCCTCTAGCCTGGATACAAGATGAGGTATAGCCTCTAGCCCAGCGGTTCTCAACCTAGGGGTCGCGACCCCTTTGGGGGTCGATCGGCCCTTTCCGAGGGGTCGTCTGAGGCTTCCTATTGTGGGTCGCCCGCACAATGGCAGCGGCCCCTTATCCTCGCGCACAGGAAGTGATGTCCTATCACTGCCTGTGCTTGAAGGAGCCTGACGTCTGGACGGGTAAGTCGGGCCGCCTGTCTGCTGAGGTCCGAGTTTTTTCGTTAATGACACCGCCGCTGAGCACCACTGCCACCAATGATTTAATTGAGCCTGGCTAATTTTATTTTAATTATTTGGCTGAGCAAGGCTTAATTTATTTGGGGGGCCCTGAGCACCATTGATTTATTTATTTGGGGGAAACCTGATGCACCACTGATTTATTTATTTGGGGGGGGGGGGGAACTGAAGCACCGCTGATTTATTTATTTGGGGGTACCCTGGGCACCGCTGATTTATTTATTTGGGGGAGACCTGAAGCCCAGCTGATTTATTTATTTGGGGGACCCTGAGCACTTCTGATTTATTTATTTGGGGGGGACTTGAAGCACCACTGATTTATTTATTTGAGGGGTACCCTGAGCACCACTGATTTATTTTTTTTTTTTTGGGGGGGGGGGGGGGGGGGTACTGTGAGCACCACTGATTTTTTTTTTTTTTTTTTTTGGGGGGGGGGGGGGGGGGGGCTTACTGTGAGCACCACTGAGTTATTTTTTTGAGGGGTACTGTGCGCACCACTGATTTATTTTTTAGGGGGTATTTGTTGTTTATTATTTATTTTAAAGTTATTTATTTGGTTTATAAAAATACATCCTGCATATCAGATATTTACATTACAATTCATAACATTAGCACAATTAGTTATGACGTAGCAAGGAAAAAAATTTAATGGTTGGGGGTCACCACAACATGAGGAACTGTATTAAGGGGTCACGGCTTTAGAAAGGTTGAGAACCACTGCTCTAGCCTGATACAAGATGAGGTATAGCCTTTAGCCTTGATACAAGATGAGATATAAGTTCTATCCTGGATACAAGATGAGATATGGCCTCTATCCTGGATACAAGAGGAGATATGGCCTCTAGCCTGATACAAGAGGATATATGGCCTCTAGCCTGATACAAGATGTGGTATAGCCTCTATCCTGGATACAAAATGAGATACAGCCTCTAGCCTGGAACACAAGATGAAATTCGACCTCTAGCCTTGACACAAGATTAGATATGGCCTTTGGTCTGGATACAAGGTGAGATACAAGATGAGATCTGCTTCAAGCCAGGATATAAGATAAGATGCGGCCTCTAGCCTGGAAACAAGGTGAGATACGGCCTCTAACCTGGATACAAGATGACATACAGCCTCTAGTCTGGATGCAAGATGAGATATGGTCTCAAGCCTGGATGCAAGATAAGATATGTCCTCTAACCTGATACAAGATGAGGTACAGCCTCTAGTTTGGATACAAGATGAGATATGGCCTCTAGCCTGGATGCAAGAGGAGATACGGCTTCTAACCTGGATACAAGATGAGATATGGCCTCTAGCCTGGATACAAAATACATAACCACCTGGATACATAACCACCAACCTGCCACAGCCTTGCTGACTGGATCCCTGTGCAAACAGGAATCCAGAACCGTAAGCTGCACAAAATCAAAAGGAAGGTCCCAACAGAACATCACATACAACATCACACACAAGAAGACATAAACATAATGACAATAATGGTTATGACCACAGGGGTGGCTCTCACTGGCAGGTGGAAAACACAGGAGGCTGCTCCAGCAAAGCATGGCTGAAGCAACCTCCAGACCTGAGAAAACAGTGAGACTTTATAGGCCAAGAAGCCACACCCCACAGTCGGACACACCCAGTGACACACACACACACTGGGAAGGGAATTAACCCTTCCACCACCAGGGAAGGGAAGACAGCAACTTAAAGGGGAATACAGGCAAATAAACCCCGTGCACACCAGACATGGGAAGTGCACACCAAACACACAAGTTGCCAGATGCAACCGCACGCACCACACAGCAAGCAGCCACGAAACAACTCAGGCTGCAATGCTGCCACATAAAAACTGTTGCCAGCAGCAACCACAGGTGAGGCAAAAACCAAGGCCCTCACCTGTGATTGACAACGAAACCAAAACCGCTGACAACCGCATGCGGTGCAGGAGTCACGGTCATAGGCATGGCCGTGACAGAGATATGGCCCCTAGCCTGATACAAGATGAGGTATAGCCCTCTAGCCTGGACACAAGATGAGATACGACCTCTTGCCTTGATACAAGATTAGATATGGCCTCTAGTCTGGATACAATGTGAGATACAAGATAAGATCCACTTAAAGCCAGGATACAAGGTGAGATACGGCCTCTAGCCTGGATACAAGATGACATACAGCCTCTAGTCTGGATGCAAGATGAGATATGGTCTCTAGCCTGGATACAAGATAAGATGTGGCCTCTAGCCTGATACAAGATGAGGTACAGCATCTAGCTTGGATACAAGATGAGATATGGCCTCTAGCCTGGATGCAAGAGGAGATATGGCTTCTAACCTGGATACAAGATGAGATATGGCCTCTAGCCTGGATACAAGATGAGATATGGTCTCTAGTCTGGATACAAGATGAGGTATAGCCTGTAGCCTGGATACAAGAGGAGATATGGCCTCTATCCTGATACAAGATGAGATATGGCCTCTAGCCTCATACAAGATGAGGTATAGCCTCTAGCCTGGATACAAGATGAGATACGGCCTCTAGCCTGATACAAGATGAGGTATAGCCTCTATCCTGGATACAAGATGAGATACGGTCTCTAGCCTGATACAAGATGAGATACGGTCTCTAGCCTGATACAAGATGAGGTATAGCTTCTAGCCTGGACACAAAACTGCAGGATCTACCTGTGTATCAAATTATATTCTATACTGGTGGTCTGTCTGGAGCCTTTTCAACATATGCATGCCTTCACGTTTCCAACGTCTCCTAACATCTTAGTCAGAACGGCCTAGATGACGGGCAATTCATCAAAACGACCATTCTGCTTCTCTCAGTCCAGTGACGAGCCCCCTCTCAAAGTCTATCAACTCATAGAGCAGTCAACGATCTCTTACCCAAAGGTACACTACCCATAAGTGGCCTCTGAGAGTCTTATTATAGGGCAGTGGGGAAGCATTTCTGCGCTTTCTTGCGGCAAGACCCAGTATCTTATCAGACCAAAGCTGTGATCATTTACATATCTGAGACATAACTGCAGGCCGAGTTTTGCAGCAATCCGACTTTTTTATCTGGGTGCGGGATTTATTTATTTTTTGTGAGTGAGTGTACATTTGTATCACAGATACAGAAGTGGCATATATTTGTACGGCAAAACACGTATATAGAAAACTATGCAGATCGTAAACACATTCCAAACTTTTTATTAGCTAAGACTGGACCGGGAACAGGTGGTGAACTAATTTCTTCATATACTATGTATGTAAATTTATGTAAATGTATATAAATATGCAAAGCATGCCTCATTGCAGCACTTCTAGAACCCGGCTCAGTGGGGGAGAGTCTTAAAATCACTATATTAGGAAATGAGAGAAGATCTTATGCTCCACTAGATAATAAAAAGCTTAAAGGGAAGGATCACCTGTACACGTCGACATATCAGGATGTATCATGCATGAGAGGAGGCTGGAAGAAGGCTCACAATAAGCTAGATACAACATTTCCTGTTGCTCTTTATATTAAAGGATTGGGATAATCTCGAGGGACAACTTGAAGATATGCTTCAGTGAGCTTGAGGTTTGATTACTTGTCACTATGTAGCCTTGAATCTTAATAGGTCGAAAATTCTGTCCTGATTTCTTTCTTAATATTTATTAATATCACATTTTTTAATCCTTTCACCCCCCGAGGTTTTTTATTCTTTTTTTGCGTTTTCGTTTTGCGCTCCCTGCCTTCCCTTTTTATTTGTCTGTTCGCATAGCCATATGATTTCTGTGGGACAAGTATTACTTTCCAACGCCACCATTTAATATTGCATATGATGTAGTAAGAAGTGGGAAAAAAATTCCAAATGGGATGAAATTGCAAAAAAAGAAAAAGCAATTCCACCACAGTTTTATGTTTTTTTTTATTTATGACGTTTGATGTATGATAAAACTGACCAGTTACTTCTATTCTACAGGTAGGTACGAATCCGGTAATACCTTATATGTATAGTTTTTCTTGCTGTTTTGATAGTGATAAAAAAACTAAAAAGTTGAAAAAAATCTGTTTTATTTTTTGTTGCCCTATTTTGACCACTATAACTTTTTATTTATTTATTATGAGTATGTATGGGGGGCTCATTTTTTGCAGGGCGATCTGAACTTTTGATTGATACCATTCTGGGGTGTTTATGACTTTTTGATCACTTTTTATTAATTTATTTGTAGAAAATGAAGCGACCAAAAACGGCTAATCGTCCATTTGGACGCTTTTTTCCGTTTTGCTGTTTGCCGTATGGGGAATATATTTTAATTTTTTTTATACTATGGGCGTTTTCGCCCATTGCGACACCCATGATGTGTATTTTTTTAATTTTTTTAGTTCTTTTATTTTTATTTTGGGAAAAGGGGGGTGATTTTTTTTTTTTTTTTTTTTAACACTTTTTTTTTTATAGTTCCCATAGGGAACTATAACATGCAATCATTAGATTGCTATTCTCATAGACTCCAAAGCACTTGCATTGGAGTCTATGAGAAAATTGCTTGTTTCCTATGGAGCCCTATTACAGGCATGGGCTCCATAGGAAATGCTATGAGGCAGCCTCCTGTCATTCACAAAGACAGGGGCTGCTGCACACAAGCTCCGACTTCTCCGATTGCTGCACAGGGGAGCCGGAGCACCACCGGAAGCGAGCGCTTTCGGTTTTCAGCGCGCTCGGATGCCGTGGTCAGGATTGACCATGGCATCTGAGGGGTTAAATGTCCGCAATCGGCATTACTGCCGGTTGCGGACATGAGCGGTGGGTGTCTGCTATAAGAAGCAGACAGCCACCCGCGGCTATGGCGCCCGCAGTTGTCACTACCAGAGCTTTGAGACGTTCTCAAAGCTCTGTGTCTCCACCCCTGTGATGATGTCACTTAGGGTTGGAGGTTTTCTCACTGTTCTGTTTCTCCGCCCCTGTGATGAGGTCTTACTCTCAGCTGTCTCTCCTGCGTTTGATTTCTCTGCCTTTAAATCACCCCTCCTCCTATTGCAGGGCGTGGATTATATTTCTCCTTTCAGTTGTAGCTCTGCCTTGAGTATCTTCACTCCTTTAGCTACTAGTTCTCTGGACCTGTGTTCTGCTGCTGCAAGCACTCCGGATATTGCCAGCGGTCCTTGGATCCGTCTTCTCTACGGCTGCAGCTCCATCAGCTAAGTGTGCAGACTTTGTTATGTACCTGGTGATTTCCTGACTGGATCTGAGGTGGCCCCGGTTCCCTCCTTATTCTGTGCAGGGCATCGGAGGCCGTGCCCCTTCCACTATTGTAGGGGTTACAGGGCTCATCAGTCTAAGGTACGCGGGCATGCCTCGTTCCACCATTTGGATCCGGGCATGTGCTTTAGCAGCATAGGGAGAGTGTTGAGGGTCTGACAGGGGTCACCCTTTCTCTTCCCTAGTTTGGGTCCGGTCAGTAGCTCTTTTTACTGTGTATACTCTTGTTACCCTTAAACAGCCGTGACATTATAATCCACCAAAACCGTCCTTGTTGACATGGATCCGCTTTCTGACCTGGTTGACCGCATGCAGGGTCTTTCTTTGGAAGTAGCGGAGCTCCGTCAATCTCTGACTCAGCTACAAGCATTGGGCTCTGCTCCGGCTCATGGAGTCTGTTGCGAGCCAAAGGTCTCACTTCCGGAAACGTTCTCCGGGGGCAGTGAGAATTTTGTTCGCTTCAGAGAGGCATGTAAACTCCATTTTTGTTTGTGTCCCCACTCCTCTGGTAATGAGGAACAGAGGGTGAGGATTGTCATCTCCCTGCTCAGAGGTAATGCTCAGACTTGGGCTTTTTTCGCTGCCATCAGGGGATCCTTCCCTGCGATCCGTGGAGAGGTTTTTTGTGGCCCTGGGGCAGATATATGATGACCCGGATCGTGTTGCTCTGGCAGAATCGAACTTACGTGTTCTATGCCAGAACAAACTGTCTGCGGAGCTTTATTGTTCGGAATTTCGGAGATGGGCAGCTGATTCAGGCTGGAATGATGCTGCACTCCGAAGTCAGTTCTCTCATGGTCTCTCAGAGGGTTTGAAAGATGCCTTTGCTTTCCATGAGAGACCAACATCCTTAGAGTCTGCCATGTCATTGGCGGTACGCCTTGACAGGCGTCTAAGGGAAAGAAACAAGACCTCTCCGTCCAGCCATTGTCAGTCTAGGGGCAATGGTGCGGACTCATTCAGTATGCAGGGGTCTCATCCTGTCTCGCTCCCCTCTGAGGAGGAGCCCATGCAGCTAGGCCGACTTGCCCCTGATAAAAGAGGATTTAGTCCTCAGAATATGGTGTGTTTTTGTTGTGGGGGCATAGGTCATTTGGCAAATGTTTGTCCGTCTAGGAGATTCCTGAACTGTACTAAGAGCGATAATAAGAGAAAAACCTCAAGAGGTAGATCATCAAGTTCTGCTTCATCTGCTACTTTGGGCAAAGTTGATGTGGGAATTGATGCTTTTCCTCTGACCTGCAGTTCCCGTTTTCTCCTGTCTGCCAGGGTGGCGCTAGAGAGCAAGGTCATTCCTTGTGAGATTTTTGTCGATAGTGGAGCGGCCGTCAATCTTATTGACACTCAATTTGTAGCTTTGCATGGGTTTCAGGTTTGTACATTAGAAAAGGATATACCTGTTTTTGCTATTGACTCTGCCCCACTCTCGCAGAGATCTCTGAAAGGCATTGTTCACAATATCCGGCTAGCTGTAGGTGACACTCATGTGGAGGAGATATCTTGTTTTGTCCTTAACGGATTGCCTTCTCCTCTAGTTTTGGGGCTACCCTGGCTCACTAGACATAACCCCACTATTGATTGGCAAGGAAGGCAAATAAATGAGTGGAGTGACTTTTGTAGAGAGAATTGTCTCACAGCCACTCTTGCTGAGGTGTCTACTAAAACTCTGCCATCATTTCTCTCTGATTTCTCGGATGTGTTTTCCGAGAGCGGTGTTCAGGAGCTGCCTCCTCACCGGGAGTTTGACTGTCCCATTAACCTCATTCCCGGCGCCAAGCTGCCAAAGGCACGCCTCTACAATCTCTCACAACCGGAGAGACTCGCAATGCGAACCTATATCTCTGAGAGTCTCGAGAAGGGGCATATTCGTCCCTCAAAGTCGCCTGTTGCCGCGGGTTTTTTTTTTGTTAAAAAAAAAGATGGCTCTCTGAGACCTTGCTTAGATTTTAGGGAGCTGAACCGTATCACGATTCGCGATCCCTATCCCCTTCCTCTGATCCCGGACCTCTTCAACCAAATTGTTGGGGCCAAGGTGTTTTCCAAATTGGATCTGAGAGGCGCGTACAACCTGGTCAGGGTCAGAGAGGGGGATGAATGGAAAACGGCCTTTAATACCCCTAACGGGCATTTCGAGAATCTCGTTATGCCTTTCGGCCTGATGAATGCTCCGGCCGTCTTTCAGCATTTTGTTAATAGTATTTTCTATCATTTAATGGGGAAATTTGTATTGGTGTATCTTGATGATATTTTGATTTTTTCCCCTGATGTTCAGACTCATCAGGATCATCTTTTTCAGGTCCTGCAGATACTGCGGGAAAATAAACTGTATGCCAAGCTGGAGAAATGTCTTTTTATGGTATCAGAGGTTCAATTTCTGGGTTTTCTCCTCTCTGCTTCTGGTTTTCGCATGGATCCGGAGAAGGTCCGTGCTGTGCTGGAGTGGGAGCTTCCTGAAAATCAGAAGGCATTGATGCGCTTTCTGGGTTTTGCTAACTACTACAGAAAGTTCATTTTGAATTATTCCTCTATTGTCAAACCCCTTACTGACATGACAAAAAAGGGGACGGATTTTTCCTCTTGGTCGGAGGAGGCGCTTGCAGCCTTTTCTAAGATTAAAGAGAGTTTTGCGTCTGCTCCCATCTTGCTGCATCCCGATGTTTCCTTACCTTTTATTGTTGAGGTGGATGCTTCCGAGGTGGGTGTGGGTGCAGTTTTGTCCCAGGGCCCCTCTCCTGCCAAATGGCGACCTTGTGCCTTTTTCTCTAGAAAACTCTCCCCGGCAGAGAGAAACTATGATGTGGGAGATAGGGAGTTGTTGGCCATCAAGTTGGCTTTCGAGGAATGGCGCCATTGGTTGGAGGGGGCCAGGCACCCTATCACCGTTTTTACCGACCATAAGAATCTGGCGTACCTGGAGTCGGCCAGGCGTATGAATCCGAGACAGGCCAGATGGTCTCTGTTCTTCTCCAGATTTAATTTTGTTGTTACTTTCCGCCCTGGGATCAAGAATGTGAAGGCTGATGCTCTCTCTCGCTGTTTTCCGGGAGGAGGAAACTCCGAGGACCCGGGTCCCATTTTGGCGGAGGGGGTAGTTGTTTCTGCTCTATATTCCGATTTGGAGGCCGAGGTCCAGGCTGCCCAGTCTGAGGCACCTGCCCGTTGTCCCTCCGGGAAGTTGTTCGTGCCTCCTGAGCTACGTCACAAACTCTTTAAGGAACATCATGATACAGTTCTTGCTGGTCACCCCGGGAGTAGAGCCACGGTAGATCTCATTGCTCGGAGATTTTGGTGGCCGGCTCTTCGTAAGTCTGTGGAGGGTTTTGTGGCGGCTTGTGAGACGTGCGCTCGCGCTAAGGTCCCTCGTTCACGACCTTCAGGTTCCCTTCTCCCGTTACCCATACCTTCCCGTCCTTGGACACACCTGTCCATGGACTTTATCACGGATCTTCCTCGTTCCTCGGGGAAGTCGGTGATCCTGGTGGTCGTGGACCGTTTTAGCAAGATGGCTCATTTCGTTCCTTTCCCTGGTTTACCCAATGCTAAAACGTTGGCGCAAGCTTTTGTCGATCATATTGTTAAATTGCACGGCATTCCCTCTGAGATTGTTTCCGATAGAGGCACGCAGTTTGTGTCCAGGTTCTGGAAGGCTTTCTGTTCTCGCCTGGGGGTTCGGCTGTCCTTCTCTTCTGCTTTTCACCCGCAGTCGAATGGTCAGACTGAGCGCCTCAATCAGAATCTGGAGACATATTTGCGCTGTTTTGTGGCAGAGAACCAGGAGGATTGGTGTTCATTTCTCCCTCTTGCTGAGTTTGCTTTGAACAACCGTCGTCAGGAATCTTCTGATAAGTCACCATTTTTTGGTGCATATGGGTTCCATCCGCAGTTTGGGACATTCTCGGGAGGGGCTCTTTCTGGTTTACCTGAGGAGGAGAGATTTTCCTCGTCTTTGTCTACCATTTGGCAAAAGATTCAGAGTAATCTCAGAAAGATGAGTGAGAAGTATAAGCGTGTGGCTGATAAGAGACGTGTGCCTGGTCCGGACCTGAATGTGGGTGATCTGGTGTGGTTGTCTACAAGAAATATTAAACTGAAGGTTCCCTCCTGGAAATTGGGCCCCAAGTTTATTGGGCCTTATAAAATTTTGTCAGTCATCAATCCTGTTGCCTTCCGCCTTGATCTTCCACGGGTTTGGAAGATACATAATGTTTTTCACAGATCTCTCTTAAAACCATTTGTCCAGCCCACGGTACCCTCCTCTTTGCCTCCTCCTCCGATTTTGGTTGATGGCAATCTGGAGTTTGAGGTTTCCAGAATTGTGGACTCTCGCATTGTCCGCGGTTCTCTTCAGTACCTCGTTCATTGGAAGGGTTATGGTCCTGAGGAGAGGATGTGGGTTCCGATGTCGGACATTAAAGCCACTCGCCTTATCAGGGCATTTCATAGGGCTCATCCTGGGAAGGTGGGTCCTGGGTGTCCGGAGTCCACCCGTAGAAGGGGGGGTACTGTCACTACCAGAGCTTTGAGACGTTCTCAAAGCTCTGTGTCTCCACCCCTGTGATGATGTCACTTAGGGTTGGAGGTTTTCTCACTGTTCTGTTTCTCCGCCCCTGTGATGAGGTCTTACTCTCAGCTGTCTCTCCTGCGTTTGATTTCTCTGCCTTTAAATCACCCCTCCTCCTATTGCAGGGCGTGGATTATATTTCTCCTTTCAGTTGTAGCTCTGCCTTGAGTATCTTCACTCCTTTAGCTACTAGTTCTCTGGACCTGTGTTCTGCTGCTGCAAGCACTCCGGATATTGCCAGCGGTCCTTGGATCCGTCTTCTCTACGGCTGCAGCTCCATCAGCTAAGTGTGCAGACTTTGTTATGTACCTGGTGATTTCCTGACTGGATCTGAGGTGGCCCCGGTTCCCTCCTTATTCTGTGCAGGGCATCGGAGGCCGTGCCCCTTCCACTATTGTAGGGGTTACAGGGCTCATCAGTCTAAGGTACGCGGGCATGCCTCGTTCCACCATTTGGATCCGGGCATGTGCTTTAGCAGCATAGGGAGAGTGTTGAGGGTCTGACAGGGGTCACCCTTTCTCTTCCCTAGTTTGGGTCCGGTCAGTAGCTCTTTTTACTGTGTATACTCTTGTTACCCTTAAACAGCCGTGACAGCAGTGCTCAGGAGCGGGCGCCATCTTTAAAGAACCGGCCAGCGCCGTACTATTACGGCGCTGGTCGGGAAGGGGGTAATATTTCTTTATTGTGGCATGATTTTAATAAGACAGAGCTCTTCTGAATCATAGAGTTAAATTATTAAATTCTGTCTGCTTGCAGCCACCACAAGGGGGAGCTCCGGAGCTTACATCAGTAACCTCAATAATAAGTAGACTCCTGAGCTCCCTCTATTGGTGGCTGCAGTTAGTTAGAAATGTATAAAGAGGTTCTCCAGCATGCAGAATAAAGTTTCCATTATATGGACTATCTTGAATTTGTGTCGCACTGGAACTGTCACGTGAATCGGCTTTCTTCAGAAATCCTACATCTGCTGACAGCACGTTCTTCAGTTGAATACCAGGTTTCTGGTCCGGTCTTTGTATGGGGAAAAAAAATTGCACACCAGGATGGAGGGGATGCTGTGCATTGGGTCAGAACAATTCATCTCCTGGCGCCTGCGCAGATAAGGTGGAGTCCGGTGTTTGTGCATGCACCAGGGAGAGGAATAGTTCTGGCCCTGTCCACAGAATCTGTTCCGTCTTGGGCTGAAGATCAGAACAGAAACCTGGTTTTCAGACTGTAGAACGTGACGTCTGTGGATGTAGGTTCCAGAGTGATCAATGAGCCTTGAGTAATTACACTGGAAACTTAAGGTGGGATGATGGGTTCAGCGGGATCCCAGAAATCTCCTTTAATTCCGTCTATGCAGAGGATTTGGAGCTCTGTGTCAGAAAAACTAAGCTCCAACCATGATAAAGATTTATTATGAAATCAATCAGCACAGAATGTAGGACGATATGGGGGTAATAGGTGCAGCGTAACACTTTTCAACATTCTGAATGGCCTATTAAGTTGCCTGTCGGTTTGGCAATGATGCTTTGGCGCACTGATTGCACGGTGACGTCCCCTAGGAGGACTAAAGCGTATGTTAATCAAAGGTTAATAAAGTTTATAAAAAATGTTCTATTTTGCAAAAGATAAAAACAAAACAAAGAAATTATATTGGCCAGATCATAAAAATGTAAGGCTACTTTCACACTAGGGTTAATATTTTCCATCATAGGATCATAATACCGGAAAAAAACGCTTCCGTTTTGTCCCCATTCATTGTCAATGGGGACAAAACGTAACTGAACAGAATGGAGTGGTTCTCCGAAATGCATTTAGTTCCGTTCTCATACCGGAGAGCAAACCGCAGCATCCGTCGTGGGATGCGGAACAAAACGGATCCGTCATGACCCACAATGCAAGTCAATGGGGATGGATACGTTTTCTCTGACACAATAGACGGATCCCATTGACTTTCAATGGTGTTCATGACGGATCCGTCTTGGCCATGTTGAAGATAATACAAGCGGATCTGTTCATAGTGGATCCAGATGGCTGTATTATCAGTAACGGAAGCGTTTTCGCTGAACCCTGCCGGATCCAGCAAAAACGCTAGTGTGAAAGTGACCTAAACCGCAAAAAAAAAAAGACATAGATGCTATTTTTTCATTGACACTCAAAAATAATAAAGTTAATGAATCATTTATTAATGAAAGCAAAAACAAACACAATGTAACAGAATTCTGCAAACACAAATAACAAAGTAAATACAATAGTGCCATACTCACTATAGAGAGCATACTAGTGCTATACTATCATCACTATATAAATGTGAGATTCTTGGCAAATACATTTTGTAGAAAATTATTTGTGCCTGTCCGCCAACGACAAGGCGATCTCTTTAGGACAGAAACCTACACTGAATACTACCTCCACTGGTGCCATACCGGCCTCCATTAAATTCAGGGAATGCAGGATACACATGCATGCCGAGCCCACGCTGTATTATACCGGCCTCCATTAAATTCAGGGTTCCACATGCATGCCGAGCCCACGCTGTATTTCACCTCCTTTCGTGTCATTTATTCATACCCCAAATATTTATATTAAAAAATATTACTTGTCCTATGGATCTCAGAAGGAAGGGATGCAAGAAATTAAATGCGACCAAGACTGGTTATAACAGCAAAGGGTGAGAGCTGCTTGGAGTGTAACACAATGTATCACCGGATTGGTTCGCACACTGTAACATTGTGATTAGTCACCAATCAGGGTGGCACCTTCATTGAGGAGCGTTCCCCTCCTCTGTCCCTTCATCTGTATTTGTGTCTGTGTGATAGAAGCGGAATGTAAATTACCATAATATTCTTCTAAGCGCAGATTGATGTCGGTTCATTTCCGGAGACATGCCATCTATTTTAATACATATTTTAACAGTGCTTTTTATTTCCCACTGATCGTGTTAATTGAATTTTATGTAAATTCATTCTGAATGCTTATTTATACTAATGAGGATTTTTTTTTTCCCGTCTGCCTAACGCTGCGAGCAGAGTACTGACATATACTGCAGGGGGTGCGATCCATGGACTGACTCTTCGTGTTCCAAAAGACGTCAGTTTTCTGGTTGCAGACTGGATCACACTCATGTATCTAAGCCTATCATATGTGATACTGTCTGCTCAGCTCGTGGGGTCTAAAGGCTAAGCCCTTGTATGCAGGATCCTTACTTGAAGCGGCTGGGCCCCATCACAACTTTTTGAATGGTGCCCCTCTGTATCCTGAACAACCTCCCTGCAATACACCCTTCCGCAGCTATTCAACCCCCTCCCCCAACTAAGTCATGTAAAAAGAAAATAAGATGCTTACTAGCGCTGGAGCGGAGGAAGAGTCAAGAGTTTACAGTATGCAACCCAGGCCCTGTATGCCCCATTAGTGCCCCCACGCAGTAGTAATGCCCAGTTAGTGCCCTTACACAGTAGTAATGCCCCTTTACAATGCCCACGCAGCACTAATGCCCTGTTAGTGCCCCCAGACAGTATAATGTCCCCTTAGTGCCCTCACACAGTAGTAATGCCCCCTTACTGCCCTCACACAGTACTAATGCCACGTTAGTGCATCCAGATAGTAGAATGTCCTCACACAGTAGGTATGCCTCCTTTAGTGCTCCCATGCACTACTTATGCACCATTAATGCCCCCACACAGTAGTTATGCCCCCTTAGTGCCCCCCACACAATAGTTATGCCTCCTTTGTGCCCCCATGCAGTACGTATGCTCCATTAGTGCCCTGCACAGTAGAATGCCCACTTAGTGCCCCCACACAGTAGTAATGCCCCCTGAGTGCTCTCCCACACAGTTGTTTTGTCCCCTTAATGCCCACATGCAGTACGTATGCTCCATGAGTGCCCCCCACACAGTAGAATTCCCACTTAGTGCCCACACACAGCAGTTATGCCCCCTTAGTGTCCCTACACAGTAGAATACCCCCTTAGTGCCCCCACACAGTAGTAATGCCCCCTGAGTGCCCTCCCACACAGTAGTTTTGTCCCCTTAGTTCCCCCATGCAGTACGTATGCTCCATTAGTGCCCCCACACAGTAGTTATGGCCCCTTAGTGCCCACACACAATAGTCATGACCCCTTTGTGTCCCTACACAGTAGAATACCCCCTTACTGCCCCCACACAGTAGTTATGCTCCATTAGTGCCCCTACACAGTAGTAATGACCATTAAGTGCCCACACACAGTAGAGTACCCCCTTAATGCCCCCACACAGTAGTTATACCCTCTAGTGCCCCCTTACAGTAGTTATGCCCCTGTATGCTCCCCCGTGCAGCAGGCTCGATGCACCTGCTGGGCTGTGCAGGAGAGCGCACAGGCCGGGGACTGGTCACGGGATGGTCCTTGGCCTGGGCACTCTCCTTCTCAGCCCAGCAGGCACAATGATGTCACTACATAGCACCTGCTACTGGGCAGAGCAGAGGCCGGGGAATGAGGCCCAGGATCAAATGGATGACAGACATGGCAGATGGACTTGGGTGGCCCAAGCCTGGCTACTGTGTCTGTCATCCATTACAGCTTGGACCTTGCCTCCCAGTATACACACACAATGGTTACTGGTTACTGTGTGTACTGACGGGCAGTTCCGCCCCTGTTTGTATCTAAGCCTATCATATGTGATACAGCTGTGCATCCAAGTTTATCATGCCTGACGCTGTCTGCTGACCCTTTGCATCTAAGATCATATATCTGCTCGGCTGCTGTATCTAAGCTCATGTGTGATACTGTCTGCTCAGCTTGTGTTTCTTAGCATTATCTTATGTGAACAAGCTGAGCCTTTGCATTTTAACATTATGTGCGATACTGTCTCCTGTGTTGCTGTATCTAAGCTTATCAAGTCTGATAATTTCTTTTAAGCTGCTGTATCTAAGTCTGACAAGTGTGATACCAGAATCCCTAAACGTATGTGATACTGTCTTCTCATCCTGTTTATTTCAGCCTATCATGTGTGATACTGTCTGCTAAGCTTGTGTATCTAAGTATATTATGCAGGATCAGCCTGGCCGCCAAACTAATAGGAGACCCTGTGCTGGGCCCCGGCTCTGACACACGTGAACTTTTGTCAAATTTTCTATTAGGGGAAAGTGACATCTTTCTCACCGTCCTGCAGCCTGGTCACATTTCACCAAAAAACATAGTAAAAAGGGGGAGGAGGGGGATGCAGATGCAGCATCTCTTCCTCACTGTTTGAGCATGCGTGCTGTGGGTGGGAAGAAGCAAGAGGGTGACATCTGATTGGCCCAGAGCAGATCAACATAAGCCAGCCCACTCGCCACGCCCCCAGACAAGCCACGCCCTCCCAGGCCACACCTCAACCCGACTGCATAAATAAAATGCCGATGGAAAGAATTCACAGATGTTGCTAACTATGGAACGCATCCAATGTCTCATTTGCTTCTTGTCATGGGGATGATTTTCTAAAGACACAATTACGGAGGAGATGCGGTAAATGAGACGTCCAGCGAACGCAGATGAGAGTATTTACCACTGTGGATGTCTTCTCCTGTGACAGGATAATTGATGCTGCAGAAGAAACCACAAAGAAACAACCCTAATCACAAGAAAATGGAAACGAGTTTCTTCCATTGTCGCTGTCAAAAATATGATGAGTGTCATCCGTGCGGAAATGTCTGCAAACAGAGGATTGTTTAGTGTCAGACGTGGATAACGAGAGATAGAAATAAAAGCTCCACTTATGTAGCCAAGATGATGAAAGGGCTGGAAAACTGCTTGACAAGCAATTCCCAAATATAATGCAATGACAGTATTAATCCTTAAAGGGATATTTTAAGACATGTTATTACTTTCTTAATAAAAATTTGCATAATTTCCTTGTGTCTAAATTCATTGTAGTTTTCAAGATCTCACCAGTTGTCAGTAGGAAACTTTGCTTATTTGTAGCAGAAAAATATCCTAGTAATTACTTATCCTGTACTGATCCTAAAATACATCCTGTATTATACTCCAGAGCTGCACTCACTATTCTGCTGGTGCAGTCACTGTGTACATACATTACATTACTTATCCTGTACTGATCCTAAAATACATCCTGTATTATACTCCAGAGCTGCACTCACTATTCTGCTGGTGCAGTCACTGTGTACATACATTACTTATCCTGTACTGATCCTGAGTTATATCCTGTATTATACTCCAGAGCTGCACTCACTATTCTGCTGGTGCAGTCACTGTGTACATACATTACTTATCCTGTACTGATCCTGAGTTACATCCTGTATTATACTCCAGGGCTGCACTCACTATTCTGCTGGGGCAGTCACTGTGTACATACATTACATTACTTATCCTGTACTGATCCTGAGTTACATCCTGTATTATACTCCAGAGCTGCACTCACTATTCTGCTGGTGCAGTCACTGTGTACATACATTACTTATCCTGTACTGATCCTGAGTTACATCCTGTATTATACTCCAGAGCTGCACTTACTATTTTGCTGGTGCAGTCACTGTGTACATACATTACTTATCCTGTACTGATCCTGAGTTACATCCTGTATTATACTCCAGAGCTGCACTCACTATTCTGCTGGTGGAGTCACCATGTACATACATTACTTATCCTGTACTGATCCAGAGTTGCATCCCGTATTATACTCCAGAGCTGCACTCACTATTCTGCTGGTGCAGTCACTGTGTACATACATTACTTATCCTGTGCTGATCCTGAGTTACATCCTATATTATACTTCAGAGCTGCACTCACTATTCTGCTGGTGGAGTCACTGTGTACATACATTACTTATCCTGTACTGATGCTGAGTTACATCATGTATTATACTCCAGAGCTGCACTCACTATTCTGCTGGTGCAGTCACTGTGTGCATACATTACTTAATCTGTACTGATCCTGAGTTACATCCTGTATTATACTCCAGAGCTGAACGCACTATTCTGCTGGTGCAGTCACTGTGTACATACATTACATTACTTATCCTGTACTGATCCTGAGTTACATCCTGTATTATACTCCAGAGCTGAACGCACTATTCTGCTGGTGGAGTCACTGTGTACATACATTACATTACTTATCCTGTACTGATCCTGAGTTACATCCTGTATTATACTCCAGAGCTGAACGCACTATTCTGCTGGTGCAGTCACTGTGTATATACATACATTACTTATCCTGTACTGATCCTGAGTTACATCCTGTATTATACCCCAGAGCTGCACTCACTATTCTGCTGGTGGAGTCACTGTGTACATACATTACATTACTTATCCTGTACTGATCCTGAGTTACATCCTGTATTATACTCCAGAGCTGAACGCACTATTCTGCTGGTGGAGTCACTGTATACATATATTACTTATCCTGTACTGATCATAAGTTACATCCTGTATTATACTCCAGAGCTGCACTCACTATTCTGCTGGTGCAGTCACTGTGTACATACATTACTTATCCTGTACTGATCCTGAGTTACATCCTGTATTATACCCCGGAGCTGCACTCACTATTCTGCCGGTGCAGTCACTGTGTACATACATTACTTATCCTGTACTGATCCTGAGTTACATCCTGTATTATACTCCAGAGCTGCACTCACTATTCTGCCGGTGCAGTGACTGTGTACATACATTACTTATCCTGTACTGATCCTGAGTTACATCCTGTATTATACTCCAGAGCTGCACTCACTATTCTGCTGGTGGAGTCACTGTGTACATACATTACTTATCCTGTACTGATCCTGAGTTACATCCTGTATTATACTCCAGAGCTGAACTCACTATTCTGCTGGTGGAGTCACTGTGTACATACATTACTTATCCTGTACTGATCCTGAGTTACATCCTGTATTATACTCCAGAGCTGCACTCACTATTCTGCTGGTGGAGTCACTGTGTACATACATTACTTATCCTGTACTGATCCTGAGTTTTACATCAAGACACGGAGGCTCATATTGCTTTCTCCTTCTTTACTGAACCACCAATAGCAGCAAAGAGAAAAAACTAACATACAGGGAACCATAGCAACCAATGTCCCTCCCCTATGGCCCCTATAATAGGCCGCTCCTCCTATGGCTCTTCCTCTTTCTTTGCTGCTGCCAAGCTAAGTACACCTTTTATTCTCTGCTGTGTTTAGCTGTGTTTTAGGTGTCTGTTTTCAGTTTTTGCGCTGCTTACACTGGGTGACTAACACTGTTCGCTGTGCAGCGCTCCCCTCGTTTTTTCCCCCCCTGCACTTGGCGTTGCCGGTGGGGGTTACTTTGCTGCGCTTATCCCTGCGCTTGGTGGGATACTCGGCGGCGCCCTCTGGGCTCCCCCCCACTCCCCTTGTGGCGAGTTTATTGCTGGGCTCTGGCCTTGTGTTGCTGGCCTTTGTCTCCTGCCCCTCTCTTATTTTACCTGCGCTTGCGTCCGCGCTGCCCGGGTGTTTAGGGGCGGGTCCTCCCTCTTCGTTTTCGCGGCGCCATTTCCCGGCGCTCCTCCGTTCGGGGTGGCCGCGAGATCTCGCGAGATCTCGGCGGCCATCTTGGATACCCTCTGTAATCGCCGGCTGCGAGATCTCGCGAGATCTCGGCGGCCATCTTTGTGAGTACGGCCGCTTTTTCGCAGGCTTCTGGGGGCGGTCTTCCCACGTCTTCCGGCTTCCGGTCACTCGTTCCGGCTCCTGGCACGGTCGGCGGCTCCTGCTCCCCTGCTCCCAGCGTCTCAGGTGACCTCGGCCCTGTCCTCTGCGTTAGGCGTTTGGTCCCAGCACTGCCCCCATTTAGGCATTGGCTTCATCATGTCTGCTCCTACTCCACCCCCTACTAACAGTCGAAGCTCCGCAGCTGCCAGGACAAGATTCTAGACGTGTTTGGTCCTTTGACTAGGATCTTAGAGTTGGCCGAAGCGGCTAGAGTTGAGGGTACCCCGATTGACCCGGTGGAATTGAGAGGCTGGGCCCAGAGGGCCATATGCCTGACCGGAAACGCCAATACTGCCGTGGCGATTGAGAGACGCAAGGCGATCTTGTTTAAGATTGACCCCAAATTGGCCAATTTGGCGCTCACTGAGGCAGGGAAGGATGCCCAGGGCCTCCTATTCGGCGAGTCCTTCATTAAGGACATGAGCCGATTCGTGGGCACTTTTACTGCGCTGGACAAGGCCCAGTCCTCTATGCGCAGGGTCTTCCAGGGACGGGTCTCTCATCGGGCCGGCAGTGGTAGGGGCCGCCTGTCCGGCCGTGCAAATTTCCAGGCCCGTGGAGCGAACAGAGGTTCCGGTGGACATCGTCCTCAGTTCCAGGAACAACGCAACGCGTCTCCGTTCTTCACCACGAGAGGACAGCAATGGCGTTCTCGCTCTTTCCGGGGGAACCCGAGTCACCGCAGACCCTTGGGTAAGTGCTCCCCTGATTGGGGATTCTATGGTACCTTGTGTAGGGGGCAGACTCCTGCTTTTTTCCCACGCTTGGAGCCTCATTACCGCGGATCCATGGGTGCTTGCCACGGTCAGGGGATTTCACATAGAGCTCACGGGGTCTCCCTATCTGATTCCTTCCTCTCCGCTCGTTCCACTATCGCACACGGACCGTGCGTTAGTGGACGCGGAATTGCAGTCCCTCAGGCAAAAGTTGGCAATAGAACCTGCGCCCCTGGCATCGGTGGGCGTGGTCAGCAATATCTTTCTCGTGCAGAAGAAGGACGGGCAGATGAGACCGGTCATCAACCTTTGCTCGTTGAATGCGGTAGTACGTTACCGTCATTTCAAAATGGAAGGGATCCATCTCCTTCGGGACTTGTTAATCCCTGGGGACTGGATGGTGAAACTGGACCTGAAGGATGCCTACCTGACGGTCCCGGTATCCGCTCGTTCCAGGGACCTGCTTCAGTTCAGGTGGCAGGGAGAGGTCTGGAGGTTCACCTGTCTGCCGTTCGGGCTGTCTTCAGCTCCCTGGTGTTTCACCAAGTTGCTGCGTCCGGTCGTGTCGTGGTTGAGGACTCGGGGTGTGCGCCTCATCATCTATCTGGACGACATCCTGTTGATGCACGAGTCCAGAGCGGGATTGCTGGAACACCTACGCTGGACGGCGGATCTGCTTTCGGGTCTCGGGTTCCTCCTCAATCGGGAGAAATCCTGCCTTACTCCGGCCCAGAGGATGGAGTTCCTAGGATTCACGGTGGATTCACTCTCGGAGTCCCTCAGCCTGCCGGCGGCGAAGTTGCGGGCGATCCGCAAGGAGTGGAGACACGCTCTCCTCGCTCCCCATCTCTCGTTGCGTCACCTGGCCCGCATTATCGGCCTGTTGGCATCATCCATTCAGGCGGTGTTCCCAGCCCCGCTGCATTACCGGGCGCTCCTGCGACTGGACCGGTGCCTCCTTTGCGGACGCGGTGGTTCTGGACTCGGAAGCCCGGGAGGAATTGAGTTGGTGGATAGCCAACCTGGAAGCGTGGAACGGGAGAGCGATCTTTGGATTCCTGCCGGAGTTGACGATCGAATCGGACGCGAGCCTCCAGGGCTGGGGGGCCCATTGCAACGGGATCTCCACTGGGGGTCCCTGGTCGGCGGAGGAATCCCTCCTGCACATCAATGCGTTGGAGCTCTTGGCGGGGTCCTTCGCTGTGAAGAGTTTCTCCAACGGGATCGCCAACGCGTGTATCCGGCTGCGGATGGACAACGTGTCGGCGGTCCGGTATGTCAACCGTCTGGGGGGTACTCGCTCGGCCACTTTGGCGCGTTTGGCCAAAGATTTTTGGTCGTTCTGCCTGTCCAGGGACATCATGGTGCAGGCGGAATATTTGCCAGGGTTGAGCAACGTTCAGGCGGATTGGAACTCTCGATACCTGTCGGACGGCAGCGATTGGCAGTTGGATCCGCTGGTGTTCGCGGCGATTTCGGATCTATGGGGTCCGATGTCCGTCGATCTCTTCGCCTCTCGGCTCAACAGGCAGCTAACCCGGTTCTTCAGCTGGCGTCCGGACCCGGAAGCGATGGCGGTGGATGCTTTCCTCCAGGACTGGTCGGTGTCTCGCCTGTACGCGTTTCCTCCGTTCTCAATGATCCCGAGGACTCTCCTGCAGGTTCTCCGTCATCGGGCGGATCTGGTTCTGGTGGTCCCGTTCTGGGGATCCCAGGTTTGGTTCCCTTCATTGTTGAAGATTCTGGTGGAGGTTCCTGTTCTTCTCCCGAGCCGGTTGGATCTACTACGCAACCCTCAAGGTCTACACCATCCCCTCCTCCTCGACGGATCCCTGCGGCTGCTGGTGTGACGGATCTCCGGACACCTGGATCTTTCGAGGGAATTTCGGCTGCAACTCGACGACTATTGGACAGCGCGTGGGCTCCCGGCACCCGAAAGTCTTACCGGGCAGCCTGGAGAACTTGGGCTAATTGGTGCGTGGAGCGGGACTTGGATCCCGTTTCGGCACCTGTAGCTGACCTGCTGCTTTTCCTCACCTCTCTCTTTGAGGCGGGGAAGGCTTATCGGACCATTGACCTTTTCAGGTCCGCTATTTCTTCTACCCACGAGGGCTACGCGGGTGTCGTGGCTGGTCAACATCCGTCTGTGTCTCGCCTCCTTCGGGGGGCTCGGTTGTCTCGCCCCCCTCGGCCTCGTTTTTCCACTACTTGGGATGTCTCCCTGGTTTTGGGCTTTTTGGTTCTATCCATTAGAATTCGGTTCTATCCATTAGGCAATTGTCCGCTAAATTGTTGGCATTGTTTTGCCTCATTTCATGTAAGAGAGTCTCGGATGTGAGGGCCCTTGATTACGACGCGCGTTCGTTTACCCCGGAGGGGGTTACCTTTAACATCTCGCGTCGCACCAAGACTAGCATCCGGTTCGTGTCCTACCCTAGTTTTCCTACGTCTCCGATCTTATGCCCCGTGGCGTGCCTTCGGGAGTACGAGTCCAGGACTCTGGCACACAGGTCTCCTTCCAGGCCACAGCTGTTTGTGTCTATTCGGCATCCGTTTGGGCCGGTGGCTAGCCCTACGTTAGCACGCTGGCTTAAATAGGTTATGTCTTTGGCGGGTGTTGACACTTCTGTCTTCACGGCCCATTCTGCGCGGGGGGCCAGATTGGAGGACGTGATGCGCCTGGCCGACTGGTCTAATGTTACCACGTTCAGGGAGTTCTATTTCCGTCCTCCGGCTAATTTGTTTGCTTCAATTATTGACAGGCTTTGAACTTGCAATATGAGCCTCCGTGTCTTGATGTAAAACTTAATGATTTTCCTATTTCATCACGTAAAGTCATAGTTTTATTAAAGACACGGAGGCGAGTATTGCCCACCCTGGATTCCCTCCCTTGGGTCTTTTGGTGGGTTGTTTTCTTTCAGGGCTCGCTTATGTTTATGTCTTTGCGGTGTTTATTGTCCTGTTATTTATTAGTGCAATTGTATTTATTGTCCTGTTGGTTATTTCATTGCCATTGTAGTGTTTGTTTAATGCACTTTATTGCCGTTGGTCTTTCAACCCCTATCGGGTCTGTTTGGACAGATGGTTTTCAGATGCTCTTGTCCTGACATGCCGGTTTCACCTGGGCCCATGGTCTGTTCTCTTTTTCAGGTTGAAGCTTCTGCAAGGCTGGTATGCCGTGTTCCAGTTTAAAGTTCTTCGGTGGTTGACCAGGTTGGCGACTGCTGGTTCCTGCTTCGTACAGTGTGGAGTTCTTCGTTCCGGTTGAAGTTCAGAGTTCGTTGGATGGTTCGGGATTTTGGCACCAGGATCCCAAAGAAAGAGGAAGAGCCATAGGAGGAGCGGCCTATTATAGGGGCCATAGGGGAGGGGCATTGGTTGCTATGGTTCCCTGTATGTTAATTTTTTCTCTTTGCTGCTATTGGTGGTTCAGTAAAGAAGGAGAAAGCAATATGAGCCTCCGTGTCTTTAATAAGACTTTACGTCATGAAATAGGAAAATCATTAAGTTACATCCTGTATTATACCCCGGAGCTGCACTTACTATTCTGCTGGTGCAGTCACTGTGTACATACATTACTTATCCTGTATTGATCCTGAGTTACATCCTGTATTATACTCCAGAGCTGCGCTCACTATTTTGCTGGTGCAGTCACCGTGTACATACATTACTTATCCTGTACTGATCCTGAATTACATCCTGTATTATACTCCAGAGCTGCACTCACTATTCTGCTGGTGCAGTCACTGTGTACATACATTACTTATCCTGTACTGATCCTGAGTTACATCCTGTATTATACTCCAGAGCTGCACTCACTATTCTGCTGGTGCAGTCACTGTGTACATACATTACATTACTTACCCTGTACTGATCCTGAGTTACATCCTGCTGTATTATACTCCAGAGCTGCACTCACTATTCTGCTGGTGCAGTCACTGTGTACATACATTACATTACTTATCCTGTACTGATCCTGAGTTACATCCTGTATTATACTCCAGAGTTGCACTCACTATTCTGCTGGTGGAGTCACTGTGTACATACATTACTTATTCTGTACTGATCCTGAGTTACATCCTGTATTATACTCCAGAGCTGCACTCACTATTCTGCTGGTGGAGTCACTATCACTTATCCAAAGTGGACAACCCCTTTAAGCATCTATATTTTTTTCTCCCTATCTTGGTGCCCTTCGTCCTACAAGGTGATGAATGTCTCATTTTTTGATTCTCTGTGTAATTAATGAGCACAATTTACATTTTTGGATAATCCGATCGCTCCTTGGTCGCCGGAGGCAGCGTATTCCATCATTAGACGGCTGATATCTGGTCTCGGCGGATGGAGATTAAATTCATGCAGGCTGGCTAAGTGAAGGAGACATTGGGAAGAACAATGGATCTATCAGAGAGCCCGGTGAGATCCATCCTGGCGGAGGAGCTGAGGGAATGCATTAAAGACGACTTTGCTATTAAAATAATGCAGACGTCTTAGACTTCACAGAAACTTTCTGGAGTAAATCACTTTGATGGAGCTCTTTAATATCACAACCATTAGTTTTCTCAGAAGCATTATGTACTTAAATCCTGGAATTTTTGCCGTTTGTGCTGTTTGCTCAACTTAAAGGAGAACTCTGCCTTTTTCGTGCTACGTTTACACTCCTCTCATGTAGCAGAGTCTTTGGGGATTCTTCAAAAGGGTTATCCCACATATTGCACAATTATTTTAACTATATTTCTTCTCATTCTGAGGGAGGGCAGCAGCTCGCCCCATCTGACCATCAAGCACCTGCATCTCCCAGGAGTGACGTGAAGTCAGGTCTTGTTAACCCATTCCTCCTCTCAGGAGTGAACCTAGCCTTTCTGCTGCCGGAGACAAAAACTGAAATGGCGCCCCCCCCACCTTCAATGCCAATTTGTTAACCTAACCCCTTTGCCACAATGGAATCGGTGATTGCCCATGGCTCTTCTGCTGCCCCCTCTTGCCCCTACGTGGTGCTGCCTAACCTCACTTGGCCTCATTGGTGGTGCACCCTTGCCTCCTCTGCATAGAAAATAGCACCTCACACAAGTCATCCTAGTTCCACTAATAAATAGCCCTGTGTTCCCCCCCCCCCCCCCCAAAAAAAAAAAAACAAATTATAAAAAATTAAAAATAAATAAAATCCTTCTCCACTATATATTTCCATTAATTACAGTTACACTATAAAATGCAGGATGCCTGCTGTCACCACTAGAAGGAGCTCAGGAGCTTACTGCATACTGTTAAAGCATTGAATTCAGTAGGCTCCTGAGTTCCCTCTAGTGGTGGCTGCTGGAAACCAACATATTATCAGGTAATTGGATACAGGGGATTTGAAGGTGTCAGAAAAGTGGAGCTCCAACTTAACCATGGAAAATAGCTAACTCTGGTAAATGTAAAGGGGCTGTTTCATCAGGAAATGAATTGATCTAAATCAAATTTTTATTAACTTTTTCTGAAAAAAAATTGGTGTCATTTTCTTTTTAAAATTAGCTGCTAGACCAGCGGCAATAGGATGATATGTTCCCGTCAGCTGCACTGTATAGACTGGGACTAAACAGAGTTATCTCATTATGATTTGATGGCAGAGGATCGTAATGTTTTACAGAGGTAGCTACTAGTCGCCGGGGGACCAGACCCTCCTCCAGCAGTCCTCCCCCGGGCCGCAGGGTACACTCTGCTCCTTTGCACAGCCTGTGTGCCAGCTACGCCTATCCTGCTGTCCTTGTAGAGTGCATGCAAGCTATCCTTTGGGCTTTTAAAGGGCCAGTGTGTGCACATCCCAATCATCGCCACCAGCCAACGGCCTGCAACTGTGGGGTACTTCAGGCTCCTTCTCCAGTGCCTGAGCAAATAGGTCTCTTAGTTTGCTAAATATCCTACAAAAGTGTGCTGCTCTATTGTCTGCCATGCACCCACCTGTGCCTGTTTACCCATGTAGATCCCACTCTGCCTGCCCTGACCTTGGGCCTGTTACCATATTGCTATGACCTCGGCCTGTCTCTGACCATGATTCCGCCTGACCCCTCGGTTCCCTGCAATGGTGTCTCTGACCTGAAGTTAGAGGTGGTTCCTCTGCAGTGAAGTCCAGATCCCTGTGTACAGGGGATAAAGGGTGAATACTAGGGGACTGCCAGGATAACGCCCTTAAGATTCGTCCAAAGTCAAACCTCGTCCACACCCTTTGCCAGTTCTTCAGAGGAGTAGATATAGAGGGTGCAGGGGTACTAGTCATATCTGGCCACCATGCCACACACATGAAGACACACACACACAAGAGATTTATTGCTGGGAGCTGCAACCTAGAAACTGTGTTATCATTATTCAGTGATGTGGGTGGAGCTGTGACAACTGTTAGTCATGTTCATGAGCAAGAGCCTGACGCTCACCCTAAAAGTGGAAATGCTGTAAGTGTAGAATAAGGTCCTGGATCTCATGACTGTATGATCGCTGTCTGATATGGTCTCGTAGGTCATCTAAGGATTCAACGCCATATAGTAAGAGCTTTGGAAAGCTTGGGGTGGAGTTGCCCTTTAAGGCTTGTTCCCACTCCTTCCTACAAGCCTATAAATACGAATCGTACTGATGGAAGCATTTGCTGTCTTTGGAAATGTTCTTTTTTTTTCCAGCCCTTTAAAGCTTTTGTACAGTAGATTACAGCTTTGTTGCAGCTTCCATCCGGTAACATATAATCTGCTGCGGTGACGTGCTGCGACAGGACATCATTTGGTTTTAGCCCACTCGATTTGTCCATGCTTGGGAGCATATCCAGCACATCAATCTTCCCAGTGGTGTCCCGTGTCACTCTCTCACAATGGGCAGTTACTGACAGCTTCTATTTGAATGGAAAGCAAAGGGGTTTATACGTTTATCGAAATACATAGATGTTGCAGAGATGAGTTTGTCATTTGCCATTGGTCATGGTGACTTCCCTTTGTGTTATCTATATTATTACAGGCTACTTCATTGTCTTACCTCTCAGAGCTGCATGCAAGAAGTCCATTTGCAATAAAAAGTACGCGAACCCTTTGTAAGTAAATCAACTGAAGAATTTTTGAAATACAAGATTTGTGTCTTGGAATGGCCAAGTCAGAGTCCTGATCTTAAAGGGGCCTATGCTCAGGATTGGCCACCAATATCTGATCCGTGGGGTCCAATGCCCGGCACCTGGGCCGATCAGCTGTTCTGCAGTAGCTCCGTTACCAGATGTTTGGGGCCCACAGCTCATTTCAGGTTCACTTCAAACGGAGCGGCGATGCAATAATCAGCGGTGTCCACTACAGAAATGGACGGATCTGTGTAGTTGCGGCATCAGCTACTCCAGAACAGCGGGGCTGCTGGGAGTCGGATCCTGAGGACAGATGATCAGTATTAAATCACTGAAAAAACCCTTTAACCCAGACAAGATGCTGTGGCATGGCCCAAACAGCTGTGCATTCAAAGCCTCCCAGAAATATCGAACTGAAACACATCTGCAGGGTGGAATGGTCCAACATTCCTCCTCGACATTGTGCAGCTCTTGGAGGCATCTGGCAGAGCTAAATGCTGCTCTAGGGCAGGGATGGGCAAACTGATAGCTGTAGGCTAGGGATGGGCAAGGCTGATAGCTGTAGGCAGACTGGGCATGGGAGTTGTAGTTTTACAACAGCTGGAGAGCCGCAGTTTGCCCATCCACGCTCTAGGGTAATGTGCAGGTTAGTAAATTCAAGGGTTTATAAATGTTTTATCTTTGCCCCGTGGACATTTACGTCAGGAGTCAGCCATCTCTAGTACCCCAGCTAGGGTGAAAATGTGACTCCCAGCATGAACACCTGTTGGCTGGGAAGTAAATGGAGCATGCTGAGAGTTGTAGTTTTACCACAGCTGAGTGCCGGAGGTTGCTGACCCTTGGTCTACGTGTTATTAGTATAGTTCTATTGTGTTTGGCGTATCACGTCTCATATGGCAGGTAACAGACATGCGGCGCAGAGGGGAGGGAAGGAGAGTACCCTTCCACTAGGGAGAGGGAGAAGTGGTGACCCCTAACTCACCTGGCACTGGCACCCGGCTGCCCTGATGTCCCCAGACTGGCTGCTCACCTGTACGCCGATCACTTACCCTGAAATAAGCCCTAGGTAGTGAATAGGGAGGTGGGAGCAGTAGTCCTCACCACTGACACCTCGGGTAACAACAGGGAATGGACAAACAACACTAACACCACAAACAATCCCCGAAGGAAGACAACAAACAGGAGAGAACCGGAGATCCGACAGCTACAGTTCCAACTGTTCCACAGCAACTCCAACTCCACCTCCAACTCCACCTCCAACTCCACCTCCACCTCCAACTCCACCTCCACCTCCAACTCCACCTCCACCTCCACCTCCACCCGAGGTCAGCATAGAAGATCTGGAAGGAAGGTCTATATCTGGCAACTAAGGAAGTAGAAGGGGAGAATATATAGTAGCTGGGAGTGGCTGACAGAGAACAGCTGAAAGAAAAAGCTACAGATTCCTAAATGGGACAAAAAGGATCTCAAACCTAAGACCGGAATATATTCCCACCACTAGGTCATGGAGCGATCTCTTGAAAGCGAGTGAGTAGCCACCCACTGTGACCTTCTGACCCCAGGCACAACAGGGTCAGTGATAGGTCGTGACACCCTCGTGACAGGTTATCTGACCTCAGACATTGGGTGGCACCTCTTTAACATATGCTCCCAATGTCTGATTTTTGGAGCATTTGGTGCCACATAATAATATTTTGTCTCATAAACTGATATTTTATGTAAAAAAATCTACATTCTGCTTCGGCAAAACATGACAACTTAAGGAGCACAGCGTAACATTTTATTGTGTCGGACACATTCATATTTTATGACACAAGATGCTCTTTTGTGACACCGAATGACATTTTTTATTTTAATTCCATACATTTATTCTGTGCTTCCTGGTACCTTCTGTGCCACGTAACGCACTTTCTACAAACATCATCCCACACAAAGATACTTGAACAATGTGTCATCTGTGAGACAGCAGGGTGAGGCCAGCAATGGAAGTGTTTGGAAAGGTCAGGATAATGCATTAGGCCAGTGATGGTGAACCTTTTACAGACTGAGTGCCAAAACTGCCATCCGAAACCCATGGCCAGCGTCATAACCCGGCAAACCCGGGCAAGTGCCGGGGCCCAATGCTCCTGAGGGGGCCCACTGAGCTGCTATGAGCACTTCCATCAATACAGATGGGAGCTCTCACTGCTGTCACTTCACTTACACAGTACCCCTTTGGTGAGGCCTCTGAGTCACATGAGGCCGGCTGCTGCAGAGATTCAGAACACGCCCCTTCTACACAGGACATGCTGTCTGAGAAGAGAGACCGGCAGGGCTGGAGTTGTCAGTGAGTCTGCACTGTAAAGGGCTGGAGCAGAAGTGTGAACACAGTTTGTCAGTGAGTCTGCACTGTGACTGTCTCTTCTCTGTGGGACAGTAGGGGGGTACTCTTCGATCTGCTGCTGGATGCTGCTTCATTCTATTTAGTTGTTTTACTGTTTCATTAAGCAGTTTTCCTCCATGACACCTGTCCTATCTCATCCTCATGGAGCCCCTTCTGTCTCCTTTGCTCCCTAATGTATCCAGAGCTCCTGTTCCACCCTCCGATCTCCTATTGCTGCCCTGCACAGACCTCCTGCTCCTACTTCTTGTATGAATCCCCCTTGGAGCCCCTTACAGCTACTTGCTGTGTCCACCCCTCCTGTTCATCCAGGGCCCCGGGCCCCTGTCTCACTCCTCTGCCTCTCATTATGGTGGCATCTGAACCGCATTCATCATAAGGACCTTCTAACGTCACACGGTCATGTGACTGTGACTGTGCCCCCCACCCAGTACTGTGCCCCCTTATACTCTGCATTGTGCTCTCTTACCACACCCTGTGCAGTGCCCCTAGTCATTCCCTGTACTGTGCCCTCTTATACCCTTTTATCCAGTCACTGTATGGTGGTTTTATCATTGTATGGCGGTGTTATCACTATATGGCGGTGGTATCCAATAACTGGATGGCCATAACTATATCCCCTTCCCTGCCCACACCACTTTTTTTAGACCTGGCCTGAGCGGAAAAAGATACAGATTGCGGTGCTAAGGACCTTTGCGCCACATCTGTGTCAGAAATACGCCTAATATAGACGTATTTCTATATAATAAATGACCCCCTAATTGTATTATTATTCGGGGGTAGGGCTAATATCTTTATATTATATAGATTCTAGTGTATTATACTGTGCCCTGTATTTCCCAGTAGATAAGTGATCCTTGGGAAGCACAGTCCTCACCCC
Organism: Bufo gargarizans; assembly: GCF_014858855.1. NCBI lineage: Eukaryota > Metazoa > Chordata > Amphibia > Anura > Bufonidae > Bufo > Bufo gargarizans. The sequence goes on from NC_058083.1 coordinate 522,591,561, forward strand.
TGACCACCAGGACCAGTTAGCGCCCTGTCAGAACATGGCGGCCTCCCCTCTCCGCCACGCTCCTCCGCTGTGTACTGGGGCTTATTCTGACACTAGGGCTGGGTTCACATCCCATTTGTGCCATCCATTTAATGTATACCAAAAATATATGCGTTAACAGATGCCTCAGACTGATGCCGTACAGTGGCGTCCGTTCACCATACAGTTCCATTGTAAAAAAACATATACGTTAATTATGCATTTTATAATGCACTCTGCAGGATACAAAAACGTGGAGTGCTGCACATTTGTAAACATCAAACGTGATGTGAACCAAAAATTTTCTGTGGGGCCCAGTCAGTTCTAGCTACATCACTGCACAGCTCTCTCTCTCCTCCAGGCCCGGCGGTGACGTCATGACGCGTGTCTCACTGGTGCAGCGGGCCTGAGGAGAGAAGGAGCGCAGGGAGCTGCGGTTAGTGAATGACAGGACGGCCGGCTCCCTGCTCTCCAGCAATGATGGAAGCGCTTATTGGTATTAGTGCACAGGTGGCAACCCTTCGCACTGCCCGCACAGAGCGTGCCATAGGTTCACTACCACTGTATTAGGGTAATAAGAGGTTCTGCGCCTTTCAAATAGACTTTGGGAAGGTATCAAGTCCTGCGCCCCAGAATTCTGGCTTCAAAAAGACACATAAAAATTAGAGCTTTGCAACTTTTTGGCTTAATTTTGAAAATAAATTGTAATATTTTGTATTTTTACACCATGCCAGTTTTGAAGAGTGGGTAGGAAAGTGAATATGGTTAGCCTCTCGAGCTGATTTAAAGGCATTTTTCCAAACCATCAACTCACCTTAAAGGGCCTCTGTCAGCAGATTTGTACTTATGTCACTGGCTGACCTGTTACATGTGCGCTTGGCAGCTGAAGGCATCTGTGTTGGTCCCATGTTCATATGTGCCCGTATTGCTGAGAAAAATGATCTTTTACTATATGCAAATGAGCCTCTAGGAGCAACGGGGGCGTTACCATTACACCTAGAGGCTCTGCTCGCTGCACCTGCCGCACCTTCTGCATTTTTATTGACAGGTCCAGGTGTGATCATATTTTCACTGCCTGGTTCTGTCAATCAAAGTGCAGAGGGTGCGGCAGTTGCAGAGAGAGCAGAGCCTCTAGGTGTAATGGTAACGCCCCCATTGCTCCTAGAGGCTCATTTGCATGTAATAAAACATCATTTTTCTCAGCAATGTGGGCCCATATGAACATGGGACCAACACAGAGGCCTTCAGCTGCCAAGCGCACATGTAACAGGTCAGCCAGTGTCATAGGGACAAAACTGCTGACAGATGCCCTTTACTTAATTGCACCAAGTTTTGTGGATCGGCCGCTCTGGAATCTGGTCACGTAACGCGTCCGTCTTTAGAAACCCTGCATCTGCCAGCGTCATGTCCTTTACCAGGTGTCCGGTCTATGGACAGGGACATCACTTCTGCAGCCCAGTGGAGATGCTGTGGACCAGGTCAGAACTGTTCCTCTCCCCGGTGCATGCTCAGATGAGACTGACTCAGGAGACTGCGCATGCACCCGGGAAATGAATGGTTCCGGCCCAGTCTACAGCACCTCCCCTGTCCTGGGCTGCGGAAGTGACGTGCCCGTCCACAAACCCGACCAGAAACCTGGTATTCTGACTGATGGACGGATGTAGGAATTTCAAAGAGATGAGTCCCAGGCCCGTGCTCCGATCCAGAGGACAATCCACCGGACTTCTAGATGGTGAGCATATTGGAAACTGCCTTCTGTAGGCGACTTGTGATCAAAATCTTCAAGCAGATTGATCAACTGCGATTTTTTAATAGTCACAAAAATTGTCGCACTCTTACTCCAGTAAAGGGGTGGCAGAGAAATCGGAGAAGGACGTGTTAGACTTAAAGATGCACAGACACGTTATACAATATCTGATAGGTTTGGGCAAAGCAAATTCCGTCCTCCTGATAAATCTCCCCCTTTGTAGTCACATTTCTCACTAGTTTCAAGATCTCTGCTTGCAGTCAGTGAACCTAAGCATTCTAGCATCCATCCAATATCTGAGCACCTTTACAGCTTTCTGCATTGCCTCTTGCTGTACAAAATATATATTTTTAAACTAATCTCTTGCTTCCACCAAGATATCCGGCGCCTGGGACGTCTGACAGCCACTTATCTCCCTTCCTCTGTACAGTTACCCTTCACTTTCATCAGTCCTAGGCAAAAACTGTACCAGGTGTTATGCCACTTGACAAATTCAGCTCTGCTGCGCCTGCAATAAATTCATCCAGTCCTGTACTCCGCTCAGTTATTTTCGTGCCGCTGATCATCCAGGACCCTTCACGCGGGGTCAGGGCAGGGAATATATAGCTTGTCTGCTGCTGTTTTGCACTCCACGGCCTTTAAGTGCAGTGCTAAAATATTTACAGACACCGGGGAGCGCCGTTCTCCTAGATGGGGTCGCCGTACAGAACATGAGGGTTTAAGGAGGCATATTTCATTTATAATGAGGTCAATTATTTTCCTTGCCCTGAGCTATGAAATAATTGTCCAAGGAAACTGCGGTATCCAATGCGGGCAGCGTGGCCAATGTGTATTGAAGGGCGAGAGAGAAGAAATCAGCATCTAGGAATAAGAATAGCAGAGGGCGATATTATAAAAAGACTTAAAACACCCCGGCCCTAAGCTGGGGCCCTGTTACATGGGCCAATGCCGGGGCAGTACCGAGCGTTGATTGATAGACAAGTCAATAGGTGGTCTTTAAAGGGCCCTTCAAAATTGATAGGGGAAGAATGACACTTCGAGGTGGCGCATGAAAGACTTGCTCCTTTGTTGAGTGGCTGGTGACAGCTTCACATGGGCCAATTATCAGGAACAGGCATTTTTGTTTCTAAAAATTGGCCCATGTCAAAGGGGCCCTAAATTGGTTTCCGCTCTGGTCATAGAGAGGGTGTCATGCCCTGCTCTGACTATGTGCGGAGGTCGGCCAGAATAGCAGCACGTGTTTAGTGTTTTGGAGTCGTGCTGGATCCGCCTCCCATCAGGTGCACTGGGTGGGGGCATTAGTTTAAATAGCTCTCAATTCCAGTGCTCTGGGCGGGTTATAGAAATCAGTCTGGCCTTGGAAGCAAGGAAGGAAGGTTGTCTGTTCCAGCTCAGAAAAGATAAGTGTGGTTTTAGTTTTTGTTGTTTGCTGTCTAGGTTGTGTTTGTGTCATCTCTCCCATCCCAGGTTCTGTGCGAGCAGGCTGCTCCTATTTCCCCTTCTCACCATCTCAGGGAATCTAGGGTGTTTTAGCCCAGGCACGGGGACACATCATTCCTACCACCAAGGTCTGAATGTGGGCTGAGCAGTGCAGGGAGAGAAGTCAGGGATTAGCTAGGAGGTGACCCTTCCCCTACTTCTCGCCTAGAGCCCGGTTGTCGGTTTATCTGTGTGTCTGAGGGCTCGTCCGCCGTGACAGAGGGGTCCTGAGGAGGACAAAATCTGTAACACTCCCCACTTTCCATGCTCCATTCACAATACTGTTGCGGCAGAAGGGCACTAGGGCCAGATGTAAATATTACCTCTCGACCCACTATATTTGAGGATGGTGATGTCGCAAAGAAAAGAGGCGGGGTTATCTGCTGATGTCACCAAATGAAGTGGCAAAATAAGCTGAGGAGGACTAGTGGTGTCATAGAGTTAAGAGGCAGAGCTATCTGGGCATGACTGGTGATATCACAGAGTGAAGGGGCAGAGTTTTTTCTTGGGAGGACTGGTGATGTCACAGAGTGAAGGGGCAGAGCTTTTTCTTGCCAGGTCTGGTGATGTCACAGAGTGAAGGGGCAAAGTTCTTTATTGGGAGGACTGGTGATGTCACAGAGTGAAGGGGCAGAGTTCTTTATTGGGAGGACTGGTGATGTCACGGAGTGAAGGGTCAGAGTTTTCTCCTGGGAGGACTGGTGATGTCACATAGTGAAGGGGCATGGTTACCTGAAGAGGACTGGTGAAGTGATAATGAAGAGAGAGGGTTATCTGGAGAGGACTAGTTATGTCACAGATTTAATGTATACTGTATGTAGTACCCTAGAGCAGGCACTACCATTCCTACACCTAGCTAATTAGTGATTGACGAACATCGGCCGGGACGTTTCGGGACATTTTGCAAATGTTCGAAAACCGCATGTTCGGGGCGGGCCCCATTGACTTTAATAGCAGGCGAACCTGAACAGCCTTCAGGTCATATTTGCAGCCACTAAATACTTACTAGAAGTGCACAAATAGTCCCACAACATGGACAGTGACATACCAGAGGGGGATCATTGGAAAAAATTCCAACAAAAAATATGTATTTTAATCAGGGGCCATTTTTATGCGTCTTAAAAGGAAACTTTAAAAAATGTGCCCTGCTGGAGCCTAGAAAAAACTTATTTTACGCCACGGGAGTACAGGCCCCAAAAATGAGGCATTTATCTGAAAGAAAAGAACTTGTGATGATTTGGCTGGAGGTACATTAGCTGGTCACTGGATACAAATTTTACTGTTGGCCAGTACAGGCCCCAAAATTAGGCATTCACCTGACAGAAAAGGTATTTTATGCCGCTGTACATACATAAGACAAGGACCATTCTTTATTTTGAGATATGGCGGATATGTGTGGGCTGGCATGAGGAAATTCAATTACACATGGTCGTCACAAATGTTGAATTCCTCAGAGATGCATGCCTCATTCATATTTAGAAATGTGAGGTAGTCCCCCCTGCTGCGCTGAACGTCCTTTCGGACAGGACAATCGACGAGGGGCAAGCCAACAGTTCCATGGCAAATTGTGCCAGCTCTGGCCACAGGTCAAGCCTGCACACCCAGTAGTCCAGGGGTTCCTTGCTTCTCAGAGCGTCCACATCGGCCGTTAACCCGATGTAGTCGGACACCTGACGGTCTAGGCGTTCCCTGAAGTTGGATCCGGAGGGCGGCTGTCGATGGGTTGGCTGCAAGAATGATCTCATATCCGAAGTGACCAACACATCTTCAAACCGCCCTCTTCTTGCAGGCGCGTTAGGATTGGTACCCGCGCGTCTTTCGCTGTGGGTGGAAATTCTCCTGCCAGCGCCCGCAACAGAAGAATGCAGCATCTCTCGAAGCAAGGCCTGGAAATGCTGCATTCTGACAGCCCTCTGTGATGGTGGTAACATTTCCGCCATTTTGTGTTTGTACTGGGGGTCTAAGTACGTTGCCACCCAGTACTGGTCCTTGCCCTTTATGCTTTTTATATGGGGGTCCCTCTTTAAACACTGGAGCATGAAGGCCCCCATTTGCACTAAATTGGAAGCGATGGAGTGCCCTGGCTCCTGCTCATCGCCCAGGAGAATGTCGTCCTCGGTCTCCTCCCCCCATCCACGGACAACACCAGGGATCCCAGAAAAGTTTAAAGTCCCCCTCAAAGCCTGATCTTCTTGCTCCTCCTCCTCCCACCAGCCACCATCCTCCTCTGACTCCTCTTCAGACTCCTGCTGACTTGCCTCAGATGCAGTAGCCGCCCCTGGGAATTCATTCATCATTGCGACTTCCTCATTCTCCAGCTCCTGCTCCTCGACGGCTTGATCAATGACACGACGCAATGCACTCTCCAGAAAGAAGGCGTAAGGTACCATGTCACTGATGGCACCCTGGCTGCGACTGAACAGTTTGGTGATCTCATCAAATGGCTGCAGAAGTCTGCCTGCGTCGCACATAAACAGCCACTGGCGCGGTGAAAAGAAACCATCCTCCCCAGAACCTGTCCTGCTGCAGAGTTCGTTCAACTGTTAACGGCGCGTTGCTGCTGGAGCAGCCTATCAAGCATATACAAGGTGGAGTTCCAGCGCGTCCGGCAGTCACAAATGGTGATGTCACATATTGAATGTATAAGGTATTTTTGGAGAAGGACTGGTGACATCACAGAGTGACTGTATAGGGCTTTTCTGGGGTGGGCTGGTGATGTCGCAGAGTGAATATATAAGGTTTTTCTGGGGGGACTAGTGATGTCACAGAGTGAATTTATAAGGTTTTTCAGGTAGTGGGGGGACTGGTGATGTCACAAAGTAAATGTACAGGATTATATGAGAAAACTGGTGATGTCTCAGAATCAAGGGCAGGGTTATTTAGGGAGGACTGATGATGTCATCGAATAAAGAGACAGGCTTATCAAAAGAGTACTGAGGTGGCAGGGTTATCTGGGGACAAATTATGATACCACAATGGGGGCAGTGTTATCTTGAGAGAACTGGTGCAGTCACTTATCGTAGGGGCAGTGTTACATACAGTAGGTAGTACAATGAGGTTTCTGCCATGTCAAGTTACAGACTATCTGAATTAACTGTAAATCATTCCTTCCCTGCTGTGAAATTGGGGAAAGGGTCCTATTCCATAGAGGATTTTCTCCAGGAAGTGAAAAAAAATACAAAATAAAAAAGGTAAAAAAAAAAAAAAGTTTCAATCCTTAAAAAAAAGTATGTGAACATGACCTTATAATCAGAAGCGGTAAGTTACTCTGTCCCGCCAACATTATGTGCAGGTTATTCACGTTTTTTTGTGTATTCAGCATTTTGCTGCTAAATCTATAATCCCGGCAGGGAAAAGTTTCCGAGATGGATTAAAAGCTCCTTGGCATCTTAGAAATGAGATGTTTTTTGTTTTTTTTATCACAAGCAGAAAACAACACTGAAATCCCTTTTTGTGCCAACATTTTATAGTCGTGCGGCTGTTTTCTGGATGCAGATCGCTCATGCATATTCATGAGATTGCATAATTATAATCTGTAAGACCCGGAAGATTTCGTTTTTTTTATTTCACTCTTTTGAACTGTGCTGTAATTAACAGGCAGAAAATCCTTCCTTGGGGTGTAGAAGTGTGTCAGGTCTGCTCCGGCAGTAACCAAGAGCGAATCGTCCTCGTGAAGATGCTTATATCCAATGCCAAGTCTTCTTCTATGTCACCCACACCCCCCCCCTCCCAGAGACGCCACTGCCTATACTGATCTGACGACTTTTCACACATCCTCCTCCCCGCTGATTTACAAAGCTGTAAATATATACTGTAAACTGGATGTAATTAAGGAATATTATTGTCTAAGGGACTACAGACCAAGAGTCTCATTTGCATGTGAATTGCGGATTTGCATTTGAAATGATCCAGAATTTGTTCCTTTTTTTTTCTCATCTTAAAATTCGAGAAACGTTTTTGTAATTTTGTAAAATATTCATAATTCTAATGGTTTAATATGTAATCATTTGTTTACAGTAAACGTCCAAAATTCCTGTCCACCATTCTGCACTGATTAATTTCTCACTGCCAGGGGTGTACACAGATATTGTAGGGCCAAATTAATTTCCCCCCCCCCCCCCCCTTCTCCATCAGCTTTCTGCTGAATTTCCTTTTTTTTTTTAAAAAATATGAAATGGAGTTTTTTTTTCTGCATTCCATTTCTTCTTTATTGAAAAAAGTAGAACAGGTGCTTTATAAATATGGCCTCATTGTGAACACCAGATATTTCAATGGAATTACACCAGATGGCTAGTATGAAGACACACTTTTCAGCTCTAGGCCCTTCAGTACATGATAAAACGGGCTGCCTGCAGCCGCCACTAGGGGGAGCTCAGTGCAAAGAAAGTTGTACAGCTACCATTAAACTCAAGGACTGCTCCTTTGTTGAGTGGCTGGTGACACCTTCACATGGGCCAATTATCAGGAACAGGCATTTTTGTTTCAAAAAATTGGCCCATGTCAAAGGGGCCCTAAATTGGTTTTCGCTCTGGTCATAGAGAGGGTGTCATGCCCTGCTCTGACTATGTGTTGAGGTCGGTCAGAATAGCAGCACGTGTTTAGTGTTGTGTTTTGGAGTCGTGCTGGATCCGCCTCCCATCAGGTGCACTGGGTGGGGGCATTAGTTTAAATAGCTCTCAATTCCAGTGCTCTGGGCGGGTTATAGAAATCAGTCTGGCCTTGGAAGCAAGGAAGGAAGGTTGTCTCTTCCAGCTCACAAAAGATAAGTGTGGTTTCAGTTTTTGTTGTTTGCTGTCTAGGTTGTGTTTGTGTCATCTCTCCCATCCAGGTTCTGTGCGAGCAGGCTGCTCCTATTTCCCCTTTTCACCATTTCAGGGAAGTCTAGGGTGTATTAGCCCAGGCACGGGGACACATCATTCCTACCACCAAGGTCTGAATGTGGGCTGAGCAGTGCAGGGAGAGAAGTCAGGGATTAGCTAGGAGGTGACCCTTCCCCTGCTTCTCGCCTAGAGCCTGGTTGTTGGTTTATCTGTGTGTCTGAGTGCTCGTCCGCCGTGACATTTATACTGTCTAAGGCCTCATGCACACGACCGTTCCGTTTTTTTTGCGGTCCGCAAACCGCGGATCAGCAAAAAAAGGAAGCTGCCCGTGTGCCTTCTGCAATTTGCGGAACGGAACGGGCGGCCCATTGTAGAAATGCCTATTCTTGTCCGCAAAACGGACAAGAATAGGACATGTTCTATTTTTTTTGCGGGGCCACGGAACCGAGCAACGGATGCAGACAGCACACAGAGTGCTGTCTGCATCTTTTGCGGCCCCATAGGAGTGTATGAGTCCGCACCCGAGCCGCAAAAACTGCGGCTCAGATGCAGACCCGAAAAACGGTCATGTGCATGAGGCCCAAGTATAAGGCAGCATTAGTAAATCTGCTCCATTGTGTTATTACTGAGTCCAATGTACCGGACTTACAGTATGCACTAAGCTCCACAGCTCCTCCTAGTGGTGGCTGCAGGCAGCAAGAATTTTAACGATATGTCTGTACTAAGGATTTTTTTTTAAAGAAAAATGGAGCTGTGACCCGATATATTATAAAATTTAGCACAAAATGATGTCTTTTTAAAGGTAAAACGACAAAACAAATGGTGGTCAGCGGTTGCCATTTATTTTAAAGTTGACCGTGACCTTACATGGGGCAATGCTAGTCTTTCAAATTGGGTAAGTGAAACAGCACCCCCTCCCTGAATACTGAGGATATACACAGTATGTCCAACATTGAATACATTGGTTGCAACTTCTACACCAGCAGTCAGCCACCTCAGGCACCTCGGCTGTTGTGAAACTACAACTCCCAGCATGCTCCAGTTACTTCTGTGGGAGTTCCAAGGAGAGCAGAGCAAGTGTGCAGTTTTAGTTTCACAACAGCTGGAGTGCTGGAGGTAGCTGGCCCCACATACTTGACCAGGGTGTAGCTAAAGGCTCATAGTTCCTGGTGCAAAAAGTTTACCTTCACCCCTACTCCTTCTTTTCATGACTGTCAGCTACGGCTCAACTGCATTGCTGGCAACGTCTCCCCCAAACATTGGCAGCTAGTGTACGGGGACGTTTGGGACCAGAAGACACAAAACCAGAAAACACAGAACCACATCAATAAGATATGAATGCACAGCACTCTGGTAATTAACTACTGTATATAGCAGCCAGATATAGAGGGACATATAGATACCAGACAAATAGTAGTAACATAAAGGTCTATTCACTGAATTCCTGGGGGTCTAGGGTAGTGAAGTGGTTAAAGGGGTTGTTTCACTTCATGTAGAGAAAGTTAATACAATGCACTTACTAATGTATTGTGATTGTCCATATTGCCTCCTTTGCTGGCTGGATTCATTTTTCCATCACATTAGACACTGCTCGTTTCCATGACCACCCTGCCATCCAGCAGCTGTGGCCGTAAATGCACATTATAGAAAAAAGCACCAGACTACGTGAGCTCCTATGGTCCCGGCCACCGGAGAGGCCGGCATTTTTCTATAGTGTGCTAGCATGACCGGCGCTGATGGATTGCAGGAGGGGTCTTAACCCCTGGATATGAGCAGCGTATAATGTGATGGAAAAATGAATCCAGCCAGCAAAGGAGGCAATATGGACAATCACAATACATTAGTAAGTGCCTTGTATTAGTTTTCTCTACATGATGAATGACACTTGCTGAAGTGACACAACCCTATTATTTGTCAGCATCTCTGGTGGGCTAGGGCTTTGAAAGGGTTAATGTCTGTAGACCTGTTGGTTTAAGGCAGTGAAAGGGTTAGTATCAATATTCCTTGTGGTGTATGGCAGTAAAGGGGCTAATGTCAGTAAATCTGGTGGTCTAGGGTACTCAATGGGGTTAATGTCAGTCCACCTGGTGATCTAGAGCGGTGGAGAGGTCAATGTCAGTATATAGCGTTGTGTACGGCATGGAAGGGTTAATGTCTGTATCCCTATTGGTCTAGGACAGTCAAGGGATTAATGTTTGCACTCCTGTTAATGTCAGCATTCTTGGTGATCTTGAGCAATGAAGGGTTAATGTCAGTATTATTGGGGGTGTAGGGCAGCATGGGGGTTAAAAGGTTTTCTGGGATTAATTAACTATTTCTTATACGCCCCTAGCCTGCATTGCCTATTGACTGATTCCTACTTACCTGCCACAGTCCTCCCTGCTGATTCCAGACATGGTCACCGGCTCTGCTTCAGCCAATCACTAGCTTCAGCGGGGACATGTCTCCAAGTGAGGGCAGGTACAATAAGTATGAATCTGTCAATCTACAGGCTAAGGGTCATAGGAAATAGTTAATTATTCCTGAAAGCCCTTTAATGTCAGTAAACCTGTTATTCTACAGCAGTAAAGGGTTTAAGGTCAGTATATCTGTTGGTCTAGAAGAACAGTGTTGGGAATGATGTAAGGATCCTTGGTGGTTTAGAGCACTGAAGAAGTTAGTGTAATGATCCCTGGTGGTCTAGGGCAATGAAGGGGTTAATGCTGAATACCTGGAGTCGGGTGGATACTCACCGCTCCAGACTCCAGCACGGTTTTGGCCGTAACTTCCAGTTTGCTCCCTGCACAGAGCTGAGCACAGGGAGGGCATAGAGAGGACCGTGCATCTATAACTGTATGGCTGCACAGTTCTCTTTATGATTGGGCCGAGCAATCCAGGAGCCCTATGCCTGATAAGTGAGAGGTAGCTTGTTGTGACCAGGCAACAGTTGTAACCACAATAACTTGGTGACTGTACTAAAGACAACAGTGGCCATAGCAGTAACCATAGTGTCTGTCTTGTATTGCCCCTTTCTCAAGTCTAAAAGGCAACTTGAGAAAGGGACCATGCACCCGAAACACGTCGTCTATAAAAGACCAATACTTCATCTGTGCCTCAGGTCGTGTCTCGCGCCTACTGACTATCCATCCAGAGATGTGGCAGATACCAGACTGCTGCTCATTCCTGTGCAGAGCTGGAGACGATCTGCAGAGAAGAATAGCAGAAAATTACCAAATCCAGGTGTGGAGACCACGTGGCATCATCTCCAAGAAGACTGGAGGCTGGAATCACTGCCAAAGGGGCTTCAGCTAAGTCCTGAGTAAAGGGGCTGAATACTTATGTCCTGAGTAAAGGTGCTGAAGACGTATCTCCTGAGTAAAGGGGCTGAATACTTATGTCCTGAGTAAAGGTGCTGAAGATGTATCTCCTGAGTAAAGGGGCTGAATACTTATGTCCTGAGTAAAGGGGCTGAATACTTATGTCCTGAGTAAAGGGGCTAAAGACTTATGTCCTGAGTAAAGGGGCTAAAGACTTATCTCCTGAGTAAAGGGGCTGAAGACTTATCTCTTGAGTAAAGGGGCTGAAGACTTATCTCTTGAGTAAAGGGGCTGAAGACTTATCTCTTGAGTAAAGGGTTTGAAGACTTATCACTTGAGTAAAGGGTATGAATACTTATGTCCTGAGTAAAGGGGCTAAATACTTATCTCCTGAGTAAAGGGGATGAAGACTTATCTCTTGAGTAAAGGGGATGAAGACCTATCTCTTGAGTAAAGGGGCTGAAGACTTATGTCCTGAGTAAAGGGGCTGAAGACTTATGTCCTGAGTAAAGGGGCTGAAGACTTATGTCCTGAGTAAAGGGGCTGAAGACTTATCTCTTGAGTAAAGGGGATGAAGACTTATCTCTTGAGTAAAGGGTATGAATACTTATGTCCTGAGTAAAGGGGCTAAAGACTTATCTCCTGAGTAAAGGGGGTGAATACTTATCTACTGAGTAAAGGGGCTAAAGACTTATCTCCTGAGTAAAGGGGGTGAATACTTATCTACTGAGTAAGGCTACTTTCACATAATGCGTTTAGGTGCGGATCCGTTTGCATTACCATGAACAAAAAAAGGGTTTTTTGTTTTTTTTGGTTCATGATAGTGCAAACGGATCCGTTTTGACTTACATTGAAAGTCAATGGGGGACGGATCCGTTTGAAAATTGAGCCAAATTGTGTCAACTTCAAACGGATCCGTCCCCATTGACTTACATTGTAAGTCTGGACGGATCCATTTTGCTCTGCACGGCCAGGCGGACACCCGAACGCTGCAAGCAGTGTTCGGGTGTCCGCCTGCTGAGTGGAGCGGAGGACAGATGGAGCCATACTGATGCATTCTGAGCGGATCCGCATCCATTCAGAATGCATCAGGGCTGGACGGATGCGTTCGGGGCCGCTTGTGAGAGCCTTCAAACGGAACTCACAAGTGGAGCCCCGAACCCTAGTGTGAAAGTAGCCTTAAGGGGATGAATACTTATGTCAATGCAAGATTTTAGTCTTTCCTTTTCAATAAATGATAAAAAAATTCTAACATTCTGTTCTCACTTTTTCCTCATGGAGTGTTGAGTGCAGATTGATGGAGAAAAGCTGGATTTTTTTTTTTTTTTTTTTAGCACAAGGCCACAAAATAATAAAATGTGAAAAAAGTGAAAGGGTTCGAAGACTTTCCAAATGCACTGTACCTCCAGAAATGGACATATCGTAAAAAATTGTCATTTTGTAATGGCACTCGCACAGATGTTTGTAGTTTCAGTGCCTGAAAATACATTTTAATGACGTAGACACACGTCGCTCTGGAAACCTGCTGTAAAAATGCAGCGAGGACATGTTGTTCTTGCCTGAAAATGTGAAATGTTTTTTAGGCAATTAAGAATTTTTATTTTCCGTTTTGAATTGTTTTGTGGGAAATCTTTGAAATGTAGTTATTTTCATTGTGTGAAAAGATAAGATTAGAAAAGATATTTGAAAGGAAAGTGATTCCAATTATTTTTTGTTAATGTTCTAGAAACCTGAAAGTATGTTCTTGTTAGTTTCAGATGCATTTAAAAAAAAAAAACATTGTTTCTATAACTGTGATAAAAGGTAAACTTCCAGTGGAGACTTGGGGACATTGGTGGATGGTGAAATAAGGCTACGTTCACACTGGCGTTTTGGTTTCCGTTTGTGAGATCCGTTCAGGGCTCTCACACGCGGTCCAAAACGGATCAGTTTTGCCCTAATGCATTCTGAAGGGAAAAGGATCCGCTCAGAATGCATCAGTTTGCCTCCGTTCCGTCTCCATTCCGCTCTGGAGGCTGCTTGCAGCGTTTTGCTGTCCGCCTGAGGAAGCGGAGGCAAAGGGATCCACAATGTAAGTCAATGGGGACAGATCCGTTTTCCCCGATACAATCTGGCACAATAAAAAAAACGGATCCGCCCCCCCATTGACTTTCAATGGTGTTCAAAACGGATTCGTCATGGCTATAGAAGACATAATACAACTGGATCCATTCATGACGGATGCATGCGGTTGTATTATTGTAACAGAAGCATTTTTGAAGATCCATGATGGATCCGCAAACATTACAAGTTATAGTTACTAGATTACTGTAGAAGGGTCGTTACGTTAATCCAGGCAGTTATTCTGGTTGTCAGATTTAGATTTGAGGAAATTTTCCAGTATTATGGGGAATTCACATTTACTTCATGGGGATGTTTGCTTTCCTCTGGATCAACACTGTAGACTTACAGGCAGGGGTGGGATTCAAATTTTTAACAACGGGTTCTCTACTCAACGGCGGACACGCGGCATCACGACTCGTGTTTACATATATACCACACACATACCACCCAACTTTTAAAAAGCCTAAGGAGCTAAACTATGGAACGGAAGCGCTCCTCTCCAGCTGCCGCTGTCATTTTAACAACTGGATCTGGAGAACCTGAGGGAACTGGTTGAATCCCATGCCTGCTTACAGGTTGGACTTGATGAACCAGTGTCTTGTTTTCAACCTTGTCAACTATATACATATGTAACAGAGTATTTCAGGAGAGCAGTGTGCCAGCGTGAGGAAGCATCATTTTTTAATCGAATGATTTACATAATTATGGGACCACCATATTTCCTACGGTGCAGCAACATCCTTTCTAGAAATTTGCTTCCCAGCAGGTTGTAAGAAAACATAAAGGTTATGAACTCCGTTAAGGGCAATTTTTATCATTGCATTTTGTTACTAATTTTACTCTGTTGGAAAAATCATTTTTTCAATTGGTCTTTAAACTGATTTTTCAACAGATTTTCCACTACAGCTTTCACTTTCAGTGCATCTGCTTCACACTGGATCTGTCAGAGAGCAGCCCTGACTGCTGGGTCCATAGCGCTTATCTAGTATGCAGCCCTGACAGCTCATAAACACTCAGTCTGATAAGAATTTAGCTATAATGTTAGCAATAGGGGAAGCAATAGTCAGCAGACACACTGAGAATGAAAGCAGTAAAGAAAAAACTGTTGACAAAAAAAAAGGCAAATAAAAAAATGGCTCAGTGGTTAGCACTGGTGCCTTGCAGCACTGGGGTCCTAGGTTCGAATCCGACCAAGGACAACATCTGCATGGAGGTTGTATGCTCTCCCCGTGTTTGCTTAGGTTTTCTTTCACACTCCAAAGATATAGGGAACTTAGATTGTGAGCCCCCTCGGGGACAGCTTGATGCTAATGCCTATAAAGCGCTGTAGAATATAGTAGCGCTATATAAGTTAGAAAATAAATGATTTTTAGCCCAAAACAAGTACAATACAATGATAAAAAAAATTGCCTTTAAATTACAAATTACTGATTTCTATGGGAGATTGTAGCGAGCATGCTCTATAACAGGTGCAAAGGTCATTGCGCGGGGAGGAGGGATGAGTAGCTGAGCTTTTCACCATCAGATCTTCATTACTACAAGGTAAAAGCAACAATTTCCTCCTTGAAATGTGCAAAGGTCATTGTGCAGGGAGGAGGAGTAGAGTTGTTCTTAGCCTGATCTTCATTACTACATGGTCTAAGCAAGAATTACCTCCTTGACATGTGCAGAGGTCATTGTGCAGGGAGGAGGAGCGGAGTTGTTCTTAGCCTGATCTTCATTACTGTCACGAACCAGCGGGTGTGAACCCACTATGCCATGTGTCCTACCTCCTCTAAGGGCGTTGTCTAAGTGAACCCCTGGATCTTCACAGTACCCCTGATGGTGGGGATAGACTCTACCGAGGGGAACACCAGGTCACTACCTCTTGAGGAGGATAGGCACATGAGGCAGCTGGTCCAGGCGGACCAGGAGGTACCTGAGAAAGGTACCAGAGGTGCAGGACTGAAGGATGAGGCAGAGGTGTAGTGAAACAGGCAAAAGGTCAGGGTAGGCGGCACAGGTTCAGGTCAGGCAATCCGGATCGGCAACAGGAGAGTCAAGGCAGGCAGGTAGGGATATAACAGGTAGCAGAGTCCAGAAATACAGATACGAGTCAGGAACACAAGAACACAAGCTGAAACTAGTAACTTTAGCTGGATACAAGGACCTTGACACTGAGGCATCTTGGAAGGGGTCTGAGTCACTTATATATGCGCAGGAGGGCTAGGATAGGTCAGCAAGGTCACATGACCAAACCCATAAGGCCCAGGAACTGACGCGCGTCGGCCCTTAAGGGAGTGCTGCAGGAAACGAGCAGCAAGCATGCTGTGGCCAGGGCTGAGAGCAAACTTGGGAGCGGATCCCAGAACAACACCACCCACACAGACAGAGCCCAGGACTGCAGCGGTGAATGGGAAGCACCGGCAGCAGATCACAGCTGAACATGGCGCCCGGGACCTTAGTGGTAAGCAGGAGAACAGTGGCGCACAGCAGCTGCAGTTACAGTACCCCCCCCCCCCCCCCCTTATGCCCCTTCTTCTCAAATCCACGACAAGACAGAAACCCAGGCCCAAGGAACCTAGGAGCAAATTTGAAACTGGGAACCCTTAAGCAGATGTTTTTAGAAGAGAGACATACATTATCTCCAGATGAGAACTGAGGCGGTTTTCTCCTTCTCTTGTCTGCATTCGCTTTCATGAGAGTCACCGCTTTGTTGATGCAGTCCTTGGTGACACGCCAAATCTTTATAAATACCTACAAGAGGAATCTGCAGCTGGTACCCCAGAAGATGTAGGAGCAGGGAGAGGAGTACGAGGGTGTTGTCCATAAACGACAAAGAACGGAGAGGATCCGGTAGACTCACTAGAGTGGTTGCTATAGGAGAATTCAGTCCAAGGTAGCAATTGTACCCAGTTGTCGTGTTGGTCTGAAACAAAATGCCGGAGATAGTTCTCTAATATTTGATTGACCTGTTCTACTTGCCCCGTTGGTCTGGGGATGATACCGGAAGAGAAGTCCTGCTCAATTTCGAGCAGCTGGCAAAGGGCTCTCCAGAGCTTAGAGGTAAACTGGACTCCGCAATCGGAAACAATATGCCAAGGTAAACCATGCAAGCAGAATATGTGTCTCACGAACAGTTTAGCAACTTCAGCAGCCGAGGGCAGTCCAGCCAAAGGTACGAAGTGCGCCATCTTGGAGACACGGTCCACGAGAACCCAGATAGCTGTACATATGGCAGAAAAGGGCAGATCTGTAGCAAAGTTCATGGCAATGTGTTGCCATGGGCATCAGGAACAGGAAGGGGTAACAACAGCCCGGGTAGTTTTGGTCCTGGAGACTTAATTCTGAGCAGAGACGGTGCAGGCAGACACATAATCATGTACATCCTTAGACAGTGTGGGCCACCAGTAGTGGCGAGAAAAAAGTTCTGTGGTCTTACGGATTCCTGGGTGACCAGCCAGTTTGGAGTTGTGCCCCCAAGCTAGAATACATTTTCTCTTGGCAGATGGCACGAATGTCTTCCCGGGAAAGATGTATTTTACCAGGACAGGAGCCACTGTGATCAAGCGAGAAGGATCTACAACATACTGGGGCTCATCTTGCTGGTCGGAGAAATCAAATGACTGAGACAGAGAATCCGCCTTGATGTTCTTCTTGGCCAGGTGAAAGTGAAGCTCAAGATCAAAATGGGAGGAAAAAAATGCCCATCTGGCTTGGTGAGGGTTCAGACGTTGGGCCGTTTGCAGATATGTAAGGTTATTGTGGTCGGTGAAGATTATCACTGGATGCTGGGCCCCCTCCAATAGATAACGCCACTCCTCCAAGGCAAGTTTTATGGCCAAAAGCTCCCTGTCTCCTATACAGTAATTCCTCTCAGCAGGGGAGAAGAGCTTGGAGAAAAATCTACATGTAAACATCTTTCCCTTGGAACCTTTCTGTAGTAAAACAGCACTGGCTCCTATGGAGGAGGCGTCCACTTATAAAAAGAATTGGCAGGAGACGTCGGGATGACACAGAACAGGTGCAGAAGCAAAGGATCTTTTTAATTGGACGAGAATTTGAGAAGTGGCAGTCCATTTACGGAAGCCACTGTCAGAGGCCTTTCTAAACGGATGGTAGGAAGCCGGTACTGATGGACCAGAGCTTGCTGAATGAAGTTAATGGCTGACCCATAGTTCAAGAATGCAGGCGCAGACAGTGTAACTGCCTTGTGAGAGTGAGTCATCAGAACTGAAAGTTTCGGAGAGGACTTCTCCTTGTTTAGGACCACTTTTCCAACTGACCCTAGACATTGGCATTTCCCGGCTTCTGAGCACAATTACGCACAAAGTGGGCTTTGCCTCCACAATAGACAACAGATTCACTGCTTTGCAGCGTAAACGTTCCTGATCAGACAATCGAAGGTGCTCTATTTGCACTTATAGAGAAGGATTTGGGTGTCCTTGTGGATGGTAGATTAAATTACAGCACACAATGTCAATCAGCTGCTTCTAAGGCCACCAGGATAATGTCATGCATTAAACGAGGCATGGACTCGCGGGGCAGGGATGTAATATTACCACTTTACAAAGCGCTGGTGCGGCCTCATCTGGAATACGCAGTCCAGTTCTGGGCACCAGTCCATAGAAAGGATGCACTGCAGCTTGAAAAAGTACAGAGGAGAGCGACTAAAATGATAAGGGGATGGAGGGTCTTAGTTATGAAGAAAGATTAAAAGAATTGAATTTATTTAGTCTTGAGAAGAGACGTCTAAGGGGGGACATGATTAACCTATATAAGTATATAAATGGGCCGTACAAAAAATAAGGCGAAAAGCTGTTCCATGTAAAATGTGCTCAAAAGACGAGGGGGCACTGCCTCCGACTGAAGAAGAAAAAGTTCAGTCTCCAGAAGCGTCAAAGCTTCTTTGCTGTAAGAACTGTGAATCTGTGGAATAAACTTCCTCAAGACGTGGTAACAGCAGGAACAGTGGACAGTTTCAAAAAGGGTTTAGACGAATTCTTAAAAGTAAAAAACATAAATGCTCATGAAAATTGTGTAGAAATCTGAGTCTCACTTCCTGCTGGGATTCGCATCTCCACCTATCCCTTGGTTAAACTTGATGGACGTTTGTATGTTTTCAACCATATTAACTATGTAACTATGCATGGGCTCTTCAGATGGGGTGGACAATAGAGGAAGAACCGGTCTCTGGAAGCATGGAGCCAGACGAGGTGGTCTTCTGGTGCATGAGACCTGTTTAGAACGTTCCCTGAAACGCAAATCTATCCTTGTGGCCAAGGTGATCAGGTCATTCAGAGTAGATGGACGGTCACGACAGCTAATTCATCCTTAATCCGGTCAGAAAGGCCCTCCCAGAACACCGCCAGTTGAGCCTCATTGTTCCATGCAAGTTCAGCAGCCAGGGTATGAAACTGGATGGCGTACTGACCCACAGACGAGGAACCCTGTCGCAGACGCAGCAGGGCTGATGCGGCGAAGGACGTGTGGCTGGGCTCTTCAAAGACTAGCCGGAAGGTAGCCAGAAAAGACTGCAGATTGGTGGTATCTGGACCTCTATGTTCTCAAATTGGATTTGCCCAAGTAAGGGCCTCATCAGACAGCAGGGACACAATGAAGGCAACCTTGGACCGCTCAGTGGGAAACTTCTGCCCATGCAACTCAAAGTGGATCAGGCACTGGTTCAGGAATCCACGACAGGTTTTTGGATCTCCATCATAGCAGGATGGCAGAGGGAGTTGCACACCAGCGGCACACAAATCCAGATTCACCGGTGTGGGTATTGCAGGGGTAGCAGCGGCTGTCGAACCTGCAGTAGCTGGAGAAGAGATGGCATCCAGACGAGCAGCAACATTTTGAATGAACTGCATCATGACATCCTGACGTTCGACAGGCTTGGAGTGACTAGCGGGGTCCATGGCCTCAGTGTACTGTCACGAACCAGCGGGTGTGAACCCACTGTGTCACGTGTCCTACCTCCTCTAAGGGGGTTGTCTAAGTGAACCCCTGTATCTTCACAGTCCCCCTGATGGTGGGGATAGACTTTCCTGAGGGGAACACCAGGTCGCTACCTCATGAGGAGGATTGGCACACAAGGAAACTGGTCCAGGCTGACCAGGAGGTACCTGAGAAAGGTACCAGAGGTGCAGGACCGAAGGATGAGGCAGAGGTGTAGTCAGATAGGCAAAAGGTCAGGGCAGGCGGAACAGGTACAGGTCAGGCAATCCGGATCGGCAACAGGAGAGTCAAGGCAGGCAGGTAGGGATATAACAGGTAGCAGAGTCCAGAAATACAGATACGAGTCAGGAACACAAGAACACAAGCTGAAACCAGTAACTGGTCCAGGCTGACCAGGAGGTACCTGAGAAAGGTACCAGAGGTGTAGGACCGAAGGATGAGGCAAAGGTGGAGTCAGATAGGCAAAGGGTCAGGACAGGCAGAACAGGTACAGGGCAGGCAATCCGGATCAGCAACAGGAGAGTCAAGGCAAGCAGATAGGGATCTAATAGGTGGCAGAGTGCAGGAATACAGATACGAGTCAGGAACACTAGCAGAAACCAGGAACCTTAGCAGTATACAAGGACCTTGACACTGAGGTATCTGGGAAGGGGGCTGAGCCACTTATATATGCGCAGGAGGGCTAGGATAGGTCAGCGAGGTCACATGACCAAACCCATAAAGCCCAGGAAGTGACGAGCACCACCCCTTAAGGGAGTGCTGCAGGAAACAAGCAGCAAGCATGCTGTGGCCAGGGCTGAGAGCAAACTGGAGGGGATCCTAGAACAACAGCACCCACACAGACAGAGCCCAGGACTGCATCGGTGTTTGCAAAGCACCGGCCGCAGATCACTGGTGAACACGGCGCCCTTCTATGCTGTCTTATATTTAAACCATTCTATATGCCTAAACCAGCTGTAGAAAATGATGACTGAGACAAGCCTGCCGGCCCATCCCCTTCCCTACCCACCGCTCTCCCCCTTTTGAAGACCTGGTGTGAACGGGGAAGAGGTTGCAGATTCTGCCGCAACATGGCATGCGACAGAATCTGCGCGAGATATATACGCCACAAAACTGGCTTATATCTGTTTGCAAATGACCCCCTTTATATATGAAACTCTTATATCTTTACATAAAAATAACAACTGATTTTCAAGAATTTACATAGATTTTTTATTTTTATTCTTTTGCCATCCCAACTATAAAACTTCGAGATACCACATAAAAGCCCAAAGGAATTAATGAAAGAAGGAATTGTTCCAGAACAAAGACAATCAGAAGATAATTAGTACGCAGCACACACATCTTATAGAATTAAAGTCCTATTGACATCAAATCCTCCTTATGCCTGTGTCTACATGATGTCAAAAGGAAGCGAACCCCCCTCAAGGAAGACACGTTTTATGGATTGAAATCGTTTAAATGAAATCATTAAACTTGAAAGCCAAGTAATTGCATTTATTTACGTGTATTTTTGGCCAATTTATTGAAAAGATTTGTAGGCGCATTCATCACAGGCAGAAGAAGGATTTTATTCTGAGACACAACGTCGATTTTAAGATTACGAAGGCAAATAAACCAAAGTAAGGAAGACAATAAAGCTGCAGGAAGCCAAATGTGTTGCCAACGCGTTTCACTCTGATATAATGTTACGTTCAGTAAAGGGTCAATAGATCAGGTAGTGTCATGTTTGCCTTCACTTCATAGATCCTCCTGCAGGAGTCAGCCCAAAGTTCTTGCAGCGAAAATGAAACGTAAAGGATCTGAGCGTAACCTGTGATTTATACAATATCAGGGATTTACTGCTATAAAATGACAGGATTCATTCTGGAGGCAGTAAAACGTTGTAATATTTAAGATTTTTATGATGATTTTCTTCTCTTTTGGTTTTTTTAATAGCTTGTCAACTGATTTTTGACCTAGAATTTAATCAAGACTATTACATTTGCATAAATTGTCTATGAAATATTCCTTTTTGCTGGGGGAACATGATTGAATAATGAACTAAAACGTACAATGAGATGTTAAAAAGAAAAATAATAAAATACCTGTGCGGTTAAAGGGATTGTCTACTCTCTTATTTTACTACCTTGTGACGGGTCAATTAATTTATGGTTGTGTTCATGTGAAGACAAATAACACATGGATAAAGTGATATAATAAAGTGATATATGTTTTTATATTTATTCATAGGTGGGGTTAACGGGCGACAAATAATTCATGGGTGGGGTTAGGTGGAGACACTTCATGGGGGAAGTTGTATGAAGAGAAATAATTCGTGGATGGGGTTATGTGAAAAAAAAAAATTTATGGATGGGGTAACATGAAGAAAAATAATTTATAAATGGAGTTATGTGGAGACAATTCATGGGTGAGGTTATATGGAGACAATTCATGGGTGGGGTTATATGGCGACAATTCATGGGTGGGGTTATATGGAGACAATTCATGGGTGGGGTTATATGGAGACAATTCATGGGTGGGGTTATGTTGAGTCAATTCATGGATGGGTTCTGTGGAGACAAATAACTTACGGGTGGAGTTATGTGGACACAAATAATTAAAAAGTGGAGTTATATGGAGACAATTCATGTGTGGGGTTTTGTGTAGACAAATTTTATTTGATTTATTTTACTCACTGACACATTGCGCAGCGCTTTACAGACATCATCTCTAGCTGTCGCCTAAGATCACAATCTACGTTCCCTATCAGTGTGTCTTTTATATTTGACAAATAATCTTATATATGACAAATAATTAATCAGGAGGATTATGGTAAGGCAAAATTCATGGGTGGAGTAATGTGGAGACAATTCATGGGTGGGGTTATGTGAAGACAATTCATGGGTGGGGCTATGTGAAGGCAATTCATGAGTGGGGTTATGTGAAGACAATTCATGGGTGGGGTTATGTGAAGACAATTCATGGGTGGGGTTATGTGAAGACAATTCATGGGTGGGGTTATGTGAAGACAATTCATGGGTGGGGTTATGTGAAGACAAATAGTTCATGAGGGGTTTTTTGGGAGACAGATAAATCATAGCCAAAGTCATGTGAAGACAAATAATTTATGTATGGCATTAGGTTAATACAAATAATTCATCGGTGGGGTGATGTGCAGACAAATAATTAATGGGTGGGGTTATGTAGAGACAAATAATTCATGGATAGGGTTATGTGAAGACGAGTAACTCATGAGTGTAGTCATGTGAAGAAGAGTAACTCATGGCTGGGGTTATGTGCAGACAAATAATGAGTGGGGTTATGTAGGGACAAATAATTCATGGGTGGGGTAAAGACAAGTAACTCATGGGTGGAGTCATGTGAAATCAAATAATGAAACAGTGGAAGAGTCTGAATATTTATATCATTCCTTTATATCATTCATGGGTGGGGTTATGTGCAGACAAATAATTCATGGATAGGGTTCAGATAAGTAACTCATGAGTGTAGTCATCTAAAGACAAGTAACTCATGGGTGGGGTCATGTGAATACAAGTAACTCATGGGTGGAGTCATGTTAAATCAAATAATGAAACAGTGGCAGAGTTTGAATGTTTATATCATTCCTTCTTACAATGCTAATGTAAGGAACACATGGGTAGTCGTAGCTGGAAGTTTCTGAGCCACAGTGGGAAATCTCCAACATGACCCTACACCTACATGTGGCAATTATAATACAAGACCCTCCCTCACCAGGGTCCTCATGTGACTGCTACCTATATACCCCTAATAATATGCCTCTAATTATTCCTTGAAATTACCAAATGTTAGGATTCTCTTTAGGAGACCCAACATATTTAAATTGGGAATCTGTGAAATGTGACCGCCCATTTAAACAATCTATCTGGATTTAATCACAATATATTGTAAACATTGTATTTCTATATGAGCTATAGCTCTAACCCCAGCCCATGCTCCTAATAGTGTATTCTGCATGTCCCATATTTTATTATATCAGCTTTCTGTGCTCAGAGAACTGAAAGTCCTTGACACATTTTCAAACCTGTCTGCTATTCATTCATTGCATTCTGCTGCTTTTGCATGTAATTATACATCCACAGAATCGTATTCTTTTGTGAATTATTGATGTCTCCAAGCATTTGTTTTGTAATGTGTAACAATTGCAAACTGTCTGCTTATAACAGCAATGGGAAAACTGCAAGTCACATAAATCTATGATGACTTTAAACTGCTGTAAGAATTGTCTGCAAAAGGGTTAAAATTCATATTCACTTTTACCCACCAGTTTTCATATATAATCAATCTAAATAAAAACTTTAATCACTTACCCTGTACTGATCCTGCATTACATCCTCTGTTATACCCCAGAGCTGCACTCACTATTCTGCTGTTGGAGTCACTGTGTACATACATTACATTACTTATCCTGAACTGATCCTGCATTACATCCTGTATTATACTCCAGAGCTGCACTCACTATTCTGCTGGTGCAGTCACTGTGTACATACATTACATTACTTATCCTGTACTGATCCTGAATTATACCCCAGAGCTGCACTTACTATTCTGCTGGTGCAGTCACTGTGTACATACATTACATTACTTATCCTGTACTGATCCTGAGTTACATCCTGTATTATACTCCAGAGCTGCACTGACTATTCTGCTGGTGCAGTCACTGTGTACATACATTACATTACTTATCCTGTACTGACCCTGAGTTACATCCTGTATTATACTCCAGAGCTGCACTCACTATTCTGCTGGTGAAGTCACTGTGTACATACATTACTTATCCTGTACTGATCCTGAGTTACATCCTGTATTATACTCCAGAGCTGCACCCACTATTCTGCTGGAGCAGTCACTGTGTACATACATTACTTATCCTGTACTGATCCTGAGTTACATCCTGTATTATACTCCAGAGCTGCACTCACTATTCTGCTGGTGAAGTCACTGTGTACATACATTACATTACTTATCCTGTACTGATCCTGAGTTACATCCTGTATTATACGCCAGAGCTACACTCACTATTCTGCTGGTGGAGTCACTGTGTACATACATTACATATCCTGTACTGTTCCTGAGTTACATCCTGTATTATACTCCAGAGCTGCACTCACTATTCTGCTGGTGCAGTCACTGTGTACATACATTACATTACTTATCCTGTACTGATCCTGAGTTACATCCTGTATTATACCCTAGAGCTGCACTCACTATTCTGCTGGTGGAGTCACTGTGTACATACAGCAGTTCAAATAGCCTAAGGCTAATAGGTTCCTGTTTCTGGTCTAATTTAAAATGTAACATTTATTTCATTTTTATTTAAAAATTTATAAACGGGAAGAAAAAAGAAGAAAGTGGTTAAAAATGAAGTGCGGCTGGGCTCTGCGGCACGGGATAATGTAATAACTTGTAAGTGAGATACTTTGTCAACAGACACTTTCCTCTATATTCTCTCTCTATCAGTATCTGGGGATAAGATGTTTTCTCAGTTCTCCACTTTCTGACTATTTGTCCTTTAGATATTCAGATCTTAACTCTCTATTTCTATATATTGTGATTAGAGGCACGCTGTTGTCCGGTATTCCTTGCCTGTCCCTTCTTTCACTAGTTTTCGCCTATGAATGGATTCACCTTGCCACTTGTGTCCGTGTACTAAGTGCCTGCAGTGCACTGAGACACGGTCACTAAGTCACAGCCACACTTAGCCTAAAACCTAAATTGCAGCTCCCCCGACATGTTTCACCACTGCTGTGGCGTCTTCAGTGGAAATGGAGCTACTATCAACACGAGCGCCATTTGAATCGGTGTTTATAACTACTATAGGCGGGTCTTTCTCTCCTGTTCTCCAATAAGCGCGCAGCGCTCGTGTGACAGCAAAGCAATCTGGCCAATAGGTTTCAGTCTCAGCAATTAGTCGATCATGAGTGTCATAAATACCTACAGAGGATATGCGCCTGCGTGAGAACCTTTACCTTCATATCAACGTATTCCGAACATCTGTGCATGTCCTGTAGGCCGAGTCTCTCCATCTGCGCTTGCCTCCCGATTCCATCTCTAAAAGAAACTAAGTGGGGGGCGCATGCGCTAGAAAGTTCATTCGTAGGGAAGGTCTGCATGCCCTCCGACTCAGCCTCCAACTCAAATATCAGAAAAGGGCGCATGCACGAGGACTTAGAAGAAGATTTTGAAAAGTTTCCTACAGCGCATGTCTTCTGACTTCATCTACTATTCAGAGGTATCGCTAATTGCTACAGCGCATGTCTTCTGACTTGGTCTACTAATCGATGTTATCTTTTTTAGCGCGCATGTCTTAGGTCTTAGTTTTTTATATAGAAACAGAATGGGCGCACATGCGCTAGAACTTAGGAGAAGATTTTGATGGGATTCCTACAGCGCATGTCTTCTAACTTAATCTACTATTCGATGTTATCTTTCTTGATGTGCATGTCTTAAGTCTCAATCCTATATCTTCAGGGTATATTGCGCATATCTTAAAACCAGTGCTGCGCATATGTGCTAGCCAGGGGCGTAGCTAAAGGCTCATGGGCCCTGGTGCAAGAGTCCAGCTTGGGCCCCCCCCCCCCCTTCCCTAAGCGCTGTGTGGCCAGGGGCAGAGAAGCACATAGCCTTTATGCTGCCTGAGGCAAAAGTGGAAGCAGCACCCCCCATGCCAAATTTTCCACCTAACCCCTTCAGAAAGAGGTGTAACAACCAGCACGCACTTTCTATAATACTGGTGTCTTCTTATACGGCATCAGGGTCTTTGGGCCCCCTCAGGCTCCTGGGCCCAGAGCGACTGCTATCTCTGTACTCCCTATTGCTACACCTCTGCCTTTAGCTTTGGCTGTTGGCGCTCACCCTACCTTCGTGATTCCTATGGTGCCCCTGTTTCTAAAATGGAATGGTGAACCGTGATGGATAAGCCTGACTTGGGACTCACTTTCATCAGGAATTGAGCAGGCTAAGGCTACTTTCACACTTGCGGCAGTGTGACCCGGCGGGCAGTTCTGTCGTCGGAACTGCCCGCCGGATCCGCCAATCTGCCGCTGACAAAGCATTTGTGAGACGGATCCGGATGCGGATCAGTCTCACAAATGCATTGCAAGGACGGATCTGTCTCTCCGCTTGTCATGCGGACCGACGGATCCGTCTTGTAAATTTTTTATCATTTTTACCGATCTGCACATGCGCATGCCGGAACAACGGATCCGGCATTCCGGTATTCTGAATGCCAGATCCAGCGCTAATACATTCCTATGGGAAAAAATGCCGGATCCGGCGTTCAGGCAAGTCTTCAGTTTTTTTCGCCGGAGAGAAAACTGTAGCATGCTGCGGTTTTCTCTTTTGCCTGATCAGTCAAAACGACTGAACTGAAGACATCCTGATGCATCCTGAACGGATTACTCTCCACTCAGAATGCATGGGGATATGCCTGATCAGTTATTTTCCGGTACAGAGCCCCTGTGACGGAACTCTATGCCGGAAAAGAAAAACGCGAAAAGTGTGAAAGTACCCTTAGTTTTTATGCTATCCATTTTGCCCTGTACCATGTATATGGCATAAATAATGTTACCATTATTTTAATAGAGGAACTGGTTTTGAAAACCAACAGAAGGTTCTACTTAGACTTTATCATGGCCGCTCATGTAGCCTTCAATGGTGCACATACCGTAAGTGATTTATTTCCAGAACATCCTCAGTAAATCAATACCTGCAGGAAACACATATGTTTGGGGCGGTAATGGAAGGTCATATCATATGCATGAACTTTCAGCTGCTATTAATTGGACAGTGGATTCGGAGGAAATCAATATAAGTAAAGCTGTATGACAAAGGCAAAGATGCCTGTTTGCAAGCTAGACGTGCATGTACTTAGCTAATAATGTTGATGCCATTTCAGTCAGGTCTGATGCGTATTAACGTATGCAGCGTCCTGGAAAACAGGGGCCTCCAACTGTCACCAGTCTCAAACGCACCTCGCCGCCAGCGTCCTCACTGCCGCCTGCGATCTGAGTGTCTGATCTGACTGGGAGCCGGAGATGCGCGGAAACCACGCCTCCGGCTCCTCCTCACTCAGTCAGACCTCACTCAATGTTGCGGCCGCCCGCCCCCTCTGACATGCCAGACACGTGAGCCGCCAACAGCCTGCGCTTTGCCGTGCGCACTGCCCCCGGGGCGGGCCCTGGCCTGGATTTTGAATAGGAGGCGTGGGGGGGCCGTGGGCCCCCCTGGCTCAGGGGCCCGGTCGCAATTGCGACCGCTGCGACCCCTGTAGCTACGCCACTGGTGCTAGCTAGGTCATCGGTAGACTTTAGGACTGATATCCGCTATGCATATCTACTAGCTTTATTTCTTTTTCTTTTTGAGGATTTTCTATCCTACTGTAATTTTTATTAGTCTCATAATATTTAATCTGTAAGTGGATAATTAGTCCATTTTTTATTTTATTTTTTAGAAAAAGAAAAATCTATGACTAATGCTGAAAGAAAAATATAGACGTACTACAAAACGAAATTAAGGAAAGGAAACATAGAAAATATATCAGGGACCGCTCTGACTTTGAAAGTGATAGAGTTTACATCTGGAGGAATAGAGGTACTAATAGGAATCCACAGCGAGGATATATTGAAAACTCTGAGACCTCGGGCACAGAAGGTTCAGTTCACAGTTCAACAGGGGAATCGGATAAATGGCATAAAACGTAAAACTAAAAAGAGACAGTACCCTCCAAATAAATCCTCCCTAGAGAGACGTGAATCTTTTCAGATATGCCCGGGAGGAATAGAAGGAAAACAAGTTACCTCAGATCCGAATACCACTGTGGCCAGTATAAACACGAATCCCACAGCAACTTATCCATCCTTATCTACACAACCCTTCTCATTTGGTTCATCCCAAGGGGGGAGTACGGGCCAGAACCTTACAGTCTACCAGTCACCTGCAATACAACCCCCAACCCAGATGCATCTAACCCAGACGAATATGGGCTTGGGAGAAAAGACTACCCCCATTGCCCCCCTTTTTTTAGGACAAGCAGGGGTTCAATAGAGGGATCGGGAGAGATAGGGCTACAGCAAATAGCTGTGGCAACATCTAATGAGGACTTGGATGATAAACAGGTCATACATTTATCCACATACACAATAACCGCTTCACAAAAAACACTCTTGAGTAGGGGGTCTCACCTTTTCACCGGTTCCACAATGTGACACGTTCCTATGGATTAAAGATATAAATCTCTTCGCACGAAAATTAGCTCTACATAAAGTACATAAACAAGAAGAAAATGATGTACGTAGAATTTTTGAAAATGAAAGAAGATGTGTAAAGACATTGGAAGAACTTTTGAAAGAGAGCGAAGGGTATCAAATTATCCCCGATCCCGCCTTCTCGACTTTAAAACCTAAATTGAGAATTACCCCATCCTTTACACAATTTCAAGAGATAGAGACCTTTGTCCAACCAGTAACACAGGACATAAAATCACAAAAAATGGGGAAGGATCATATTGAATCAAATCTAAGTATTCAAGAACTTGAGGCCTTGGTAACCCTAAAAATAACGGGAACATTATAATAAAACCAAGTGATAAAGGGGGCAACATAGTTATTCAAGACAAAGGAGACTATGTTGATATGGTCCTGAGACTCCTCAGAGATAAAAAAAAACATATACGGTTCTACTCAATGACCCCACAGAAGACTATCTGAATGAATTGAGAAATCTTCTCGAACCACACCAAGAGAATATTATCACAAAAGATGAATACCAGTATTTATTCAATAAAAGCCCTGTAATTTCTACGTTCTATGCCTTACCAAAGGTGCATAAGAATAAGAAGCCTATCCCAGGGAGACGCATAGTCTCGGGCAATGAGAATTTAACGCAGGCCATCAGCGAGTATGTGGATCAAATACTGAGACCCTTTGTGACCACTCTACCCTCATACATCAGGGACACAAAAGAGCTCCTCCTGAAAATAAATGATATCACATTGACACCCAACACCATTCTAGCAAGTCTACACGTAGAATCACTCTACAGCAATATTCAGCACTCACTAGGAATACACGCAGTTGAAAATTATCTTAATACAAGGAGCCAAAATTTAAAAAAACACAATGAGTTTGTTTTATCATCACTTAAGTTTATTTTGGAGCACAATTTTTTTTATTTTTCAAGGACACTTCTATAAACAAATCAATGGGACCGTGATGGGGGACGTCATGTGCCCCAACGTATGCAAATTTATTTTTAGGGTGGTGGGAAAAAAATTATGTTTTCAAGGAAGAGATGTCGTCGTATGTCTGCCACATTATATTTTGGGGCAGATATATCGACGACATTCTTATTCTATAGGATGGGGGTCATTCACTATTTCACGAAGACACTAAATAACAATAATATAGGAATGAAATATACCTATGAAATTCAGGATAAGGAGATTGTGTTCCTTGATTTAAAAATAAAGAAAGCAGAAGATGGACACTTGGTCACAGAGGTTCACAGAAAACCCACCGCAAGAAACATTGGAATAGCTGGCACCAGTCTCCCTTGAAAAGAGGAATTTCGACGGATCAATACCTGAGGGCACGCCGTAACTGTTCCGATGAGACCTCTTTTAGCAAAGAAAGCGAACAACTGTTCCAAAGGTTCAGAAAGAGAGGCTATCCGACTAGGCCTCTAAAAAATGCATATAACAGAGCCAAGAGGTTGGATAGAGAAGATTTATTAACCTTCTCCCGACCGCCTAACGCAGGGATGCGTCCTGCGGGCGGCCGGGTTATTCCTCATTGACGCGTCGGCGCGTCATCCCGCGAGAGCCGGGATTTCACGTGGACGTGCGAGCGCATGTGCACGCGTTCACAGCGACGCGCGGCTGACAAGTTAATTTACAGCCTGCCAGCAGCGATCATTCGCTGGCAGGCTGTAGATGCGATTTTTTTAACCCTAAAAAAGTATATTAGACGCTGTTTTGTTAACAGCGTCTAATATACCTGCTACCTGGTCCTCTGGTGGTCCCTTTTGCTTGGATCGACCACCAGAGGACACAGGCAGCTCTGCACATTGCCAGAACTATATAGAAAATGCATGTACTATAGGCTCTACAAAAAACGCAGTGTTCGCCCGATCAGACCTGATATTGTGCGCACACTTGCGTTCAGTCCGCCCCACCGCAGTGACAGAATATATTTTTTTGATCACTGCAAAAACACCGTAAAATCGCTGCAGCGCTATAAAGATCACTTTTGAGGGGCATGGCGAATTCATAGAAGATTTATTTTTTTGGCACAAGTTAGCGGAAATAGATTTTTTTTTTTTTTTCTTACAAAGTCTCATATTCCACTAACTTGTGACAAAAAATTAAAATCTTAGATGAACTCACCATACCCCTCACGGAATCCAAATGCGTAAAAATGCCCTGTGAAATCCTAAAGGTACTCATTGGAATTTGGGCCCCTTTGCGCATCTTGGCTGCAAAAAAGTGTCACACATGTGGTATCGCCGTACTCAGGAGAAGTAGGGCAATGTGTTTTGGGGTGTATTTTTACATATACCCATGCTGGGTGAGAGAAATATCTCAGTAAATTGACAACTTTGTATAAAAAAATGTAAAACGTTGTCATTTACAGAGATATTTCTCTCACCCAGCATGGGTATATGTAAAAATACACCCCAAAACACATTGCCCTACTTCTCCTGAGTACGGCGATACCACATGTGTGACACTTTTTTGCAGCCTAGGTGTACTCCAATGAGTACCTTTTAGGAGGGCATTTTTAGACATTTGGATTCCAGACTTCTTCTCAC
The DNA here is from genome assembly GCF_014858855.1 of Bufo gargarizans. NCBI lineage: Eukaryota > Metazoa > Chordata > Amphibia > Anura > Bufonidae > Bufo > Bufo gargarizans. The sequence continues at coordinate 522,622,793 of NC_058083.1, forward strand.
GCTTTAGGGCCCCTAAAATGCCAGGGCAGTATAAATACCCCACATGTGACCCCATTTTAGAAAGAAGACACCCCAAGGTATTCCGTGAGGGGCATGGCAAGTTCATGTAAAATAAAAAAAATTGTCACAAGTTAGTGGAATATGAGACTTTGTAAGAAAAAAAAATAATAATAAATCCATTTCCGCTAACTTGTGACAAAAAATAAAAACCTCCATGAACTCACTATGCCCATCAGCGAATACCTTAGGGTGTCTAATTTCCGAAATTTGTGGGGTGTTTCTACTGTCTGGGCATTGTAGAACCTCAGGAAACATGACAGGTGCTCAGAAAGTCAAAGTGCGTAAATAAAAAAATTTCCACCATAGTTTGTAAACGCTATAACTTTTACCCAAACCAATAAATATACACTTATTGCATTTTTTTTATCAAAGACATGTTGAACAATAAATTTAGAGAAAAATTTATATAGAAATGTAGTTTTATTTGAAAAAATTTACAACAGAAAGTGAGAAATTTCGTTCAATTTTGATTAATATAAAAAAAAGTAAAAATGTCAGCAGTAATGAAATACCACCAAATGAAAGCTCTATTAGTGAGAAGAAAAGGAGGTAAAATTCATTTGGGTGGTAAGTTGCATGAACGAGCAATAAACGGTGAAAGTAGTGTAGTGCAGAAGTGTAAAAAGTGGTCTGGTCATTAAGGGGGTTTAAGCTGGGGGGCTGAAGTGGTTAAAGACAACAGCATCAAAAAAGAGTGAAATCATCAGATCCATAGAGACATACGATGGATATAATAGAGAAATATGTTGTATCCTTAAAAAATATTGGCATATAATACAATCTGACAGAGACCTAGGTATGGTACTTACCCCCAAATCCATCTCTAACATACATAAGAGGCCCAAATCTGAAGGACCAACTGGTTCATAGTCATCTAGCGGAGGAGAGAATCCGGACTGGAGAAATAAGGGAGAAGTATCGGGGCTCATCACCATGTGGAGACTGCTCCTTCTGTAAATATATACCCCGTATAAAAAATTTCACAAACCCTGGGGATAAAAAAGAATATGAAATTAGACAACTCATTACGTGCAGAACGCAGGGGGTCATTTACATAGCTTCTTGTCCATGTCCTAAACTATATGTAGGTAAAACTATACAGGAACTGAGACGCTGCATCACAGGCCATTTGGGTACAATTGAAACCGACAAAGACACCCCTATACAAGTCTACGCCGCTCGCCACACACCAAAAGCCGTTTCAATACAATCTTGCAAGGCCAAACTCCACATATCCCAACCAACCGCATTTAAATGTACTACATCAGACCTCCAAAAAACCCTAACCCCTTTCTCCATCTCTGTATGACTCACCGCTACTTCCCCATTCCTGGCCATAAAACGACCCATCGCCAATTTTACTCTGGCCCTATTTACCCCTCAGGGCTCCAGAAGGCGACCAAAATGGTCGCCAATGCTACTTAGAATTTACAAATGACTTTTTAGACTTGTCGCCATTTGCGACTAGACCCGCCGCCGCAGCTCTGCAGTTGAATACAGCGGTGGGGCACAGGAGATGATAGTTCTCTGTCCCACCGCCGATGTTCTTCTCAGCAGCTCAGGGAAGAAGGAGTCTCTCCCTCCCCCCTGTGCTGCTGCCGCCGCCGCCAAAAGAAGGGAGACGGGAGGAGGAGGGCAGGGGCTGTGGCCTCTGCGCCACCAATGAAGATAACTGACCTGTTATTACAAATACAGGAGGCGGGTGCGGGAATCAAATAGCCGGCACCCGACCTCTATGACAGGGAGCTACGGCACCTGAGGGGTTAACTGCAGCGGATCGCAGCTCCCTGTCATAGAGGTCGGGTGCCGGCTATTTGATTCCTGCACCCGCCTCCTGTATTTGTAATAACAGGTCAGTTATCTTCATTGGTGGCGCAGTGCGCCCCCCCCTCCCCAGTATAATAAACATATAAACATTGGTTGCGCAGTGCGCCCCCCCAACACCCCAGTATGATAGACATTGGTGGCGCTGTGCCAATAAGGATAAAAAAAAAATAAAAATTTACTCACCTCCTCCAATTGATCGCGTAGCTGCCGGTCTCCTGTTCTTTCTTCAGGACCTGTCAAAAGACCTGTGGTGACGTCACTGAGCTCATCACATGGTCCATTACCATGGGGATGGCTCATGTGATGTACCATGTGATGAGCACAGTGCTGTCACCACAGGTCCTTTGACAGGTCCTGAAGAAAAAACAGGTGACCGGCAGCTACGCGATTAGTTGGAGGAGGTGAGTTAATAAAAAAAAAAAATTTTAACCCTCAATTGACCTTCTACTAAGCACTCTGTATTAAAGAATACTATTATTTTCCCTTATAACCATGCGTAAAAATTGCACCACATCCGCACTTACTTGCGGATACTTGCGATTTTCACGCAGCCCCATTAACTTCTATGGGGCCTGCGTTGCGTGAAAAACGCACAACATAGAGCATGCTGCGATTTTCACACAACGCACAAGTGAAGTGTGAAAATCACCGCTCATGTGCACAGCCCCATAGAAGTGAAAGGGTCCGTATTCAGTGCGGGTGCAATGCGTTCACCTCAAGCATTGCACCCGTGCAGAAATCTCGCCCGTGTGAAAGGGGCCTAAGAGTGAATAGGACAAGGGTTTCAGCCCTTAAGGGGGCTAATAGTAAGTAAAAAATTAATAAAACACAAACACTAAGGCTACTTTCACACTTGCGGCAGTGTGATCCGGCAAGCAGTTCCGTCGTCGGAACTGCCTGCCGGATCCGCCGATCTGGATGTGACAAAGCATTTGTGAGACATGCGGACAGACAGATCCGTATATTTTTACACATTTTTACCGGACTCTGCGCATGTATTTTGAATGCCGGATCTGGCACTAAAACATTCCTATGGGGAAAAATGCCGGATCAAGCAAGTCTTCAGTTTTTTATGCTGCGGTTTTATCTTTTGCCTGATCAGTCAAAAAGACTGAACTGAAGACATCTTGATGCATCCTCAACGGATTACTCTCCATTCAGAATGCATGGAGATATGCCTGATCAGTTCTTTTCTGGTATAGAGCCCATAGGACGGAACTCAGTGCCGGAAAAGAAAAACGCTAGTGTGAAAGTACCCTAAAATATTAAGTTTAAATCCCCCCTTTCCCAATTTTACATATAAAATATATAAACAATAAATAAATAAACATATTACATAGCGCTGCGTCCGAAAAGTCCAAACTATTAAATTATTAAAAAATATCTCCTATGCGGTGAGCGCCGTAACATAAATAAATAAAAACCATGAGATGCGCCATTTTTCAGTCATCTTGTCACCCCAAAAAATAGGATAGGACTGTTCTATTATGGGCCGAACGTTTCATAAAAAGCGAAATGCACGCTGCTTTTTTTGGTGTTTTTTATTTTTTTTTGCGTGGTATTGAGTATCGCAATACTTTTTTATGGTGACGAAAGCGAATCAAAATTTTGGTATCGAAACAACCCTACGCCGAATCTGATCGGCGTAGCGTTGTCACGATACCAAAATTTTGATTCGGTTTTGATTTGGCGACTAAAAATTTAATTAGGCTCCTAAATTTTTCAGTTCAGGAGCCAATGGCTACTAGGTATTTTTTTTAGTCTGGAGCACTGCCCCCACCGACCTAGCCCCTCTCCAGACCATCCTCGGAACTATGTCCGACCACACCACTAACCGTGGAAACAAAGCCCACAGCCCTGATAAGTCAAACTTCATGTCGCGCAGCAGCTCCCGCAATGGCCGCGCCGCCAAATCATTGCTCCCAACATGCAGACCCCATTCCAGACCATGCTTCTACGCCCCAGCCACCTTACCACCACCTCGGACCGTGAGAATACCAACTGCTGACCGTCCGGCCGAACCGCTGCCCGGACAGCCCCCCAAAAGACATAGGAATGTCCCAAGATTCACACCAGGGCTGGTACCGCACCTTTAACGAGAAAAAACAAAACACCAAAATACAACTGCCATTAACAACTAACCCCATTATAATATCCTTACCCCCCACTGATCCCTTAAATTACAGGCAATTCAATCGGACATAGGACCTGAACTGAACTGACTACCACCGCCCAATACGTTTAATAATCTCGTCGTCCAGACCCCACCGAGCCGCCTCCGTTGCTGCTCCAATCCTAAACGAATGGCTAGAGTACTCCGCCTGTCCCAGCCCTAATCGCTCCAAACATTTTGAAAAAACAGCCGCAAACTGAAAACGGGACAAAAAGGGACCCATTAGCATGTGCTAACAATGGTCTAATCCCTTTCCTCGTATCCGCCCCAAAATCACGCAAACTTTTTACCGGACACATTTCACAACCAGGAACACTGAACAACACTACTCTCCGCCCCCTTCCTTCCACATCCGTCTTAGACCGCCGAATAACGAATTCCACCCTATCACGAAACAATTCAACATCATCCCTAAGCAACCCCCCCACCCGACTGACTGTCCGACAAACCAACTCCAACGCAAAAGAAAACGCCAGCCTAAACAACCGTTCTTCCCAAACCGAACTGCAAACCCTCCTTAACTGTTCTCCCAACCCTAACAGCAATTCAAATGATACTGGCCTCCTGCTATCCACCCTGGCCCACAACCGACGCCAACCCTTCAAGGCCCTAGCTACCAAAAAGGACTTAGTAAAGTCTGTAATTTTCCTCAATTTAAAACCAAACGCCAACCCAGCTATGCAGCCATTCATTTTTGCCACTGACCACCCTTCCTCCCTACAATGCCCAACAAACAGCAACAGCAGAACTTCAAGTTCCCCATTTCCAACACCCAGCCTAGTACACCATTCTTCCCAGTACTCCCACGCCTTAACATATGTCACCCACGTACCGGGCGCCAATTATGCCTGAACGAGCCCGGCTACGGTCCCCCAAAAAGCTCCCACAGACAGCTCGGGCATTCCCTCCCGGACTCTTCCGCCTCTGTGGCCAGTTGCCGAAAACAATCCCACTGTGAACGAGAGCGTCAGCGATACTGTTGTCTACCCCCGGCACATGCACAGCCACCACCCAAGCATTGATCGACAAACAGTCCAAAACCAGCCGCTGCAGCAGCCGTACCACTAAAGGCGACGAGGCCAACAACCCATTTATCGCCTGAACCACCCCAAGTTATCACAGTGGAAAGGAACCTTCTTATCCCTGAAACACTCCCCCCACGACAAAACTGCCACCACAATGGGAAACAGCTCCAACAGCGCTAAATGGTTTAACCAGCCTCTCTCCGCCCAACTCCCTGGCCATTTCCCAACACACCATCACCCCCCTTCCCAGTAAACGCCAGAAACGCAACCCCCCAAGCTCACAATCAAACGAGTTCACCACCTCACCCATGAATAAAGAGCGACCATTATATTGCTCCAAAAAGGAACTCCAAACTTGCACCTTTTCTGGTAAGCTACACCATGGAACGTAGAAGCCTTTACACAAGACACTAATGAGTAATCTGAAACAGGAAAAAATCACTATTTCTAACATTTTCCAGCCGCATTGTGAATACAGCACTGGAGAGTAATATAGGATGTAAGGATAACACTTAGTAATACAATGCATTACAAAGTAGCTCAATTTTATATGTAGATTTCAAAAGCATTCCCCCCAAAGACATTTGTAGCATATCCAAATGTAGGTGGTCCCACCTCTGGAACGTCCACCTATCAAATGAAGTCCTCAACCTACCTGGTGAGGCAACTGCTGGCTGCCACTTCCAGGAGGAGACTGAAAGGATAGATGGATACACATGTGGACAGGGTCGGACTGGGGTGCCAAGGGCCCACCAGCTCTGAACCCGGACAACCCCTTTAAGGGGGTTTTCCAATTTGCATCAATATCCTTTAAAATAATCCTTTATATAGGAAGCTGTAGTGTAATAGCGCACATGACCGCTGCAGCTACCCCTGGCCCTGGCGCTGTACACCACTGAGGCCAGTGATTAGTTACAGCAGTCAGGTGCAGTACGCGGGCATTTTACCGCGGCAGCCAAAACATTATGTCCCGGCTGCAGCCTGACGGAGAGAACAGAGTATTGGTGCTGGATCAACTAGTGATCAGGATGGTGAGTTTAAGTGTTTTTTTTTAATTTTTAATATTTTTTTTTTTCAACAGCATCCCTGTAGTTTGGCCTCCAAGATTTGAACTTAGGCCCCCCCCTTCAAGCTCAGTACTTCGATAACGTAACAGAACCAAGCTCTGTGCATAGATCCAGCAACAGAACTCACTTCTACACACATTCTTATACACACACTGTCATACACGCAGCACTGTTACATACACACACTGTCATACATGCAGCACTCTTACATACACACACTGTCATACACGCAGCACTGTTACATACACACACTGTCATACATGCAGCACTCTTACATACACACACTGTCATACATGCAGCACTGTTACATACACACACTGTCATACATGCCGGCACTCTTACATACACACACTGTCATACACGCAGCACTGTTACATACACACACTGTCATACATGCAGCACTCTTACATACACACACTGTCATACATGCAGCACTGTTACATACACACACTGTCATACATGCCGGCACTCTTACATACACACACTGTCATACACGCAGCACTGTTACATACACACACTGTCATACATGCAGCACTCTTACATACACACACTGTCATACATGCAGGTACTCTTACATACACACACTGTCATACATGCAGCACTCTTACATACACACACTGTCATACATGCAGGTACTCTTACATACACACACTGTCATACATGCAGCACTCTTACATACACACACTGTCATACATGCAGGTACTCTTACATACACACACTGTCATACATGCAGGTACTCTTACATACACACACTGTCATACATGCAGCACTCTTACATACACACACTGTCATACATGCAGGTACTCTTACATACACACACTGTCATACATGCAGGTACTCTTACATACACACACTGTCATACATGCAGCACTCTTACATACACACACTGTCATACATGCAGCACTCTTACATACACACACACTGTCATACATGCAGCACTCTTACATACACACACACTGTCATACATGCCGGCACTCTTACATACACACACACTGTCATACATGCCGGCACTCTTACATACACACACTGTCATACATGCAGCACTCTTACATACACACACTGTCATACATGCAGACACTCTTACATACACACACTGACATACATGCAGCACTCTTACATACACACACTGTCATACATACAGCACTCTTACATACACACACTGTCATACATGCAGCACTCTTACATACACACACTGTCATACATGCAGACACTCTTACATACACACACTGTCATACATGCAGGTACTCTTACATACACACACTGTCATACATGCAGCACTCTTACATACACACACTGTCATACATGCAGCACTCTTACATACACACACACTGTCATACATGCCGGCACTCTTACATACACACACTGTCATACATGCAGGCACTCTTACATACACACACTGTCATACATGCAGCACTCTTACATACACACACTGTCATACATGCAGCACTCTTACATACACACACTGTCATACATGCAGCACTCTTACATACACACACTGTCATACATGCCGGCACTCTTACATACACACACTGTCATACATGCAGGCACTCTTACATACACACACTGTCATACATGCCGGCACTCTTACATACACACACACTTTCATACATGCAGGCACTCTTACATACACACACTGTCATACATGCAGGCACTCTTACATACACACACTGTCATACATGCAGCACTCTTACATACACACACTGTCATACATGCAGCACTCTTACATACACACACTGTCATACATGCAGCACTCTTACATACACACACTGTCATACATGCCGGCACTATTACATACACACACTGTCATACATGCCGGCACTCTTACATACACACACACTTTCATACATGCAGGCACTCTTACATACACACACTGTCATACATGCAGTACTCTTACATACACACACTGTCATACATGCAGCACTCTTACATACACACACTGTCATACATGCAGCACTCTTACATACACACACTGTCATACATGCAGTACTCTTACATACACACACTGTCATACATGCAGCACTCTTACATACACACACACTTTCATACATGCAGGCACTCTTACATACACACACTGTCATACATGCCGGCACTCTTACATACACACACTGTCATACATGCAGACACTCTTACATACACACACTGTCATACATGCAGCACTCTTACATACACACACTGTTATACATGCAGCACTCTTACATACACACACTGTCATACATGCAGGCACTCTTACATACACACACACACTTTCATACATGCAGCACTCTTACATACACACACTGTCATACATGCAGCACTCTTACATACACACACTGTCATACATGCCGGCACTCTTACATACACACACTGTCATACATGCCGGCACTCTTACATACACATACTGTCATACATGCAGGCACTCTTACATACACACTGTCATACATGCAGCACTCTTACATACACACACTGTCATACATGCAGCACTCTTACATACACACACTGTCATACATGCAGCACTCTTACATACACACACTGTCATACATGCAGCACTCTTACATACACACACTGTCATACATGCAGGCCCTCTTACATACACACACTGTCATACATGCAGCACTCTTACATACACACACTGTCATACATGCAGCACTCTTACATACACACACTGTCATACATGCCGGCACTCTTACATACACACACTGTCATACATGCAGCACTCTTACATACACACACTGTCATACATGCCGGCACTCTTACATACACACACTGTCATACATGCAGCACTCTTACATGCACAGACTGTCATACATGCAGCACTCTTACATACACACACTGTCATACATGCCGGCACTCTTACATACACACACTGTCATACATGCAGCACTCTTACATACACACACTGTCATACATGCAGCACTCTTACATACACACACTGTCATACATGCAGACACTCTTACATACACACACTGTCATACATGCAGCACTCTTACATACACACACTGTCATACATGCAGCACTCTTACATACACACACTTTCATACATGCAGCACTCTTACATACACACACACTTTCATACATGCTGGCACTCTTACATACACACACACTTTCATACATGCAGACACTCTTACATACACACACTGTCATACATGCAGGCACTCTTACATACACACACTGTCATACATGCAGGCACTCTTACATACACACTGTCATACATGCACCACTCTTACATACACACACTGTCATACATGCAGCACTCTTACATACACACACTGTCATACATGCAGGCACTCTTACATACACACACTGTCATACATGCAGCACTCTTACATACACACACTGTCATACATGCAGGCACTCTTACATACACACACTGTCATACATGCAGCACTCTTACATACACATGCTGTCATACATGCAGCACTCTTACATACACACGCTGTCATGCATGCAGTACACTTACATACACACACTGTCATACATGCAGCACTCTTACATACACAGACTGTCATACATGCAGCACTCTTACATACACACACTGTCATACATGCAGGCACTCTTACATACACACGCTGTCATACATGCAGCACTCTTATATACACACACTGTCATACATGCAGCACTCTTACATACACACACTGTCATACATGCAGGCACTCTTACATACACACGCTGTCATACATGCAGCACTCTTATATACACACACTGTCATACATGCAGCACTCTTACATTCACACACTGTCATACATGCAGCACTCTTACATACACACACTGTCATACATGCAGACACTCTTACATACACACACTGTCATACATGCAGCACTCTTACATACACACACTGTCATACATGCAGCACTCTTACATACACACACTTTCATACATGCAGCACTCTTACATACACACACACTTTCATACATGCCGGCACTCTTACATACACACACACTTTCATACATGCAGACACTCTTACATACACACACTGTCATACATGCAGCACTCTTACATACACACACTGTCATACATGCAGGCCCTCTTACATACACACACTGTCATACATGCAGCACTCTTACATACACACACTGTCATACATGCAGCACTCTTACATACACACACTGTCATACATGCCGGCACTCTTACATACACACACTGTCAAACATGCAGCACTCTTACATACACACACTGTCATACATGCCGGCACTCTTACATACACACACTGTCATACATGCAGCACTCTTACATGCACAGACTGTCATACATGCAGCACTCTTACATACACACACTGTCATACATGCCGGCACTCTTACATACACACACTGTCATACATGCAGCACTCTTACATACACACACTGTCATACATGCAGCACTCTTACATACACACACTGTCATACATGCAGACACTCTTACATACACACACTGTCATACATGCAGCACTCTTACATACACACACTGTCATACATGCAGCACTCTTACATACACACACTTTCATACATGCAGCACTCTTACATACACACACACTTTCATACATGCCGGCACTCTTACATACACACACACTTTCATACATGCAGACACTCTTACATACACACACTGTCATACATGCAGGCACTCTTACATACACACACTGTCATACATGCAGGCACTCTTACATACACACTGTCATACATGCACCACTCTTACATACACACACTGTCATACATGCAGCACTCTTACATACACACACTGTCATACATGCAGGCACTCTTACATACACACGCTGTCATACATGCAGACACTCTTACATACACACACTGTCATACATGCAGGCACTCTTACATACACACACTGTCATACATGCAACACTCTTACATACACATGCTGTCATACATGCAGCACTCTTACATACACACGCTGTCATACATGCAGTACACTTACATACACACACTGTCATACATGCAGGCACTCTTACATACACACACTGTCATACATGCAGGCACTCTTACATACACACTGTCATACATGCACCACTCTTACATACACACACTGTCATACATGCAGCACTCTTACATACACACACTGTCATACATGCAGGCACTCTTACATACACACGCTGTCATACATGCAGCACTCTTATATACACACGCTGTCATACATGCAGCACTCTTACATACACACACTGTCATACATGCAGGCACTCTTACATACACACACTGTCATACATGCAGCACTCTTACATACACACGCTGTCATACATGCAGCACTCTTACATACACACACTGTCATACATGCAGCACTCTTAATACATACACTGTCATACATGCCGGCACTCTTATATGCACACACTGTCATACATGCAGCACTCTTACATACACACATTGTCATACATGCAGGCACTCTTACATACACACACTGTCATACATGCAGACACTCTTACATACACACACTGTCATACATGCAGACACTCTTACATACACACACTGTCATACATGCAGCACTCTTACATACACACACTATCATACATGCCGGCACTCTTACATACACACACTGTCATACATGCAGCACTCTTACATACACACACTGTCATACATGCCGACACTCTTACATACACACACTGTCATACATGCAGCACTCTTACATACACACACTGTCATACATGCAGGCACTCTTACATACACACACTGTCATACATGCAGGCACTCTTACATACACACACTGTCATACATGCAGCACTCTTACATACACACACTGTCATACATGCAGGCACTCTTACATACACACACTGTCATACATGCAGCACTCTTACATACACATGCTGTCATACATGCAGCACTCTTACATACACACGCTGTCATACATGCAGTACACTTACATACACACACTGTCATACATGCAGCACTCTTACATACACAGACTGTCATACATGCAGCACTCTTACATACACACACTGTCATACATGCAGGCACTCTTACATACACACGCTGTCATACATGCAGCACTCTTATATACACACACTGTCATACATGCAGCACTCTTACATACACACACTGTCATACATGCAGGCACTCTTACATACACACACTGTCATACATGCAGCACTCTTACATACACACGCTGTCATAAATGCAGCACTCTTACATACACACACTGTCATACATGCAGCACTCTTAATACATACACTGTCATACATGCCGGCACTCTTACATGCACACACTGTCATACATGCAGCACTCTTACATACACACATTGTCATACATGCAGGCACTCTTACATACACACACTGTCATACATGCAGACACTCTTACATACACACACTGTCATACATGCAGACACTCTTACATACACACACTGTCATACATGCAGCACTCTTACATACACACACTATCATACATGCCGGCACTCTTACATACACACACTGTCATACATGCAGCACTCTTACATACACACACTGTCATACATGCCGACACTCTTACATACACACACTGTCATACATGCAGCACTCTTACATACACACACTGTCATACATGCAGGCACTCTTACATACACACACTGTCATACATGCAGGCACTCTTACATACACACACTGTCATACATGCAGCACTCTTACATACACACATTGTCATACATGCAGGCACTCTTACATACACACACTGTCATACATGCAGACACTCTTACATACACACACTGTCATACATGCAGGCACTCTTACATACACACAGTCATACATGCAGCACTCTTACATACACACACTTTCATACATGCAGCACTCTTACATACACACACACTTTCATACATGCCGGCACTCTTACATACACACACACTTTCATACATGCAGACACTCTTACATACACACACTTTCATACATGCAGGCACTCTTACATACACACACTATCATACATGCAGACACTCTTACATACACATATTGTCATACATGCAGGCACTCTTACATACACACTGTCATACATGCAGCACTCTTACATACACACACTTTCATACATGCCGGCACTCTTACATACACACACATTTATATATGCAGGCACTCTTACATACACACACTGTCATACATGCAGGCACTCTTACATACACACACTGTCATACATGCAGACACTCTTACATACACACACTGTCATACATGCAGAAACTCTTACATACACACACTGTCATACATGCTGGCACTCTTATATACACACACTTCTACACATGCCGACACTCTTACATACACACACTTTCATACATGCCGGCCCTCTTACATACACACACTTTCATACATGCCGGCACTCTTACATACACACACTGTCATACATGCAGACACTCTTACATACACACACTGTCATACATGCAGACACTCTTACATACACACACTGTCATACATGCTGGCACTCTTACATACACACTGTCATACATGCAGCACTCTTACATACGCACACTTTCATACATGCCGGCACTCTTACATACACACACTTTTATATATGCAGGCACTCTTACATACACACACTTTCATACATGCAGGCACTCTTACATACACACACTGTCATACATGCAGACACTCTTACATACACACACTGTCATACATGCAGACACTCTTACATACACACACTGTCATACATGCTGGCACTCTTATATACACACACTTCTACACATGCCGACACTCTAAAATACACACACTTTCATACATGCCGGCCCTCTTACATACACACACTTTTATACATGCCAGTACTCTTACATACACACACTGTCATACATGCAGGTACTCTTACATACACACACTTTCATACATGCAGCACTCTTACATACACACACTTTCATACATGCAGCACTCTTACATACACACACTGTCATACATCCATGCACTCTTACATACACACTGTCATACATGCAGCACTCTAACATACACACACTGTCATACATGCAGCACTCTTACATACACACACTGTCATACATGCAGCACTCTTATATACACACACTGTCATACATGCAGCACTCTTACATACACACACTGTCATACATGCAGCACTCTTACATACACACACTGTCATACATGCCAGCACTCTTACATACACACACTGTCATACATGCATGCACTCTTACATACACACACTGTCATACATGCAGCACTCTTAGATACACACACTGTCATACATGCCGGCACTCTTACATACACACACTGTCATACATGCATGCACTCTTACATACACACACTGTCATACATGCAGCACTCTTACATACACACACTGTCATACATGCAGCACTCTTACATACACACACACTTTCATACATGCAGGTACTCTTACATACACACACTGTCATACATGCCGGCACTCTTACATACACACACTTTCATACATGCAACACTCTTACATACACACACTGTCATACATGCAGCACTCTTACATACACACACTGTCATACATGCAGCACTCTTACATACACACACTGTCATACATGCAGCACTCTTACATACACACACTGTCATACATGCAGCACTCTTACATACACACACTGTCATACATGCCGGCACTCTTACATACACACACTGTCATACATGCAGCACTCTTACATACACACACTGTCATACATGCAGCACTCTTACATACACACACTGTCATACATGCAGGCACTCTTACATACACACACTGTCATACATGCCGGCACTCTTACATACACACACTGTCATACATGCAGCACTCTTACATACACACACTGTCATACATGCAGCACTCTTACATACACACACACTTTCATACATGCAGGTACTCTTACATACACACATTGTCATACATGCCGGCACTCTTACATATATACACTTTCATAGATGCCGGCACTCTTACATATATACACTTTCATAGATGCCGGCACTCTTACATACACACACTGTCATACATGCAGGCACTCTTACATACACACACTGTCATACATGCTGGCACTCCTACATACACACACTGTCAAACATGCCGGCCCTCTTACATACACACTGTCATACATGCAGCACTCCTACATACACAGACTGTCATACATGCAGCACTCTTACATACACACACACTTGCATACATGCTGGCACTCCTACATACACACACTGTCATACATGCCGGCACTCTTACATACACACACTGTCATACATGCAGGCCCTCTTACATACACACACTGTCATACATGCCGGCACTCTTAGGCCCTTTCACACGGGTAAGATTTCCGCGCGGGTGCAATGCGTGAGTTGAACGCATTGCACACGCACTGAATCCGGACCCATTCACTTCAATGGGGCTTTGCAGATGAGTGGTGATTATCATGCATCACTTGTGCATTGCATGAGAAATCGCTGCATGTTCTATATTCTGCATTTTTCACGCAAGGCAGGCCCGATAGAAATGAATGAGGCTGCATGAATATCGCAAGCATCCGCAAGCAAGTGCAGATGCGGTGCGATTTTCACGCATGGTTGCTAGGAGATGATCGGGATGAGCAATCCCAGACCCCATTAAAGTAAATTTACTGTATTATTTTCCCTTATAACAAGGTTCGCGCAGCCGGCATCGTCTTCTTACTTCTTCTTTCAGGACCGCAGGTCCTTCTGAACGGAGATAGAAGACCCCATGTTCTACCAGATGAGGTGGCCACTTCCAGTTCCAGAATATTCAAAGCCCACCTCTCAGCTATTTATGACATACCGTGTTCTTCATACCATATTTACCAGAGGCAACCCATGTGGATGGGGAGATGAGGCCCATTTGTGGATGGACAATCAAAATTTGACCTAAATTTTTCCCAAAATTTGATTTCTATAGAATCAGAATTTTTGCTGATTCAGTTTGGTAGAAAAGTGAGAGGAAGAGAGAACGAGAGAGAGAGAGAGAGAGAGAGAGAGAGAGAGAGAGAGAGAGAGCTCTCTATCAGCTTCTCAGGGCATTTAAAGCTCTTTGAATTTGGGTCAAATCAATTCCGGTTTGCAATCGAATAGGACCCGTATCGAATTTCCCAAACTTCGCTCATCACTAGTGGTGAGAACCTCTAGACCAGGCATGTCCAAACTGCGGCCCTCCAGCTGTTGCAAAACTATAACTCCCAGCATGCCTGGATAGCTTACAGCTATTAGGGCATGCTGGGAGTTGTAGTTTTGCAACAGCTGGAGGGCCGCAGTTTGGACATGCCTGCTCTAGACTCAGGGGTGCACCACCAATGAGGCCAGGTGAGGCAATCGCCTCAGGCAGCACCAGGTAGGGGCAAGAGAGGGGGCAGCCGAAGGGCCATGGGCTGAAAGGAAGGGGTTAGGTAAAAAAAAATTGGCATTTGGGAGGGAGGGGCGCCATTTCAGTTTTTGCCTCAGGAAGCAGGAAGGCTAGGTGCACCGCTGTCTAGACTGATGTGGTCTCTACAGGAGTAGCCTAAATGGGCTGTGGTCCATAAAGAGATCCTGTCCTGAGTGGTGTCGAGCAGTTCCTGAAAGGGGTCCTCATTTTTTAATCGTTGCCATCTACCCGGGAGCACCACTCCTAGTAATAGAGCCCCCAATGATATACGTCTGCACACCCGTCAGAACTATAGAGCGCGTTCCTCACTGCGAAGTCTCCGCACAGTCCTAATCATGTCCCATTAATAGGAGATGAGTCACCCGTCTTGTTAGGAGCAGATACAAGGCGCTCATGTGTAATACTCTAAGTGACAGCCTGATACACTTACAGTCTCTGAGACTCAAATATATTACCCGGGAAAGAGATGACTTAAGCGTAATAAGACACAAGTTGCTTCTCCATCTTGGGATAAATCAATGTCCTCCCACCATGCATTGCGGGCCAGGCCGATGTGATAATGCTCGACCGCTATGCGCCAGCTATGGGCCTGTCAATACTGGTTCTGCTGAGGCATGTTAACTAGTAAACCAGTCAATGGACTTAAGTGCACGGAGCGCGTCTCCTCGGCTGCCCGCTACCTTAGACCACTAATCTCCCCCGTTTTAACAATGTATTTATTTTAACTCCTCGGAAAGCGCGGTCTAAGCTTAATTCTGTAGGGCAAAGATCAATACCGGGAGCTGAGGATTGTCTATTTTCTCTGTAAAGTCAGCACAAACGCTCAAACAAAATTAATTCGCTTGCCTTTGAGCGGCTTCAGATCTCTCTTTCGTGAAAAATTGCAAAAGCTTCTGGGAAAGCAAACGCTAGCTCCTAAATCAGGGGTGTGCGGGGAAGGTGGCGGGGGAAGGCTGCTTGGCGGCTCAACTTGTTTGGCGCTTTTACCATGTAGCAACTCTAGGCGTCAACCCAATCCTATCTATTAGGAGTGACCGGAGCTGTCAATCATTGTCTGCCCCGCCCATATTCAAGTGGTTCATACCGATAAGGCCTCGTGCACACAAACGTATTTTGTTTCTGTGTCCATTCCGTTTTTTTGCGGATAGGATGCGGACCCATTCGTTTCAATGGGTCCGCAAAAATGCGGACAGCACATTGTGTGCCGTTCGCATCCGTAGGTCCAGAAGCCCTGCAAAAAAGATAGGACATCTCCTATTCTTGTCTGTTTTGCGGATGGATTCCCCCACCCCCCCCCCCAAAAAACAATTCAATACAGATGCCAAATGGACGCCATCCATGTTTTGCGGACCACAAAACGCATACGGTTGTTTGAATGTAGCCTAAAGAATAACCATTCCAGTTTCCAATATACATTGCATTTTGATGCATCACCATTTTTGAGATCTCTGCTTGCTGTCAGTGAACATTCTACTATCCATCTGGTACCAACGTAATTCTTGTATCCAACCTTACGCTGGGTTCAGACCTGAGCGCTCTGTATGCGCGATTGTACCGGCGTTTGCAATCGCGCATACAGAGACAAGCGAACGCCCATTGTCGCCCGTTCCCGAAAGTCTATGTACGGGAACGCGCGACAAGACGCCCCAATGAAGCTCTTGTACTTCTTGGGGCGTCGGGCGATCGTACGCGCTGTAAAACGCCCAGGTGAGAACTCAGCCTTAGATAACATTCTGTGAAGCACAAATCTCTGCACGCAGCAGTTATCGTCCGGCAGCTTGCGGCCGAATCTCCACCGGTCGCTGTTAGTGAATGGTATCTCGGCAGCGCACGGTTGCGCAGTGGAATTCACGTATCCGGCAGGCTGTTCCCGGGCAGAACAGCCTGACGGATCTGTTTACTGCTAATGTGAAACAAGCCTTGTTGTTGTGATACTTTGTTACAATGTATCAGTGCACTGTCTCGACGGAAAAGCAACTAAAGAAGCCCTCAACTGTAAGAACTATTAGATCTGTACAGTTCATGTAACCCAAAACGTTTTCATTCAGTGACAGCAAGCAGATGTAAAAAAAAAGAAAAAAGGAAAGGATAAACAAAGTATATTATATGATTAAAGGGGTTGTCTGAGTGTTTAATACTGATGACCTGTCCTCCGGATAAGTAATCAGTATCTGATCGGTGGGGGTCTGACTGCCGACACCCCCGCCGATCAGCTGTCTGAGAAGGAGCAGCTTTCCCTAGGCCAGTGATGTCATGTTCATCTGTCACGAGGCTTATGTGCAGCTCGGCCCCATTCACTTGCACTGCCATACCAAGCACTGCCGCTATACAATGTACGGCGCTGTGCTTGGTGAGCAGGGAGAAGGCTGCAGCGCTTTCAGGAGTGCTGGTGCCTTCTAAAGAAGCTGATCAACGGGAGTCCCAGAGCCCAACCTTTCCAGACTACAGGTCATCAGGTAAAAAGTCTTGGAAGCCCCCTTTATTATGTTGGATTTAGGTGGAAACCATATTAGATCTTTAAGAGTTGCATGCTCAGTTCTGCTACATCCGTACATTACATTTCATCCCTCACCCTGTATTTGTCTGGATTAATCGTAAACTGGAATTTTCTAAATCTTCTAAAAGATGTCGCTTAAAAATAAATCAGAGCATGAGAGGGCACAGCTGTGCAGCATCGCCCTTTGTGCGATCGTTACTGTTGCAATCATACAGCAATAAATGTACAGGGCCATTAAATTTAAATAAATTGAATTTGTGCTATCGGATTAAATTTTGAGCGCACGCTGAGATATAGATCACTAACGGTTCTCATTCCTTATGCATTACTGACATAAAAGTGATTTTTTTTTCCCCCTCTCGTTAATGAATCAGAGCCGGGGATAAACAATTCTCTTTTAAGTGCATCTTACAAGGCTGTGCTTAATAAATCATAATTAGCTATGAACAAGAATGACGAATCAGTGTTTTATGTAAAGATAATATATTCCTATGTACAAGAATATAACTACTATAATACTGCTCCTATGTACAAGAATATAACTACTATAATACTGCTCCTATGTACAAGAATATAACTACTATAATACTGCTTCTATGTACAAGGATATAACTACTATAATACTGATCCTATGTACAAGACTATAACTACTATAATACTGCTTCTATGTACAAGAATATAACTACTATAATACTGCTCCTATGTACAAGAATATAACTACTATAATACTGCTCCTATGTACAAGAATATAACTACTATAATACTGCTTCTATGTACAAGAATATAACTACTATAATACTGCTCCTATGTACAAGAATATAACTACTATAATACTGCCTCCTATGTACAAGACTGTAACTACTATAATACTGCTCCTATGTACAAGAATATAACTACTATAATACTGCTCCTATGTACAAGAATATAACTACTATAATACTGCTCCTATGTACAAGAATATATCTACTATAATACTGCCTCCTATGTACAAGAATATAACTACTATAATACTGCTCCTATGTACAAGAATATAACTACTATAATACTGCTCCTATGTACAAGAATATAACTACTATAATACTGCCTCCTATGTACAAGAATATAACTACTATAATACTGCTCCTATGTACAAGAATATAACTACTATAATACTACTCCTATGTACAAGAATATAACTACTATAATACTGCCTCCTATGTACAAGAATATAACTACTATAATACTGCCTCCTATGTACAAGAATATAACTACTATAATACTGCTCCTATGTACAAGAATATAACTACTATAATACTGCCTCCTATGTACAAGAATATAACTACTATAATACTGCCTCCTATGTACAAGAATATAACTACTATAATACTGCCTCCTATGTACAACAATATAACTACTATAATACTGCCTCCTATGTACAACAATATAACTACTATAATACTGCTCCTATGTACAAAAATATACCTACTATAATACTGCCTCCTATGTACAAGAATATAACTACTATAATACTGCCTCCTATGTACAAGAATATAACTGCTATAATACTGCTCCTATGTACAAGAATATAACTACTATAATACTGCTCCTATGTACAAGAATATAACTACTATAATACTGCTCCTATGTACAAGTATATAACTACTATAATACTGCTCCTATGTACAAGAATATAACTACTATAATACTGCTCCTATGTACAAGTATATAACTACTATAATACTGCCTCCTATGTACATGAATATAACTACTATAATACTGTCTCCTATGCACAAGAATATAACTACTATAATACTGCCTCCTATGTACAAGAATATAACTACTATAATACTGCCTCCTATGTACAAGAATATAACTACTATAATACTGCCTCCTATGTACAAGAATATAACTACTATAATACTGCCTGCTATGTACAAGAATATAACTACTATAATACTGCTCCGATGTACAAGAATATAACTACTATAATACTGCCTCCTATGTACAAGAATATAACTACTATAATACTGCCTCCTATGTACAAGAATATAACTACTATAATACTGCCTCCTATGTACAAGAATATAACTACTGTAATACTGCTCCTATGTACAAGAATATAACTACTATAATACTGCCTCCTATGTACAAGAATATAATACTGCTCCTATGTACAAGAATATAACTACTATAATACTGCTCCTATGTACAAGAATATAACTACTATAATTTCCTGGTGTGGCAAGAGGAACTACCTCAAGACCTTTATAGCTCCTGCCGCACTCATTTTTTGTAGACATCCGCAGAGTTTTCTCCCTCTTTTTGTGGGGAAGTAAACCCTCCAGAATTGCTTATTCGGTGCTGACCAGAGAGAGGAGGTTTGGCGGCTTTGGTCTGCCCGACATACGTTCCTACTATGTGGCCTTTCAACTATTTAGAGGTCTATCCCTCCTCAATAGCACTTATAGTGCTCCATATGTGTGTCTTGAGCGCTCCCTGCTCTCCACTAGAATGAAGCGGATTCTCTGGGGGCTGTCCCCTTGTTCTCCGGGTAGTTCCTCTTTGCCACTCCTATGGAAGGGTATGTTTGTTGAGTGGGCCAAGCAGTTTAAGGATAGAACGCTTGAGTTTCCCATACCGGGTACTCCGCTTTCCTCTTTACAGTTTTATGTCCATCCGGAAGCCGAGAAGCCCTCAGGTATCTGGCCTCTTTTAGCCGAGACCCCTTTAAGTGAGATTAGGTCCCCGGGTGGGTCTCTGGATTGGTCCACGGTCTTGAATGACCCTAAAGTCAAAAAAGCTTCCTTCCTACAGAGTTTTTCCCTGCAGAAGGAGATTAAGATGATTAAGCTACCACCCCCCACCACCTCTGGAACCCCCTCTTGGCTGTCTAAGAGACTATCAGATGCCCGTAGGATCCCTAAACCGCTGTCTACCATATATAAGGAGTTACTCTCAGCCTCCCCTCCTGAGCTACATTTCCTTTCTTCTTGGGAAAGGGAATTGTCCATCCACCTTACAGACCCGGAAAGGGCTTTTGTCCTTGCACACTCTCACGGCTTTAGCCGCTGTATTAAGGTACAAGAAAACTCGTATAAGCTGCTCACGAGATGGTACAAGTCCCCAGAGTTTTTGCATAGGCTTAACGCAGATTTCCCAAGTGAGTGCTGGAGGTGTAGAAAAGACGTAGGCTCTCTGTCACACATTTGGTGGCACTGTGAAAAGATTAAAGCGTTCTGGACCAGTATAGAAGCTCTGATAAATGAGGTGTGTGCTAAGCAGGTTAAGCTGGATCCTAAACTGATCCTGCTTTGGTGCCCTAATGACTCGCTTTCCCCCTGTAGATCTGATCTCCCTACTATGCTCATCACGGCGGTGTGACTGCTCATCCCGCTGCTTTGGAAGGATACTGAACCTCCCACTGTTTCGATGTGGAGGGATAAGGTGGATCAGATCTACAGGTTTGAAGAGCTGGCCCACTGGGAATCTTGCACGCGTTCCCGCTTTCTGAAAATCTGGTCGCCCTGGAAGACATATAGGAAGTTCCCCTGACGGAGTTGGGGAAAACTCCCCTACCCCCCCCCCCCCCTTCCTTTCCCTTCTTTCCCTCTCTTTTCCTCTTCTTTGTGTTATATTAGATTTTTATTGTCTGTCACATTTGATGTATCATTTTGTACAACATGTGTTGCACTGACATGCAATTGTGGTCACGTCCATGGCTGATTTGTGACTATGCCTTACCAGTGATGCTACGATGGTTTGTGATCGATTGATATGCCTTACTCTTTGAATAAAAATAAATTTGGTTAAGAATATAACTACTATAATACTGCTCCTATGTACAAGAATATAACTACTATAATACTGCTCCTATGTACAAGAATATAACTACTATAATACTGCTCCTATGTACATAAGCATAACTACTATAATACTGCCTCCTATGTACAAGAATATAACTACTATAATACTGCCACCTATGTACAAGAATATAACTACTATAATACTGCTCCTATGTACAAGAATATAACTACTATAATACTGCCTCCTATGTACAAGAATATAACTACTATAATACTGCCACCTATATACAAGAATATAACTACTATAATACTGCCTCCTATGTACAAGAATATAACTACTATAATACTGTTCCTATGTACAGGAATATAACTACTATAATACTGCCTCCTATGTACAAGAATATAACTACTATAATATTGCTCCTATGTACAAGAATATAACTACTATAATACTGCTCCTATGTACAAGAATATAACTGCTATAATACTGCTCCTATGTACAAGAATATAACTACTATAATACTCCTCCTATGTACAAGACTGTAACTACTCTAATACTGCCTCCTATGCACAAGAATATAATTACTATAATACTGCTCCTGTGTACAAGAATATAACTACTATTGGGCTTGAGCTCCTCCAGCATCCCGGCTCATTTGCCCTAAATTAAGCTATAATTTGCCTTACTATGGGGAGGACTGGCAAGGACAAGTCCAGAGGAAGTTCAGAGACGACCCCATTGCACTCCAAACAGCCAGAAATGGAAAAGTTTCTTATGAAGACTCCGAGGCTTGCTGTGCAGAGAGGCCCTAACATGGCGGCATCCATTTCTCACGATTCTGATGCAGGAGACCTCTCAGACGCGGGAAGTGGTTCTGATATCTCAGAAAGGCGACCCCGAGACCCACCACTTTCTGAACGGACCCTTAGGAGAGTCCTGGATTCAGCTCTCTCGCCTCTTAAGCAAGGCCTATCTGACATAAAAGACAACTTGAAACATCTAGGCCAGAGAGTCGTCTCCCTGGAGTCTGCTCAAGAAGACATCATGGCGTACGAAAGCAAAGCCTCAGAGGTACTAGCGACTCACAAGGCCTTATTGAATGATGCGTTCCTAAAATTGGAAGACCAGGAGAACCGCAGTCGAAGGCGGAATATCCGCATACGGGGCCTACCGGAATCGCATGCGGTGGAGGCCTTGCCGTCAGTAGCGCGCGAAATATTCTCAAGCTTACTGGGCGCAGAGAGGGCGGCTGGCATCGTGATTGAGCAGATACACAGAGCACTGCGCCCCAGGCCAAAGCCACAGGAACCACCGCGGGATGTGATCTGTGGCCTATTGAGCTTTGTCGACACTGCGGCCCTCCTGCAGAAACAGCGGGAATCGGAAGCCTTGGAGTACGAAAACGCCCCGATTCAAATGTTTTAAGACCTTGCTCCGTCTACTTTGGCCAAACGGCGCCTGTTGAGGCCCCTTCTGGATATCTTGAAGAAATCTTCGATTCCATTCCGATGGTTGTACCCTTTCGGTCTGGCGATTTCAAGAAATGGTAAATTACTTACCGTACGCTCTCCTCAAGACCTTGCCTCTGTCTGGGAATCGCTTGGGGTACCTCCTGTCGACATTCCTTCATGGCTTCCGGCTGACCAAGATGGCCCCCTGCCTGTTCCACCTCGTGTCGCTACCTGGCAGAAGGTTTCGGCTGGAAGACCCGACCGTTTGGGAAGGGGCAGGATGGATAAGACCCCCACCATAACGCCATTTTCTTCATCAACGTAGGATGACCTATGAGGTTCTTGTTCGCTCTCTCCAGGCCTGGAGGTGACTGTCTTCCGTTTTCATGTTTTTCAGTTTATTATGAAGGTTTTTTTTCTCTTTTAATGCTTTCTGTTTACTGCTCTGTTTAGCATGATGATGATAAGGAAGCACTCCTCTGTTTTTACTGGACATTACTCCTGTTGCTGCAGATATTGCTCCCCTTATGAAGGGTGAAGACCGGCGAGTTCCCTGTGCTGGACATATTTTTGTTGGTCCATTGTTAGAGACCGCAAGGTGCTTTACTTGCCCCCTCGCCAGCTCAACCCTGTCTGGGCTGACGATAAGTGAAGCATTTACTTCTCTCCAGATCTCATGTTTTCTGTACTGGTTATTTACCGGTTTGTTTTATCACTGGTTTATTATTTTGTTCTATTTTGTCTATCCCTCCTTTTTCCCTTCCCTCTCTCTGCTCTAGTCTACTGTATGATACCAAGCGTTTTCATGGATACTCTGTGCTGGCAATTCTGTGACCTGCTATTGCAATGACATCTATTGTAGTTGCTTCCTTAAATGCGCATGGGTTGAACGAGCCATGCAAAAGGTCCCAGACCCTCTCTCTCCTTTTGAGGGACAAAGTTTCAGTGGCTTTCTTGCAGGAGACTCACTTTAAATCCGGTAAGGTTCCTAACCTTCCCCCTAGGAAGTTTGCCCAATGGTTCCACAGTACCTATAGCACTGCCAGCAGGGGGGTTAGTGTGGCTGTGCACAAAAACCTCCCCTTCAAACACTCTGCTACTGCTGTGGATCCAGAGGGCAGATACATCTTCGTAAAGGGTGTACTGGGTGATTCCCTTGTGACTTTTGCCAATCTATATGCCCCTAATAGAGGCCAAGTCCCATGGCTCGTTCAGACCTTAAGCCTTCTTTCATCGTTCACAGAGGGATTGCTTATTCTGGGGGGCGATTTCAACGTTGCCTTAGACCCTGCCATTGATACCTCCACAGGCAGACCATCTGTTTCCTATAGGCTCCTGAGACGGTTAAAAATCTCTCTGAAGAAACTAAAGGTCTTAGATGTATGGCGCTCCCTAAACCCCAATGGTCGTGATTTTTCTTATTATTCCCATGCCAAAGCTTCCTTTCACAGATTAGATTACTTATTCCTCTCTGAGTCACATATGCGTAACGTCTCTAAAGCTCGAATAGGCTCCATCACACTTTCTGACCACGCTCCTGTTATCATCCACTTTTCCCTGTCTGGCCCACAGAAAAAAGAACGTCTATGGCGTTTAAATGACACTTTGATTTTGGACCCCATTCACGCTTCTAAGATTAAAGCCTCCATTTCAGAATTTTTCACGCTTAATGATACACCGGACTCCCCTCCCTCCCCTTCCATACTATGGGAATCTCATAAGGTAGTATTAAGGGGGGAACTCATTGCCTTAGGGGCTTATGTGAAAAAACGGAGGACGCAGGCTCTAGATGCTCTATTGACAATAATCGCCCGCCTTGAATCCTCGCACAAGGAATCACAGGCCCTTCATACCCTAGCAGAACTCACGGAAGCTAGGACTCACCTAAGAAATATGTTAAACATCACGTCAGCGAAGCTGGTACTGCGCTCCAGGTTTAAGGCTTACGCCCATGGTAATAGAGGAAACAGACGGATGTCAGCCATAGCTAAGAAGCAGTTCTCTGACTCCTTTGTTTCCTCTATTAAAGATCCAAAAGGGAATGTACATAAATCCACCCCTGATATCGCCAAGGCTTTCTGCGCCTTTTAGGAGGCTTTATATAATTTACCTCCCCCAAACGGGGCCACCTCTAGTGACCTCTCAGATGCCACGGATACATTTTTACAGTCTCTAGACCTTCCTTCCATATCCCCAACAAAAGCAGCTCACTTAACTAGGCCCATTACTGACTCCGAAATCCACAAAGTACTCATGTCCATCCCCTCGGGTAAAAGCCCGGGCCCGGATGGTTTTTCCATCATTTACTACAAATCCTTTCAGGATATCTTAATCCCCCGTTTTAAGAATCTATGTAATTATCTTCTCACTGGAGGTTCCCTTGCTCCTCACTCCTTATTGGCGCACATTACTGTCCTGCATAAGGAGAATAAGGATCCGACTTGCTGCAGTAATTATAGGCCGATCTCCTTACTCAATACTGATGTGAAGTGGTGGGCGAAAATCTTAGATACGAGGCTCCAAGATGTCCTTCCTGACATTGTCCATGGAGAACAAGTGGGCTTTGTCCATGGCAGACAGGGGTCGGAGAACACGATACGGCTTCTTCACCTTATACACTGGGCCAAGAAATCCTCGAAGCCTTTAGTATTGGTGAGCACAGATGCGGAAAAGGCCTTCGACAGGGTCAGCTGGCAATTTATGTCTCGGACCCTGGAGAGGTTTGGTCCTCTCTGATCAGTTTATTGCTGCCATTTACACATTATATTCGGCCCCCTCTGCCATGGTCAAAGTTAATGGTGCATTGTCCCCTCCATTTCACATCACTAATGGGACAAGGCAGGGGTGCCCCCTGTCTCCGGCATTGTTTGTATTAGTGATGGAGACTCTTCTATGTAAAATCAGGGCGGACCCAGATATAAAAGGCCTCCAGGTGGGCGCTGGCACTCATGCTACTGCAGCATTTGCGGACGACCTTTTGGTTATAACATCCAACCCTAGAGAGGCCTTACCTAAGTTATTAAATATATTTGAGGACTTTGGGTTCGTATCCAATTTTAAAATTAATTATGGGAAGTCTATGGCACTTAATATTTCATGCTCCCAAGCTGTGATTAATACGCTTAAACGCGACACTCCATTTGTCTGGGCATCCAGGGACATTACGTTCCTAGGGACACGTATTTTGGCCAATGTCCAGGAGTTGGCCTCACTTAACTACACACCGCTACTTCAGTCAGTCCGTACCCACCTCCAGAATCTAAAACTACCTTTTGTATCTTGGGTTGGAAGGAAAAATTACCTTAAAACCTTTATCCTCCCCAAATTCCTGTATCTGCTACAAACCCTCCCTATTTGGTTACCAAATTCATATTTCACAGAAGTCCGCCGAGTGTTCACACGCTTCCTTTGGAATAGCAAATCTCCTCGTATTGCCTATTCAGTCCTCACTAGGGATAAGAAGCTTGGAGGCTTTGGGATGCCGGATGTTAAGGTATATTACACTGCTGTACAACTCTGTAGATGCGTATCTGCTATGTCACGTCATTCTAGCTCCCTTTGCTCTTGCCTTGAATCTGCACTGCTCACCAACCAAGATCGGCTCACTCTGTGGGGTGCCCGAGTCCTTCTCGGCTAACCATTATTCCTCCTCCCCGGTTTGGAAGGGTATGCTGGTAGAGTGGTCTAAAATGGTCCAATCCCAAACATTTAACTTCCCTAATCCACGTATGCCACTTAAACTGCTACAAAGCTACCTCCACCCATCCATTTTAAACCCCTCCGGTATCTGGTCTAGGCTCGCCGACATGTCTTTGCGGGATGTCCTCTTACCGGATGGCAGTTTGAATTTGGATTCGCTACTGGACCTTCCCGAGGTCAAGACTGCACCATTTTTCCACTTGGCTAATTTTAAGAGAGATGTCACAGGGGGTATTAGGTCCCTTCCTGTTAACAGCTCTTTATCTTGGCTTGAGAAGAAGGTTATGGCCACTAAACCCACTCTCAGGCCGCTATCCCAGATGTATAAAGAAATACTCTCCTCACTCCCTCCGGAGCTCCGTTTTCTGACCTCCTGGGAGAGGGAGCTCTCTTTGAGCCTTACGGAGCCGGAAAGAGCCTTTATCCTGGCACATTCGCACGGCTTTAACCGCTGCGTGAGGATTCAGGAGAATTCCTTCAAGCTCCTTAGTAGGTGGTATAAGACACCTGAATTCTTACATAAATTGAACCCGGAAGCTCCAGAAGCTTGTTGGAGGTGCGGCCTGGAAATTGGCTCCTTGTCACATATTTGGTGGTCCTGCCGGAAAATTCAGCCGTTTTGGAAATTAATTGAGCCCTTGATTAACCAAATATGCAATTCTAGGATTGCCCTGGATGCTAAACTTATTTTAGTATGGTGCCCCAATACTACCCTCACCCCTTGCCAAAGATAACCTCCCGACCATGTTGCTTACAGCAGCTAAGCTACTTATTCCTTTTCTGTGGAAAAACGACTCTCCCCCGACTGTCCTTATGTGGACAGACAAGGTAGACCAGATCTAACGTTTTGAGGAGCTAGCTCATTGGGAAACTAACTCACGTTCCCGCTTCCTAAAACTGTGGTCTCCATGGAAAACATATAGAAACTTTGCTTAGAAGAGCAGAATTCCCTACTTCCCTGTTCTCCCCGTTCCATTCCCTCTTGTATGTTCCCTCCCTATGTTTCCCATCCCTTGCTAAATTTTATTTTATGTTTGATAAACATGATTATATATAATGTTTGTACATGATGTATATGTCGGACTTATATTGTGATTCCTTGTCATTGAGCTGTAGTCATGTATAGCCATTTAGCCTCTGCTTTTTCTTTCAATAAAAAGAAATATGGTTAAGAATATAACTACTATGATACTGCCTCCTATGTACAAGAATATAACTACTATAATATTGCTCCTATGTACAAGAATATAACTGCTATAATACTGCCTCCTATGTACAAAAATATAACTACTATAATACTGCTCCTATGTACAAGAATATAACTACTATAATACTGCTCCTATGTACAAGAATATAACTACTATAATACTGCTCCTATGTACAAGAATATAACTGCTATAATACTGCTCCTATGTACAAGAATATAACTACTATAATACTGCCTCCTATGTACAAGAATATACTACTATAATACTGCTCCTATGTACAAGAATATAACTACTATAATACTGCTCCTATGTACAAGAATATAACTACTATAATACTGCTCCTATGTACAAGAATATAACTACTATAATACTGCTCCTATGTACAAGAATATAACTACTATAATACTGCTCCTATGTACAAGAATATAACTACTATAATACTGCTCCTATGTACAAGAATATAACTACTATAATACTGCCTCCTATGTACAAGAATATAACTACTATAATACTGCCTCCTATGTACAAGAATATAACTACTATAATACTGCCTCCTATGTACAAGAATATAACTACTATAATACTGCTCCTATGTACAAGAATATAACTACTATAATACTGCCTCCTATGTACAAGAATATAACTACTATAATACTGCCTCCTATGTACAAGAATATAACTACTATAATACTGCCTCCTATGTACAAGAATATACCTACTATAATACTGCCTCCTATGTACAAGAATATAACTACTATAATACTGCTCCTATGTACAAGAATATACCTACTATAATACTGCTCCTATGTACAAGAATATAACTACTATAATACTGCCTCCTATGTACAAGAATATAACTACTATAATACTGCTCCTATGTACAAGAATATAACTACTATAATACTGCTCCTATGTACAAGAATATAACTACTATAATACTGCTCCTATGTACAAGAATATAACTACTATAATACTGCCTCCTATGTACAAGAATATAACTACTATAATACTGCCTCCTATGTACAAGAATATAACTACTATAATACTGCCTCCTATGTACAAGAATATAACTACTATAATACTGCCTCCTATGTATAAGAATATAACTACTATAATACTGCCTTCTATGTACAAGAATATAACTGCTATAATACTGCCTCCTATGTACAAGAATATAACTACTATAATACTGCTCCTATGTACAAGAATATAACTACTATAATACTGCTCCTATGTACAAGAATATAACTACTATAATACTGCTCCTATGTACAAGAATATAACTGCTATAATACTGCCTCCTATGTACAAGAATATAACTACTATAATACTGCCTCCTATGTATAAGAATATAACTACCATAATACTGCCTCCTATGTACAAGAATATAACTACTATAATACTGCTCCTATGTACAAGAATATAACTACTATAATACTGTCCTATGTACAAGCTTTTATTTAGATGCGCCTGGAGTCACAGTTGGTTGGTTCTTTGTACAGATTGCAGTTAATAGCAGGATCTGACATTTAATCTTGTTATGTTCTCGTCGGTCTCTCTTTCACATTGTAACGAGGAGCTGTGTTATTGGAGAGGTACTTGAACATCACTGGAGAGTTTGTACAATTCTCGCTAACAAATAAACTTCCTACACGCTTAATAATATCACTGGGAAGCACAAAGCACATCTTAAATATTTGCCATGTACCGCCAAGCAGTAATAATAGCTGAGAAGCCGAGTAGACATTTATAACGAGAGACCTAATAATCAAAACACCAAACAATGAGTAATGCTTAGCAACAAAACTTAAAGCGCAACTACAGCGACAAGCGAGGCCTCTTATTCTACAGATGCCAAAGATAACGGGGTGTTTACTGACTGAATATCCGGCTATAATGTGACAGCATGGAAGTATGGCTGCTAATTAATCCAGCATCTTCTAATGTGCTTCATGTCAACACATCTGCAAGATAAAAGTCATTCATTATCCATCTATCTAATAAAATAAAAAATTCCACGACACTCCCAAAAATCTATAAAAATCTATAAAACAATAAAATATAAGCAGCACTGAGGAAACAAATTTTGGGTGCAGATCCAGAGGGTACTGCTCAGTCCCCCACTTGTAAGGGTGGGTTCACATCGCATTTTATACGTATACATAAAAAAAAAAGATACAAAAACGCAGCAAACCACAGTCTTGCAAAAAGAAAGTATACTTATTTTTAGGTGGAAAAAAAGTAAAAGTTTTTTCTTTTACAATGGAACTCCACGATGAACAGATGCCACTGTATGGCGTCCGTCTGAGGCATCCGTTTACCGTATAGATGTTTTTTGTATATGTTGAAAGGATGGAAAAAACACAATATGAACACTCCCTAAGATATCCAAAAGGCCAGCATCATTCCAAAGTCGGTGAGATTTCTAGAATGCATTCATCAAGTGGAGGAGGTGCCCTTAAAATACTGTCCGTGCCGGAGAAATACCGCGCAGGTGGCAACCCTACCTGTACACCAGCAGAGGAGGTATGGCTGGCAGGGACAACCACCCTGTTTCTCCCCTCTTAGTAGGGAGTGGGTTGGTCCTGCTTCCTGCCAGGAGGGGAAAGTCCAAGTCCAGAAGCATATGCCAGAGCTCCTACTCCACGAGCCTTATCCTAGTCTCCTGTGAGACCTCTACTCCAGACAGATTACCAAAATCAAGAAGCCTGCTTTCCAAAATGCTATAGCATACAAAGACAACAGAGTGATCAGCAAGCCACAGCTTATCAGGACCCTGCTTCAGATGAGGGACTACAGCGGAGATACTCATCGCCTAGATGTCTTCCAGGTCAGTCTAGCCTCCAGGCCTGTATGACATAGTGGACACATATA